>NW_028318100.1:1270000-1587500 GCF_062004578.1 Staurois parvus
TTTTGCATTTATTGATAATAATTTTGAGTTAGAACAATTAGATCTGTCTTCATGTTTACAATTTCAGTCTAAAGTGATTTGTCTACCTAATCAAGACAAAGGTATATTTCATTCTTGTTACCATAACCATACTCTATGTTCAGCAAGGATAGAAAAGGTTAAAACCACTTCTGAGTTAATCTCAATTGTAGATAAAAAGAAAGTTTGTTTTCAAGTTATGTCTAACTCAGAAAGGGTTCAATCCTTCTTCTCTTCTTGTACACATACAGAAAACTTAAGTCGAGGTTTGTTCTGTATAGAAGGAGATATTTCAGCAATAAGTGTTAATGGGATGAGAATGAATTTAACAAACATGCTTATGAAAAATATAAGTGCTCTTCCCATACAGTACAATATATCTCAAGTGGATGAATTCCCATGGAGAGATTGGGCAAATGTTATTCAAAAAGATGAAGGTTTACTGATAGCTTTATCAGATGAACTCCAAAAAGCAGAAATATTATTTAAACATGAACAAGGGAGTTTAAAAGATATAGAACATGAATGGTCTGAATTTTCAGGTCATTCTTGGTGGTCAAAATTTAAACGTACTGTATCAATGTTGGGAAAAACTTCAATTGCATCTGCAGCAGGAAATATTTTATTACATCCTGTAATAATTATTTTTATTATTATCATATTATGTATTATATTTCAATTATGTTTGATGTGTAAAATGAACAGTTTCTATAAGCGAATTAGAAGTGAAATTAGGAAAGGAGATAATCTATTACAAGATATACTTCAGAGGAAAATACTTTCTGGTTATGCTGACTTACAAATAATGATACATTTGAGATTACTAAATCAAAACCTGAGTGTTTGTGATATAAATGATGTGTGCTTGTTATAAATTAATATGAATTTCATATTTCAGAGGGGAATGTAATATTAATTTTTTAATATCCAAACTTTAATTCGGTCTTTAGTAGTTTTTGAAATATATGCTGGCAGAATATATTCCCTCTTAATTGGATGTGAATGTGAGGTTTTGCATTTCAGTGGTCAGATGTGAATTATTTGTGTTTGAGCTAAGGGTAATCAGTAGAGGTTTAAAGTCATGTTTTCTTTTAAAATACTCATGTAATGTATACCATATTGTGAATTCTTATAATGAGTCTGAGAGTTTAAATTGTAGTCATAAATCATGGATTTTGACAGTTGTATGTAATATAAGAACTTCAGAAACCTTTTTCATAGTCTGTATGTCAATCATGATAATGACTTGGTGGTTTGAATGGGAACACGTTTCTATTCAAGCTGGGAGTGATTTTGGGAGTAGTTTAGAAGCCCGCGAATTTGAAACAAAGCTTAATGGGAGGACCTAATTTCTCATGCATTTTAAGTATGCAGCTTTTCAAAGAATGGGTCAGAAGCTTCCCAGATACACTACACTTCACTTCATTCACTCACACACAGAGACATTCTTTTCACACACTCTTACTCAAAGCACGTGCTTGGACAAAGAACAAAAGAATAGCACATGGTCATTTCTTAAACTAGGCCAAGAAAACTTCTATCTAAGCTATGCAAAGGAACTACATTATTTCCTAATATCCAAGGCAATTTATTCTTTATTTTTATTTCATTTTAAGCTACATATATCTGAATTTACTGTTTTTTTATTGACTTTGTATTTTTGGTGTGTGATCAAATAAAGTCACACTGCTCATACTGATCTGGCTTTCATAAGGATTTCTTCCCACAACCATCTACAAGAACCTAGAAATATTAATAGAGTTTTTTCATAACTCTGGAAATCTAACAATCCCCTGTTGTAAATTGAGTTAAAATTTGTTAAACTTTTTGGCAAATATTGGCAACGACCCTAGTACTGCCAGGTGGAAGTGCTAACCACTAAGCCACTGTCCTGTTGACGTAAGAAAAGGAGCTTGGTAGTGCAGCCCTTCTCTGACTGGGGGATCAACAAAAAACTTGAAAGAAAAACACACGGGGCGCAAACACCTAGAGCATTATCCAAGATTTATAAAAAAATTAAAGAGCAAAAAACATACTTACAAATGAAGATGCGTATAAAAGCCTGTAAAACTGTTGAGATGGCCCAATATGATGGCAGAGTCCCCAAGTGGTGGTGAGGTAGGCCTGCTGACGAGATTCAGGGACATGTCCTCTTCCCCAGAGCTTAAGCCGACAAACCCTACAACATGTGTGTGCCATAGGTACCGCTTATTCACCTGCGTCTGGCCCTTGAGATATCCAATAGCTCAAAACACTTGCAAGTGGTGAGATATGCATACAGGTGAAACTCGAAAAATTTGAATATCGTGCAAAAGTTAATTTATTTCAGTAATGCAACTTAAAAGGTGAAAATAATACAGTAGAACCTCAGTTTAAGAATTGAATTTGGTCTGCAGGACTTTTCTTTTAGCGAAAAATTCTTAAACCAAAATGCCGTTTCCCATAGGAATGCATTGAAAACCAATTAATCTGTTCTGGAGATCAGAAAAAAGTAAACACTAATAAATACCGCATGAGTTATTTTATCAAGTCATGCGGCATTTTAGTAGTGACAACCATATGTTAATATTTCAGCTGTCAGCGGGGTTCCCCACTGACAGCTGAATGTAAAAGAATTGCCGGCAATTATAAAAAAATTTAAAAAACTGCGTGGGGTCCCCCTTCCCATCCATACCAAGCCCTTTGTGTCTGGTATGGATTTTGAGGGGAACTCCCACGCCAAAATTTAAAACAAAATTGCATGGGGGTCCTCCCCAAAATCCATACCAGACCCTTTTCAGAGCATGCAGCCTGGCAGGTCAAAAAAGGGGGGGCAAACAATGTTTCTTTTTAGTTTCTTAAGAGAAACAACATTTCCGTTAACTTTGGGGAAAGTGACAGCTAATTCTGTGAGCTATAGTGAAGAAAAAAAAAGAGCCAGCAATTGCATTTAAAAATCAGCACTGACATACACTTCGTATTGCGAAAAAAAAATCATACAAAATTTGTAAACCGAGGCTTTATTTTCAGTGGATTTTCATTTGTAAACCGAAAATTACTTTAACCAAGGCGTTCTTAAACCGAGGTATTACTGTATATGAGATAGACTCAGTACATGCAAAGCAAGATAGTTCAAGCAGTGATTTGTCAGAATTGTGATGATTATGGCTTACAGCTCATGAAAACCCCAAATCAACAATCTCAGAAAATTTGAATATTACATGCAATCAATAAAACAAGGATTGTACATAGAACAGTATCGGACCTCTGAAAAGTATAAGCATGCATATGTACTCAGTACTTGGTTTTGGCCCATTTTGCAGCAATTACTGCCTCAGTGCAGCATAGCATGGAAGCTATCAGCCTGTGGCACTGCTGAGGTGTTATGGAAGACCAGGATGCTTCAATAGCGGCCTTCAGCTCTTCTGCATTGTTCGGTCTCATGTCTCTCGTCTTTCTCTTGGCAATGCCCCATAGATTCTCTATGGGGTTCAGGTCAGGCGAGTTTGCTGGCCAATCAAGCACAGTAATCCCACGGTTATCGAACCAGGTTTTGGTGCTTTTGGCAGTGTGAGCAGGTGCCAAGTCCTGCTGGAAAATGAAGTCAGCATCCCCATAAAGCTCGTCTGCGGAAGGAAGTATGAAGTACACCAAAATCTCCAAGTAGACGGCTGTGTTGACCCTGGACTTAATGAAGCACAGTGGACCAACACCAGCAGATGACATGGCTCCCCAAATCAACACAGACTGTAGAAACTTCACACTGGACTTCAAGCATCTTGCAGTGTGTGCCTCTCCATTCTTCCTCCATACTCTGGGTCCTTGGTTTCCAAATGAGATGCAAACGTTGCTCTCATCAGAAAAGAGGACTTTGGACCACTGAGCAACAGATCAGGTCTGTTTTTCTTTAGCCCAGGTAAGACACTTCTGAGGTTTGCTGTTCAGGAGCAGCTTGACAAGAGGAATAGGACATTTGAAGCCCATGTCCAGGATCTGTCTGTGTGTGGTGGCTCTTGATGCACAGACTCCAGCCTCAGTCCACTCCTTGTGAAAGTCCCCAACACTTTTGAATGGCCTTTTCCTTACAATCCTCTCCAAGCTGCGGTCATCCCTGCTGCTTGTGCACCTTTTTCTTCCACACTTTTCCCTTCCACATAACTTTCTATTAATGTGCTTTGATACAGCACTTTGGGAACATCCAACTGTGGAGGAGGGTGTCAATGATAGTTTTCTGCACAACTGTCAGGTCAGCAGTCTTTCTCATGATTGTGATTCCTACTGAACCAGAGACCATTTAAAGGCTCAGGAACCCTTTGAAGGTGTTATGGCTTAATTAGCTGATTAGAGTGGGACACTTTGAGCCTAGAATATTGCACCTTTTCACAATATTCTAATTTTCTGAGATTGTGGATTTGGGGTTTTCATGAGCTGTAAGCCATAATCATCACAATTCTGACAAATCACAGCTTGAACTATCTTGCTTTGCATGTAATGAGTCTATCTCATAATATATTAGTTTCCATTTTTAAGTTGCATTACTGAAATAAATGAACTTTTGCACTATATTGAAATTTTTTGAGTTTCACCTGTATATTAGATAAATGTATAAATGGATTTGTATACCAATCAAAAAACAAATACATATATATATTTATGTATAAAACTGGAAAACCACACTTGAAAGTGACAACATACCTTGAATTATCACGTATATATTATTTATTTATATACATTTAGTCGTTCGTGCATCAACATATATTTATATGGCGATATATATCATCATCTCCCCTGGTCCCGTTTTTCTTTTTGTGTTTCTTTTCTTTTTTTCCCATTTATATTTTTGAGCCACTAGTTTTTTACCAGCAGTCTGCCGTTCAGTGTCGCTCTTCCAGCGCCTTCCCTGCAGTGGATGTGCTCCAGCGGCCATCTTCCAGTTAAACCGGATATGACGTCGGGATGATGTAATTCTGCCAGGACACTTCTGGTCTATGGAGCACACGTCCATAATGGCGTGTGCTCCAGCGGCAATATTTGGCCATAGAAACAACTACACATGGTTCTGTTTGTCCCCTGTTGCACTTCCGACCATATGTGCAGATGTGCGATTCTACCAGGGAAGGTGGAGACTAGCTTTCTCTCCATTCACGGTATGTCACTTTCAGGTGTGGTTTTACAGTTTTATACATACATTTGTTTTTTGATTGGTATACAAATCCATTTATACAGTTATCTAATATATGCACATCTCACCACTTGCAAGTGCTTTGAGCTAGTGGATATTTTGAGGGACAGGCACAGGTGAATGTTCTATACACATAATTATATATATATATATATATATATATATATATATTGTGACAGTGTGGCGATCTGTCACCCTGGATTCTCAACAAGGCAGGTTGAGGGGCTCCAGGGTAAAGGTTTGATATGGAGGAAAGTGGCTTTTCACTTTCCTCCTTTGTTTTTAAGGTCCATTTTGGGAGCTGGAGCCTGGAGATTTCGAAGCGATTTGGGAGGGATGAAATCTCCAATCCTGGGACCAGGTTTTGGGAATGGCCAGGAGATTGATTGCACAGGTGTGTGCGGGCCTTTTCATAGAGTCAGGACCAGGGTTCTGGACTCCACCCCGGCAGATAGGAGTCAGGAGGGCTCCACCCCGGCAGATAGGAGTCAGGAGGGCTCCACCAAGGAGAGGTGGAAGCCAAAAGCGGCAAGGAGCTGCTTGGTAGTAGCTGTGTGCTAGAGACTAGCTGTGTGCGAGAGCCATAATTCTTGAAGAAGTCTGCAGGAGACAGACATCAAGCTGAGTATAAGCCAGGAGGCTGAATCGTTGTTTTGTTTGATGGTGGATACCCCTGCGTGGGAAGCTTTATGTTATGGGACATTTGTTTAAATAAAATTGGGCAAAAAGGCCCTTAAAGAAGCGAGTAGCTGTGTGCTTTAAATGAAAAGCTCTACCACTTTGAAGCGAGTTCCCACATATGGTGGAGGATGCGGGCAGAATTGGAGATCCCGGCGATTGAAGTAAGTTCATCAGTTATATGAACTGTGTTTGGTGCATAAGTCTGCACTGTGTGTGCAGGTGAGGAGAACCTGCTAAAGAAAAGGACTTTGCCTTAAAGAGACAGTGTTCCATGGTGTTGCTGAACGGTGTAACACACTGCTGTGTGCATGACTGCAAAAGATGGGGCGGTCAAAACAGAAAAAGGAGGCAGTGTTTGCTGAAATGTGAGAGAGAGCCCTGTGGCTAGGGGGTTATATACCGCATAGCCGGGAAGTTTAGATGTGGGTGAATCTGCTGTGGACTGGTGCAAGCGGCACCTGGCAGCATTGAACCAACCTAAATAGGAAAGCAAGCCAACCTTCAGTGCAAGGAGAGAGCTGCAGGATATGCGTACCTGGGAGAGGGGTGTTGTTGCCCCTGGCAACGCTGCTGCAGTTAAACCAGTAGCTGTTGTGAAAAATGTGAATGTGTCACGGCTTGAGAGTTGGTCCAGCAGAGAGAAGCCTATGCTATGTGCAAGGAGAGGGGCTGACCAGAGGCCAGGACCAAGAGTGAAGGCCCATAGCAACACAGAGGAGGCCAGTCGGGCTGTCTGTGTACAGGGGGCTATGTTGTACAAGGATCATGGCAAGTGGTAACTAGAGGAGCCAATATAGCGTGTTAGCCAGCGAAGTTCTGCTTGGAGAGTGCAATCTCCCATGGCGACCGGAAAAAAAATATTGCCTGGAAGGAGGAGCTGCATTGGAGATGTGGCTCAGTATCCCAATAAAGAGAAGTGTAGAAATATACCCTGCGTGGAATGTGGTCAGTGGGGGCATGGGATCTTTTACTGTCCCAGACTCTGGAATACTGCTGATACTGGGCAAATGTCTACAACTGCAAGTACAGAGTCTTGTTTTAAAATGTCAGCAACCACCTCTGGCAACAGGGAGGAAGTTCCTGTTGGGCCTGCAGGGGGTGCCAGAGAGTCCATGGAGCCTATGATGGCGTCTGTTACTTCACCTTGGGGCAAGGGAAAAGTTGCCAAGGAAAGTGCAGTTGAGGATGCGTTTATGAGATGACGCACTCAAATGAAGATGGCGACACCTACTACTGTGGTGGGTAAGACTGTGTGTGATAAAACCATGGCTGGGACTGTCATGTTGAGAAGGACTGGTTATGAGACTGTCCATTCTGATGTAGGAGTGACCCCAGTTAGTTGGGCCACTGAATGTGCTTTTGAGAGTGACTTTTCCCTGTGCAGTGCCTTGTACGGTGGGGAGTTAGGGGTTAAAGGAAAACCTGTGCCTGGTTCTCAAAAAGAAAGTGATGTCACTAATATGTGCCAGTCACAGGTTGGTAGTGGGATAGTACAGCCCACAAGAGCTACAAATGCTGATGATGTGAAATGTACTGCTGTTGGGAAAACCCTGAGCTCTTGCAGTGCAAAAGCTGTAATTAAAGATGGGTCATTTCCCATAGCAACTGGTGGTAAGACAGCACAGGTGTCCTTGGACATCTCCAGGGCTCTCCGTGTATTGGAGCCAGAGGTTGCCCTGGACAACTGCGATGTCACTCTGGTGGAGCAGAGTGGAACTGCACCTTGTCATAGGAGTGTGTTGGTGCAGTCTAACAATACTTAAAGTGTTCAGGTGAACAGCAGGTTAATGCAGCCTGGGAAAAATGCAAGGGTGTGGGTAATTCAGGAAGCACCACCAGAGCAAAGTGGTGGATGTGAGGTATTGCAACCTGCTGGTGGAAAACAGGTGTTACCCAAGTCAGACGTGATCCAGAGTGATTTTTGCAATGGATCTGCAACTAAGCCCGTCAATTCTTATGTGTCTCCTTGGGCGGATGGATCAGTCCTGAGGAGCACTGGCGAATTGAGCACATACACAATGGATTGGGATAGTTGGGGTAAAAGGCTAATCTCGTTGATAGATGAGGTTTTTATGCAAAAAAATAAGGTGGACACTGTTTCTGCTGTGCCAGCAAAAGGATCTATAGAACAGCCTATAGATAAGGGCGTGTATACAGCAGAGACTTGTCTGTGATCCACAAAAGTGATGTTGGCATGGAGTGTCAAAATGATGTTGTCACTGGGAATGATCAGGGGCAGCTTGTGGATGCTGAGTCTGAGATGTTGAGAGTGAGCCCAGCACATGGCAGCGCTCTGGTGGAGTACCAGGCTGTGGTTATCTCCAGCTTGGAGGAGGTCCCTTTAAAAATTTCAACTTCTCAAGTCTCAGCAGGTGAGTCTCTCAGCGTTCCCAGTGCCCTAAATATGGTCAGGAAGGTCTTGGGTATAGAGTCAAGTGGTTGGGTTGTAACCAAAGTATTAAAGGAGATGCTTGACCTTTGGAATGTACAGCCAATGTATACTGGGGTGTCTCCTCCACAGTCGGATGGTCTGGTACTGCGGAGTACCACTAGGTGGAGCACCGAATGGCTGGCTGTACAGATCAAAGGGAAACAAGAAAGTTGTTTGTTTCGGAATTTGTTGATGGTGTTAAAAGTTGTATCAGGGTATGCTGCTGGACTACCTGTCAATGTATTTGAGAGAAGTTTTGGAGAAATGAAAAATGTGTCAAAGGTTTCACCTCCTAACAGCCAGATGGGAAGCATTTCTGCTGCTATGGTCCAGGATGGTGCTGGTCAGTTGTCAGTGAAGGGCGTGTTGACTGCACCAGTGGACAACCACATGAGATGGAAGGGCCGAGCATGGACCAGAGAACAGCAGAGATCCTGACCAGGGTTCAAACGGATGTGCATAAAGAAATCAGGGTCATTGGGCCAAAAAGAGGTTTAGGTAGCAGGTCTGATGAGACATCTGACATACAGGGACAAATGGTATCTGAAAACTGGCAAAATGGATCAGAAGAGAGCTCATCTGTACAGGATTTGGATACAGATCCAAGTGGTGTAGAAAAAGTTAAAATGGTGGGACAGCCACCTGCAGATTGCATGACACCAGGTGAAGTGGCATTTTGTGAGGTTCACGTGGGTGATGGCTACCCTGTGGTGTGTGTGCCCTCTGCAGACACTGTCCTAACAAATGCTGGAAAAGATATTGAAAGGTGTAATATTGACTGGAATATAACCGTTCATGATAAACTGAATGCTGTGGTGACGAGTCATGCAGGTTTGATAGCTAAAGGTACAAAAAATCAGGGGGGTATTCCTGGTACAAATACAGTAGAAATAGTTCCCCTACAGCCTTGGGACAGTAATACTGAGAGAGGTATTAGGAAACCTGAGCACCTGAAGCAAAGGGGTAGAAAGGTCGATAGAAAGGCCAGGGGGACCCCGTTAAGATCTCAGGAGAGAAAGTGTTTATGGAAATGCACCCGGAAAAAGAATAGGGAAAGTCTGAGTAGAGACCATAGCAGAGGGACAATGGGGCTTGGGGAGAGACAACAAAGAAGTCATTGGGTAGAGTTCCCCTTTAGGAAAGGTATGGTCAGACCAGATTGGACCCCTGTGAGAGCTGGCACAGAGGTGCCAGAAGATATAAGTTGTGTGTTCTGCCCCCTACGGGGTCAAAACAAAGGGGGGGGTATGTGACAGTGTGGCGATCTGTCACCCTGGATTCTCAACAAGGCAGGTTGAGGGGCTCCAGGGTAAAGGTTTGATATGGAGGAAAGTGGCTTTTCACTTTCCTCTTTTGTTTGTAAGGTCCATTTTGGGAGCTGGAGCCTGGAGATTTTGAAGCGATTTGGGAGGGATGAAATCTCCAATCCTGGGACCAGGTTTTGGGAATGGCCAGGAGACTGATTGCACAGGTGTGTGCGGGCCTTTTCATAGAGTCAGGACCAGGGTTCTGGGCTCCACCCCGGCAGATAGGAGTCAGGAGGGCTCCACCAAGGAGAGGTGGAAGCCAAAAGCGGCAAGGAGCTGCTTGGTAGTAGCTGTGTGCTAGAGACTAGCTGTGTGCGAGAGCCATAATTCTTGAAGAAGTCTGCAGGAGACAGACATCAAGCTGAGTATAAGCCAGGAGGCTGAATCGTTGTTTTGTTTGATGGTGGATACCCCTGCGTGGGAAGCTTTATGTTATGGGACATTTGTTTAAATAAAATTGGGCAAAAAGGCCCTTAAAGAAGCGAGTAGCTGTGTGCTTTAAATGAAAAGCTCTATCACTTTGAAGCGAGTTCCCACAATATATATATATATATATATATATATATTATTCAACAAGTATGCACAAGTCTGTTTATTTTTATTGACCCCCTCTGAGGCAGAGGGGAGGGGCCATTTGATAGGCGGTACCTATGGCACACATATTTAGTAGAGTACAAACCTTTGTCGGCTTTAGCTCTGGGGAAGGGGACAAGTCTCTGAAAAGTGTCAGCAGGCCTACCTCACCACGACTCGGGTACTCTGCCATCACATTGGGCCATCTCAGAAGTTTTACAGGCTATTATACGCATCTTCATTTGTATGTTTTTTTACTCTTTAATTTTTGAATAAACGTTGGATAATGCACTAGGTGTTTTTCTTTCCAGTTTTGGGAGGATTTCTCTGCCTGTGTAGACACGTGCAGTATCCCAGAGTTCCTATCGGTAAGTGCCAATTTTTTATTGGGAACATTTCTGAAGACATTTGTCGATTTCAGTAAAGATCATGATGTGTTCTAATAAGACTCTTGGGTATTCTTTGTAGACCAGTTCCCTACGCAATCAAATCTTGTGGCTTACTAATTCACTACCAAAGCTCTTATCCATTTTTGTACTAATCTGAGACCTTTGAAAACGATACACACAGAGGTCATTTATATTTTATGTGATACTTTTTAACATACATACTTTTGTGTGTATATATGGTTATAAAACGTATACACACCCCTGTTAAAATGTCAGGCTTCTGTGATGTTAAAAAAATGAGACAAAGAAATAATTTCAGAACTTTTTCCACCTTTAATGTAACTTATAAACTGTACAATTCAGTTGAACAACAAACTGAAATCTATTAGGTGGAGGGAAGTAAAACATAAAAACTAAAATAATATGATTGCGTAAGTGTGCAAACCCTTAAACTAATACTTTGTTGAAGCACCTTTTGATTTTATTACAGCACTCAGTCTTTTTGAGTCCATCAACATGGCACATCTTGACTTGGCATTATTTGCCCACTCTTCCTTGTAAAAACACTCCAAATCTGTCAAATTGCGAGGGCATCTCCTGTGCAAAGCCCTCTTCAATTCACCCCACAGATTCTCGATCGGATTCAGGTATGGGCTCTGACTGGGCCATTCTAAAGCTTTAAACCTTTTCTGGTGAAGCCATTCCTTTGTTGATTTGGATGTATGCTTTGGGTCGTTATGCTAAAAGATGAAGTTCCTCTTCAATACGGACTGATATTTGGAACTGTTAATAATTCCCTGTACCTTGACTAAGACCCCAGTTCCAGCTGAAGATAAAAAGCCTCAAAACATGATGCTGCCACCACCATGCTTCACTGTTGGCATGGTGTTCTTTTGGTGATGTGCAGTGTTTTTGCCCCAAACATATCTTTTGGAACTATTGCCAAAAAAGTTCAACTTTGGTTTAATCAGACCATAACACATTTTTCCTCATGCTTTTGTGTCACTTCAGATGTGTTTTTGCAAAATTTAGCCAGGCTTGGATGTTTTTCTTCCTAAGAAAAGGCTTCCGTTTTGCCACTTTACCCCATAGCCCAAACATATGAAAAATACGGGAGATTGTTGTCACATGTACCACACAGCCAGTGCTTGCCAGATATTCTTTAATGTTGCTGTATGCCTCTTGGCAGCCTCCCAGACCAGTTTTCTTCTCGTCTTTTCATCAGTTTTGGAAGGACGTCCAGTTCTTGGTAATGTCACTGTTGCACCATATTTTCTCCTCTAGATGATGACTGTCTTCGCTGTGTTCCATGCTATATATAATACCTATGAAATTAGTTTTTTTTTTTTTCCATAAGGTTTATTAATAAACTCAGAGCATACAATAAGTACAGGTAATGCAAGGTATCAGTTGGAAATACAATAGGAGGTAATGCACATACAGCAAACAAAAAGATACATAGCAATACATAGACAAAGAATCAGATGTAAGTCATCCCAGGGGAAAGAAAACAAGGGAAAAATGAGAACATGCGAGTGCAGGAACATTAAAGGCATATCTGGTCATCTGGTCTCAAGCCCTTATTCAGCATATTGGAATCACAATACTGGCAGGGTCAATGATATATAACCGCAGTTACCGAGCAGCAGCAAAGAGCAGGGCCAGTGAGTCAAAGGTATGCGTTGGAAATGTATACAGTAGGTGTGGAGGGGGGGTGCAAGGGCTTGTAGGATATGGCCTTGTACTTTTGATGAAACTAGGTAACCCACTACAGGTTGCCAGCACGTGGGTAAAGGGTTCAGGAAAGGAGATATGTAAAAGTAAAACATAGGCGCAGCTGGATTGCAGGTAGGGTGTAGAGCTCCTATGAGTAGAGAAGTGTACCAAAATAGAAAGGGGAGAATGAAAGCTAAACTGAGTAAGAAAGCAGGGAAATGGGGATTAAGAATTTAAGAATAAGCATGAAAAAGAAGGGAAGAGAGGAGAAGAAAAAGAGGAAAAAAAAAAAGGGGGGGGGGGGGCGGAGGGAGATGGGGGGTTGGGGAAGGGTCGGACGGGGAGGAGGTGTGGAGGAGTAGGAGAGTAGGTAAGTCACCTTTACTCTAGACTCCCAGGACATGAGAGATACGCGCAACCCTGGCAGAGAAGCGAGCTGGGGACAGTTGCAGGCGTATCAGGGTGCCAAGCGTAGCTTGCTCCAAGCAGTACAGGACATCGAGACAAAGGACCTCAAATCACAACCTTGAAAAAAACAGAGAGCCAATATATCGCCAGAAAAACTACGGGGTATCAGAGATTCAGAATCAATCAGCAAGGCCCATGAAAGAACAATATTCAGGGGTCGTTCGGAAGTGAATCCAACAGGACCACGTATGAGAAAATTTAGTAGGGTTATCCAGATGTAGCAATCAGCTCTTCCATTTCAGCAATTCTGTTCAAGCATATGAACCAATCTCGCACTGTGGGGGGGTGAACAGACCCCCAGAGAACCGGTAAGCAGAGTTTGGCCGCGTTAAGCATATGCATAGCCAGAGATTTGAAATATAGATGTTTGGGAAGCGGAGTGTGGTGGAGGAGGAGTTGGGCCGGAGAGAACTCAATATCAAGAGTAGACACCAAAGAAGTAATCCGATGTACCTCCTGCCAAAAAGGCTGAACCATAGGGCAGTCCCACCAGATATGAAGAAGAGATCCATCAGGAGCCCCACATCTCCAACAAATACTGGGTCTGGATGGATTAAAATGATAAATTCTAAAAAGGTGTATTGCACCAATGTGTCGCCAACTTCTAAGCGTTTTCTTGTGCCGAAACATTCAAGGAGCACTTATGAGAAAAGGTAAAGATTTGGTCCCAATCAGAGGAAGAAAAGTCAATGTTCAAGTGTCTTTTCCAAGCTTTGCAGGCGGGAAGTGAATCAGAGGTTCTGTCACCAAGAAGAAGCAGATAGGTAAATGATAATAAATGCCTCCGTGGTTCAGCCTTTGAACAGAGTGACTCAAAGGAGGTGAGAGGGCGGACCCATTTATGGTGATATGCAGGAGAGAGAAGAAAATGTCTAATTTGAAGATAGGCTCAAAAGGGAAAGGTGAGATCACCCATAGTACTGGCCAGGGAAGAACAAGACTTCAGCTGACCTTTGTGAAAAAAATGGTTTGCTAAAACTTGACTGTGTGGCCAATGTGCTGATGGAAAGGACTTATGCATAGCGGGAGGGAAGTCCGGATTGAGGCGAAAAGAAGTTAGTGGGTTGGGGGCATCCGAAATGGAATCCGATTTACAGGCTAAGCGAACAGTTTTAAGGGAAGAACAGATTACACTGTTCAACAAATTTTTATTTTTTGCCAGTTTTGGAAACAAAAGGATCCATTTCTTAATGAATTTCACATTCTGAGTTCAAATATAACAATGAAATTTGTCAATTGGCTCCAGTTTTTCTGTAAACGGAAAGTTTTCTACTATAGGCGTAATGACTACATAATGCACAATAATTATATAGATAGATGTCTTTCCACAAATATAAAGCAAGTGATATTGACTACATAACAAAGCCTAAATGGCATAATATATTGCATAGGATTACCAAGAAAAATTATAGCCATAAGCTAAGTTGAATCATTTTAATACTTAGGATTCTCACTAGTTTTGTCTTCAGTTTGTGTCGGTTTTGCTTCTCTTGGCTTTTCTCTTGTATTCGAGGAAAGGGCTATCTCTTACAACTGTCCAGCAATAGTCAGCAAGCATTGATGGGCTCCATTTACCTTGATATCTTCTTTCCATAGCTGCAATGTCTTGATGGAAGCGTACGAACATCACTTGCTAGGAGATTCCACTGTTGTAGTCTTGACCCCAAAAGCTCTGCCTTGTTCTTCGGAAGATGCAGGTCTCTGATAAGATCGCTCAATTCCACTTGTGTAATGAGGTGTGGTTCAGTGGGTGTGGATGGAAGAAAGTCTGGGTCATGTGAGGTTGACGGTTGATGACTACACGCTTCAGGTTCTTCCTCACTTGACTCAACCACGAAGGATTCTGGTGCTTTAGGAATTGGTAGCCCCTCTCCATGAGGAACTGGACGTATTGCCGATGGAATATTTGGATAGTGCACAGATAACTTTTTCTTCTTATTTAGCCCTTTTACAATTGGAGGCACCATACAAAAGTAACAATTACTAACATGATCTGTTGGCTCTCTCCAAATCATTGGCACAGCGAAAGGCATAGATGCCTTTTTTCCATTCAACCATTGCTCCAGTGCCGTCCCACAAGAATTGCAGCATATATGTGGTGCCCAGCTCTTGTCCTGGTCTCCTATCTTGCAGCCAAAATACAAGTTGTAGGCTTTCTTAATCATTCCTGTTATCCTCCTTTTTTGTGAGATAAAAGTTATTTCACCGCAGATATAGCAGAAATTATCTGCTTTATTCACACAAGTTTGAGGCATTACTGAGTAGCCTATATAAGCATAAAACGAAATGTAAAGACGCTGTCGAACTACAATCAGCTACAGATACTGCAGCTTTTATGCAGTGAAGTGATGCAATTAAAGGCTAATATTGCATCATCTCAGTATACATGCAATTTTCTATTGGTCACCAGTAGAGATGAGCGAATCGAACCAGGCGAACCGGAATTCGATACGAATTTCAGGAAAAATTCGATTCGCGTCGATTTCGAATATTTGCCTACTTCGGGTGCGCGAAGCGGATTTTTCCCGATCAGCCGGCAAAAGTGTCCCTGCAGAGAGCTCTGCTATTTCTGACATTTCTCTGACAGTTCCTTCACATGTACAGTGGTTGAAACATTGTATCTATTAGTTTCCATTTAGGATACAGATGTTTCAACCGCTGTACATGTGAAGAAGCTGTCAGAGAACTGTCAGAAATAGAGGAACTCTGCACATACACTTTTTGCCGGTTTGGAATTCTTATTTTCATCCTACTTCTTCTGAGGATGAGGATGAAGAAGAAGTAGGATGAAAATAAGATTAATTCCAAGCCGGCAAAAAGTGTATCTGCAGAGCTCCTCTAAGTGTATCTGCAGAGCTCCTCTAAGTGTATCTGCAGAATAGAGGAGCTCTGCAGATACACTTTTTGCCGGCTTGGAATTATTCTTATTTTCATCCTACTTCTTCTTCATCCTCATCCTCTTCTTCTTCTGAGGATGAGGATGAAGAAGAAGAAGAAGTAGGATGAAAATAAGATTAATTCCAAGCCGGCAAAAAGTGTATCTGCAGAGCTCCTCTAAGTGTATCTGCAGAGCTCCTCTAAGTGTATCTGCAGAATAGAGGAGCTCTGCAGATACACTTTTTGCCGGCTTGGAATTCTTCTTATTTTCATCCTACTTCTTCTTCTTCTTCTTCATCCTCATCCTCTTCTTCTGAGGATGAGGATGAAGAAGAAGAAGTAGGATGAAAATAAGAAGAATTCCAAGCCGGCAAAAAGTGTATCTGCAGAGCTCCTCTATTCTGCAGATACACTTAGAGGAGCTCTGCAGATACACTTAGAGGAGCTCTGCAGATACACTTTTTGCCGGCTTGGAATTAATCTTATTTTCATCCTACTTCTTCTTCTTCTTCATCCTCATCCTCAGAAGAAGAAGAGGATGAGGATGAAGAAGAAGTAGGATGAAAATAAGAATAATTCCAAGCCGGCAAAAAGTGTATCTGCAGAGCTCCTCTATTCTGCAGATACACTTAGAGGAGCTCTGCAGATACACTTAGAGGAGCTCTGCAGATACACTTTTTGCCGGCTTGGAATTAATCTTATTTTCATCCTACTTCTTCTTCATCCTCATCCTCAGAAGAAGAAGAAGAGGATGAGGATGAAGAAGAAGAAGAAGAAGAAGAAGTAGGATGAAAATAAGAATAATTCCAAGCCGGCAAAAAGTGTATCTGCAGAGCTCCTCTATTCTGCAGATACACTTAGAGGAGCTCTGCAGATACACTTAGAGGAGCTCTGCAGATACACTTTTTGCCGGCTTGGAATTAATCTTATTTTCATCCTACTTCTTCTTCTTCTTCTTCATCCTCATCCTCAGAAGAAGAGGATGAGGATGAAGAAGAAGAAGAAGAAGTAGGATGAAAATAAGAATAATTCCAAGCCGGCAAAAAGTATATCTGCAGAGCTCCTCTATTCTGCAGATACACAGTTCTGGGACACTCACTCCATACAGCGGTTGAAACCGCTGTATGGAGTGAATGTCCCAGAACTGTCAGAAATAGGCTATTTCTGACAGTTCTGGGACACTCACTCCATACAGCGGTTGAAACATTGTATCTATTTGTTTCCATAAATGGATCCATTTATGGAAACAAATAGATACGTTTCAACCGCTGTATGGAGTGAGTGTCCCAGAACTGTCAGAAATAGGCTATTTCTGACAGTTCTGGGACATTCACTCCATACAGCGGTTGAAACCGCTGTATGGAGTGAATGTCCCAGAACTGTCAGAAATAGGCTATTTCTGACAGTTCTGTGACATTCACTCCATACAGCGATTGAAACCGCTGTATGGAGTGAATGTCCCAGAACTGTCAGAAATAGTCTATTTCTGACAGTTCTGGGACATTCACTCCATACAGCGGTTGAAACATTGTATCTATTTCTTTCCATAAATGGATCCATTTATGGAAAAAAATAGATACAATGTTTCAACCGCTGTATGGAGTGAATGTCACAGAACTGTCAGAAATAGCGGAGCTCTGCAGATACACTTAGAGGAGCTCTGCAGATACACTTTTTGCCGGCTTGGAATTATTCTTATTTTCATCCTACTTCTTCTTCTTCTTCATCCTCATCCTCTTCTTCTTCTTCTGAGGATGAAGAAGAAGAAGAAGTAGGATGAAAATAAGAATAATTCCAAGCCGGCAAAAAGTGTATCTGCAGAGCTCCTCTAAGTGTATCTGCAGAGCTCCGCTATTTCTGACAGTTCTGGGACATTCACTCCATACAGCGGTTGAAACATTGTATCTATTTGTTTCCATAAATGGATCCATTTATGGAAACAAATAGATACAATGTTTCAACCGCTGTATGGAGTGAGTGTCCCAGAACTGTCAGAAATAGCCTATTTCTGACAGTTCTGGGACACTCACTCCATGCAGCGGTTGAAACATTGTATCTATTTGTTTCCATAAATGGATCCATTTATGGAAACAAATAGATACAATGTTTCAACCGCTGTATGGAGTGAATGTCCCAGAACTGTCAGAAATAGGCTATTTCTGACAGTTCTGTGACATTCACTCCATACAGCGGTTGAAACCGCTGTATGGAGTGAATGTCACAGAACTGTCAGAAATAGCCTATTTCTGACAGTTCTGGGACATTCATTTCACTCCATACAGCGGTTGAAACCGCTGTATGGAGTGAATGTCACAGAACTGTCAGAAATAGCCTATTTCTGACAGTTCTGTGACATTCACTCCATACAGCGGTTGAAACCGCTGTATGGAGTGAATGTCACAGAACTGTCAGAAATAGACAGAAACTGTCACAGAACTGTCCTTCTCATCCTCCTTCTCATCCTTCTCCTTCTTCTCATCCTTCTTCTTCTTCTCATCCTTCTCCTTCTTCTCATCCTTCTCCTTCTTCTCATCCTTCTCCTTCTTCTCATCCTTCTTCTCCTTCTCCTTCTTCTCATCCTTCTCCTTCTTCTCATCCTTCTCCTTCTCCTTCTTCTCATCCTTCTCCTTCTTCTCATCCTTCTCCTTCTTCTCATCCTTCTTCTTCTCATCCTTCTCCTTATCCTTCTCCTTCTCCATCTTCTCATCCTTCTTCTTCTCATCCTTCTCCATCTTCTCCTTCTCATCCTTCTTCTTCTCATCCTTCTCCTTATCCTTCTCCTTCTCCATCTTCTCATCCTTCTTCTTCTCATCCTTCTCCTTCTTCTCATCCTTCTCCTTCTTCTCATCCTTCTCATCCTTCTCCATCTTCTCATCCTTCTCCTTCTTCTCATCCTTCTCCTTCTCCTTCTTCTCATCCTTCTTCTTATCCTTCTCCTTCTTCTCATCCTTCTCCTTCTCCTTCCTCATCTCCAAGGGCATTTAAATTAAAGGTACAGTGTTCTGCACTAATTTAAAGGCTCTCTGAAGCCTAGAAACCCTTTTTATAAGTTAACTTCGTAGCGAATTAATTCGCATCGAATCGAATTTCTTCCTGAAATTCGGTGAATCAGCCGAATCGAATTTTTGAATAATTCGCTCATCTCTAGTCACCAGTATCAATTGCGCAATATGCAGCTGAAGTTGCATCATAATTTTGAATGGCTTACGTCATTAGATGGGTGAATATATCATGGAAACTATAGCCAATCAACATTTTTTAGGGTCATTTTCGTTTTCAGCACCCCAAAATTATGTAAGATTAGCTAATTTTATGCCCAAAACTTTTTACCTGTTGAACAGTGTTATTGGATGTAGGAGGAGGTCTTGAGGAATGTGTTTGGTCAGAAGCCACGGGGGAAGTGGAACAAGAGTGTTCCAGCTGGACCCACGCTTTGGTGGTAAAGTGAATATTTCAATCGATTATCCTAGTAAGATGGCAGGCCCGATGGTAGAGTTGCAGGTCAGGTAGTCCAATCCCCCCTTTGGATTATGGGAGCACAAGTTGGGTGAAGGAAATACGTGGCCATTTATGATTCTGCATGAAACGAAAGAGGCGGGTGGTAAATGGATAGGTAAGGTTTGGAATAGAGGAGGCACGGGAGGATATTCATTTTCAGTATAGCAGCCCTACCAAACCAGGAGAAGCATGGGCGATGCCACCTAGTTTAGGTCTGCTCGGATGGCACCAAGGATTGGAAGAAAGTTTTTGACAAAGATCAGAGAGGTTACTCGTAAGCTGTATTCCCAGATAGGTAAGGGAGTCCCTTTCCCATTGAAACGGGAACTCTGACTGACAAAAGGAAACCAGGTCTGGAGGAAGAGTAATGTTTAAGGCATAGGATTTTGAATGATTAATTTTGAGGTTCGAGATATATTGAAAAAAGGAAAAATCCTTAAGTAGGTAGTGCAAGGTGATCCGGGGCTCCGTCAAAAATAAAAGAATGCCGTCTGCATAGGCAGCAAGTTTGTATTCCTTGTTCGCCACGGAAATACCCCTGATATCTGGGTTTAAGCGGAGTTTGCGTAACAATGGTTCTAGTGATATCACAAAAAGCAGCGGGGATAGGGGGCAACCTTGGTGCGTACCATTCCCAAGAGGGAATGGATGAGATAGATGCCCATTCACACGGACCTGAGCCACTGGACCAGAATACAGTGCCATAATGAAATTGAGCATGGTGTCCACTAAACCAATCGCCTGTAGGGATGCCTTTAAGTAATCCCAGGACACCCTATCAAAAGCCTTCTCGGCATCTAGGGAAAGAATAAATCCTGGACTGCGAGAATCGTGAAGCCGGTGGAGAAGGTTTAGAGCCTTGATGGTGTTATCTCTTGCTTCCCGGGATGAAGCCCACTTGGTGAAGGTCAATCAGGAAGGGTAACAAGGGAAGGAGATGGTTGTCTAGGATCTTTGCGTCGATTTTGATGTCTACGTTCAAAAGAGAGATGGGTCTATAATTGGTAACCAAAGTGACATCTTTACCTTCTTTGGGGATGACAGTGATATGAGCTTCCAGGAGGCGATGATGTTGCGTGGGGGGTGAAGAGAAAGTGTTGAAGGCGGAGAGGAAGGGTCCACTCAAAATATCTAGAAACTCCTTGTAATATGCCACAGAAAGACCATCAGGGCCCGGCTTTTACCAGGTTTCATTTGCTGGATGGCTCGGGAGAGTTTCTTCGCCGTGATATTATGTTCCAAATCCTGAACAGTATCATCAGGTACAGTGGAAGGACTATAGAGGCGAAGAAAGTCAGAGATTAGGGTGTCTCTAGGCTTATTGGCCTCAGAAGGGCGATGTTCTGGAGGGAGATTGTATAATGTTTTGTAGTATTGCTCGAAGTGAGATGCTATATCCGCATTTGGAGGTGGCCAAAGAGCCATCCGAGCCCCTAATCTTGTGAACCGTTAAACTCAACTTTTTTGTCTGGAGGGATCTGGCTAAGAATCTCCCGCTTTTGTTAGCAAATTCATGAAAAAGTTTGTGCGCCAAAATGAATCTGTGCTTAGCTGCCTTGCCTAGTTCGTTTAAGAGCTGTGTGCGGGTGTCCGTAAGATCAGATAAAGTCGAGGCGGCCTGATTATGTTTGTGCACCTTTTCCAGGAATTTAATGCGATCTAAGAATTGTTGTGAGTCTGTCTCTCTTTTTTACGTTTTGTGGCCATAGCTATTAGGACTCCTCGAATGATGCATTTATGTGCCTCCCATTGTGTTAACGAAGAGGCATCTGGAGTTTGATTGTTCAAAAAGTAGTCCGTTAATTGGGAGCGAACCTCTGCTTCATTGGCCGAGTCCGAAAGAAGAGAGGCATCCAAACGCCATATCTTAGAATGGGAATGTTTCTCCGGAAATCATAATGTTATAGTGATAGGGTGATGATCAGAGAGGATCATCGGTTCGATGGAAGAATCATGGAGGAAAGAGAGGTCA
Source organism: Staurois parvus (assembly GCF_062004578.1). Classification (NCBI taxonomy): domain Eukaryota; kingdom Metazoa; phylum Chordata; class Amphibia; order Anura; family Ranidae; genus Staurois; species Staurois parvus. Next base: position 1,291,092 of record NW_028318100.1, read on the forward strand.
TCTTGCATGATAAAGAGGTAATCGATTCTGGAATATTTGTTGTGTGGAGGGGAGAAAAATTTAGTCTTTGACATTCGGGTGGAGGACTCGCCAAGAGTCGTGAAGTTGCCGATCTTGAAGTTGAGTGTGAATCTGTCTAATGGATCTATATGGCAAGAAAGAGCTTCCCGAGGTAGAGTCCAATAAAGGGCATAGGGGAACGTTAAGATCACCTCCAAAGATTAGGATACCCATCTGGAAGGAGGACAGTGAAGCGGTAATGGAGCGGAAAAAGGATACCTGTCTAGTGCTGGGTGCGTAAATATTTGCTAAAGTGATGGGCCTATTGGAAAAATTACCTTTTAGAAACAGGAATCTACCATCTAGATCTGGAAGTGACTCCAAGATAACCAGAGGGAGGTGCTTTGCAATCAAAATGGAAACGCCTTTAGATTTAGCATGAGGGTTAGGAGCATGATAAACTGTCGGAAAACGGGAGTTAGTAAGCTTGGTTATGGCATCGCGATGGAAGTGAGTTTCCTGAAGAAAAACAATATCCGCAGGGAGAGGGGAAGGAAAAGAAAGGAAATGAAAAGGAAGAGGGAAATGAGGGGAGAAAAGTGAGAGAGAGAGAGAGAGAGAGAGAGAGAGATAACTGGCAGTGGGGGTAGACCAGCTGACCCACCAAGATACGGGAAGGAGGAAAGAAAAACAAGAAAGGAAGAAGGGGTAGGAGGGAAATAGCAGAAAGAGGAACAAGGAATGAAAGGAGATGAGAGGCAGGGGACAAGGGAGTAAAGACAGCTGGAAAAAGTTCAGTGAGAGCTCTCAATGCTCGCTGTGTGGGAAACGCGGTGGACTTAGATCCAAAAAGAAAAGAGTCCGCCGGGCCATGGACCTTAAAAAATGCAAGAATCGGGGAGGGAGGGCGAGCACAATTCGTTTGAATGAAGATATAGATGGGGCACAACCGCCATCATCTGACATAATGGGTGAGGTAAGACGCAGCAACAAGCTTAGGGATATCAGAAGGAAAATGTAATAAATGTCATGAGGGCAAGGAAACCGAATATATATCATTAGGGCGTATAGTGGTGGAAGCATTGTATGTAGGGAAATGAGAAAATGCACATCTAAGTGGAATGCAGTTGTAGCATGATCCTAAAGTTATGGGCAGAGTTGTGGTATTGTAGGTGTGCCGTGGTGGGGCCAGTGTGCGAGTCCATTCTAAAAATAAAACATCAGTGAAAGCCAGATAGAAAACCTGCATATCATTAAGATGAAAAGCAAATCGTATCAATCTGTTTATGGCAAAAACAATGCAACATCACATAAAAAGCAGGGCAACCATTCAAAAAAAAAAAAAAAAAAAAACAACCATCAAAGGAAACAATTGGGAAAAATGAGACATAGTGCACCATTTCTTTTCGGAACCCTAAGGTATCTCTCATCTGTCCTAACTCTTCTCTTCCCGACTCCCTCTCAAAAACTCAAACCATCCATCTCCCTCCCCGCTCCCGCAGGACTCCACGACATTCTAAAAATCAAGTAGCACCTCGTGTCTAAAAAGAAAAAATAGCGGTAGCTAGGCAAGGGAGAGGGAAGAGGACGGGACCGGGGAGCTCTGCAGAAACTCTGAATGATGGTTTCAAAACCTGTAAGCAGTTAATGTGGTTTAGATGGGTGTTATGACATGAGGTGCAGGAGGGGGCCGGACCCTGCAGGGAACAAACACCTGGAGAGTGTAGAAAGGTGATACTTGATTTCAAACAGATATGTAACATAATAATCATATGGAAATGACAGCCCGGGTCCCAGATCCCCTCCTCCCCCCAAACCAGTCTCCCCCCACCATCTCACACCACCCCTATAAAAGGTATAAAGGCGAGCTGGAGTATGAAACCTCTCACAGTAAACTCTAATGAAAAACAGTAGGGATCATGGTCAGGGAAATACAGACAATATGTAATGGAGGGCATGGAATTCACCTCTGACCACTGCAAGATTATCAAAAGACCCCTAGAAAGCCATACAACCAAACAGGGGCCGGGCATAGAGGGTCTGGAGATCCATACTCTCCAGAGACTCTATGCAGCGGACAAATCAGCATATACATTACAAACAGGGCTAGAGAAAGACTGTAGGACCATCCCCCAGGCTTCCATGAGAGGTAGTGAAAATGCAGCAATAAAAAGGCCAGTGACATGGAGGGTGCCTGTGGAGGTACATCAGGACTGGCAGTCCATTGAAGAAGCTGAGACGGAGAGGGAAAAGGTCTTCATGATCGATGAGGCGAATTTGGCAACATCTGCAGAGGCATCAAAAGACCTGGACCAGGGCGGATGGGGTAGAGAGCAGAAAATGAAAAGGTGAAGGTGTCCAGTTAAGGGGCCAAATAGGACCCAAGGTGCTACCGGCATGGTCCTGGAGTCGGATGAGAGGGATCCGGTAAGATCATAATCTGGATAAGTATTGCTGATGAGGACAAGATCGAAGAAAGGCCTTTAGGCATCATGGTGGGGTCTGCGATGCGCAGGAGAGGCCGTCGGGCTGTTGGTGGTGGAGCCTCTGGCAGGAAGTCTCGGAGGAGTGGAAGGGACCGATCGGCGGTGGCGGAGATGGGGACCTTGCCAATCCATGTCACTTGGTACTCAACCAGATTCAGTAGCATTTGGAAGACGCAAAGATCTGTACCAATCTGGAAGCTCAACTAGAGAAATGTCCAGTGCGGAACAGAAGCTGGGGAGATCCTCTGGAACTCGCAGGTAGGCTGTGCGCCCCTGAGCTTGAGCGGAGAGACAGAATGGAAATCGCCACCTGTATGGTATGTTATGAGAGCTAAGTGTGTCCAGCAGGGGGCAGTTCTCGCCTTTGTTGCAAGGTTATGGAAGAGAGGTCCTGGAACAGGTGTATCTCATTACCCTGAAATAAAAGGCGTCTTCTTTCTCTGGCCCTTCTGAGAATGTCTTCTTTGATTGGAAAGCTGACCAAGCAACACACCACATCTCTTGGGGGGTCAGAATCTCTGCCTCTGGAACGAAGCGCTCTGTGTGCACGTTCCAGATCAATGGGTGCAGCAGGTGGACAGCCCAGCAGATCATTGAAGATCGCAATTACTGTTTTGGGGATGTCAGTCAGCTCCACAGATTCAGGCAAGCCACGCAATCTGATATTATGTCTGCGACCTCTATTATCCAGATCTTCAATCTGTCTATAAAAATCACGGATATGAGATGTGTGCGATACTGACAACTGCTGTATTTCCACTATGGCATCAGCATTAGATCTACTTGTGAATTCCACCTCCTCTATTCTTGTACTTAACAAATGAAGGTCTTCTAAGCAATATGATATTGTGACAAGGACACGCCTATCTGAAAAAGAAGGTTTCTAGATGATCCACGCGGAGTAATATGAATTCAAAGGAATTTTAACAATACTTTATTTGATCACATAGATCATAGGGAGGTTAAACATGAGCACGGTGTACATATGAAAAAAATAAAATCATGTTAAAAAACACTTAGCGTCTTCAATTTAGGGTCATCTTAGCCAACAGAGCACCATATAAGGCAGAGTTGTGTAATGATGAAATAGTTATCCTGGGTTTCCGTAGGTTTCCCGCTTTATATTTGAGTGAACCATGTATTCAGTGGGTGTGTTCCCAGTATATGTCAGGGACCTCCTGGAATGTACAAGCTGGAACACAAAAATACATAGTATATGTATAGAAATATGGAAACCAGATCACATCCAAAATTTACCAGGCCTCCCTCCACAATAGTCAATGGATACTGCTGTTACCTTCTCAATAGTGAGACTATCATACCCGCTTCTCAAGTGTAGGGACTTCCTGGATAGCCGCCCCAAATGAAACAAGGTCCACAGTACCAAATGATTCTGAGGATATATATAGAAAAAGATAATAAATGTGTAGATCATGGGCATCAGGTGACCCCGAAAACAAAACACACATAAAATGTGGATATATTACCATCAATAAGGATCAAGAAGACTCCTGTCGACTTGAAATAAGATCAGGTCCTTGATGCTTTTTCAAAAATGCATATGGGGGTGAAGAACCAGGTATACACGATGCGTGGATTTCAAACACATATAATGTGTATGTAGCATATAGCAGGCCGTAGATACCCGAGTTTAGTATACCCAATAAAGGGTTTCCAAAAATTGCTCAATTAGAGAAGGTTATTTGCGGTTTTATAAGGATGTGGCTATGTCACAGCAAAAAATACCTGAATAGGATAGCGTATATATATATATATATATATATGTAGATTCTCCTCCAAAGAGGATTTCCAAAAAATTCCCCGAATATACAGGGTAAATTAGGCCCATAAAACATGCCCTATTAACACCATGTAGGCTCTGTAAATCTCAACAGCCGTAAGCTTTAAATAACTTGCCACCGGTGGAAGGTATGTTTCCCTGAGGGATTGCCGTTTGCGAACCGCTGTGATAATAGCCCACTGGTAGTTCTCAGAGGGTCTTGGGCCTACCTAGCAGGGAGCTGTGACACCGCCGTTCCTTCCCGCCTCGTGGGCGCCGCACCCAGTGAAGACGCCAAGCGTAGTGACGTCAATACGTTGACGCATTTCGTCCGCCAATCACCGCAGACTTCGTCAGAACTGAAGTTCTGACAAAGTCTGCGGTGATTGGCGGACAAAACGCGTCAACGTATTGACGTCACTACGCTTGGCGTCTTCACTGGGTGCGGCGCCCACGAGGCGGGAAGGAACGGCGGTGTCACAGCTCCCTGCTAGGTAGGCCCAAGACCCTCTGAGAACTACCAGTGGGCTATTATCACAGCGGTTCGCAAACGGCAATCCCTCAGGGAAACATACCTTCCACCGGTGGCAAGTTATTTAAAGCTTACGGCTGTTGAGATTTACAGAGCCTACATGGTGTTAATAGGGCATGTTTTATGGGCCTAATTTACCCTGTATATTCGGGGAATTTTTTGGAAATCCTCTTTGGAGGAGAATCTACATATATATATATATATACGCTATCCTATTCAGGTATTTTTTGCTGTGACATAGCCACATCCTTATAAAACCGCAAATAACCTTCTCTAATTGAGCAATTTTTGGAAACCCTTTATTGGGTATACTAAACTCGGGTATCTACGGCCTGCTATATGCTACATACACATTATATGTGTTTGAAATCCACGCATCGTGTATACCTGGTTCTTCACCCCCATATGCATTTTTGAAAAAGCATCAAGGACCTGATCTTATTTCAAGTCGACAGGAGTCTTCTTGATCCTTATTGATGGTAATATATCCACATTTTATGTGTGTTTTGTTTTCGGGGTCACCTGATGCCCATGATCTACACATTTATTATCTTTTTCTATATATATCCTCAGAATCATTTGGTACTGTGGACCTTGTTTCATTTGGGGTGGCTATCCAGGAAGTCCCTACACTTGAGAAGCGGGTATGATAGTCTCACTATTGAGAAGGTAACAGCAGTATCCATTGACTATTGTGGAGGGAGGCCTGGTAAATTTTGAATGTGATCTGGTTTCCATATTTCTATACATATACTATGTATTTTTGTGTTCCAGCTTGTACATTCCAGGAGGTCCCTGACATATACTGGGAACACACCCACTGAATACATGGTTCACTCAAATATAAAGCGGGAAACCTACGGAAACCCAGGATAACTATTTCATCATTACACAACTCTGCCTTATATGGTGCTCTGTTGGCTAAGATGACCCTAAATTGAAGACGCTAAGTGTTTTTTAACATGATTTTATTTTTTTCATATGTACACCGTGCTCATGTTTAACCTCCCTATGATCTATGTGATCAAATAAAGTATTGTTAAAATTCCTTTGAATTCATATTACTCCGCGTGGATCATCTAGAAACCTTCTTTTTCAGATAGGCGTGTCCTTGTCACACTATCATATTGCTTAGTATGCTGTTCTTTGGGTTTATGTATCCACACTTATACAAGTGAGTCGGAGATATGTTAATGACATCAGTAATTCGTGTCATTTGTGGTGGCTTGCTTTTGCTTTATTGTTGTGAAATGAAGGTCTTCCCTTAGGTCACTGAGAGCTGTGGTAAAAGTAGCTTTAATGTCAGCTGCAAGATCTCTTAAAGAAAGCGTATGAGTGTCTGAAGAGAGATATCATGCTGTGGGACAGATTCCATGCCAGCACATGTTGCTGTAGTGGAAGGAGGGGGGGGGGGAGGGGGGAGGGGGATGCTGCATGTGGCCTGTCCCGCTGCTGAGAGCTGAACAGCTCCTGAATATGTCTGGATTGCTCGGAGTTATGTGCCCGCGGAGAGCAGGAACGGGAGCCGGTGACCTTCTGGTCCGCTTTTTCCATCATGTAATGACTCTGTCTGACCCGCTCCTCTGCTAATATCGATGCAAGGTCTCTGGCTGGCAGGAGCTCCTGTATCACACGACCATCTTGGATCTCTGAAATTCTTTTGTACCTTTCTCCTGACTGATACCTTTTAACAATGAGATCCCTCTGATGCTTTGGAAGCTCTCTGCGGACCATGGCTTTTGCTGTAGGATGCGACTAAGAAAATGTGAGGAAAGACCTACTAGAACACCTGAACTTTATTTGGGGTTATTCAGAGGCACTTTAAATGATGGCAGGTGTGCACTCCTAGTTAACTTGATTTTGAATGTGATTGCTTAATTCTGAACACGGCTACATCCCCAGTTATGAGGGTGTGCACACTTATGCAACCACATTATTTTATTTTTTTTTGTTTACTCTCCCCCTAAAAGATTTCAGTTTGTTTTTTAATTGAGTTGTGCAGTTTATAGGTTACATTAACCACTTGCATACTGGGCACTTATGCCCCCTTCCTGCCCAGGCCAATTTTTAGCTTTCAGCGCTGTTGCACTCTGACAATTGTGCGATCATGCAACACTGTACCCATATGAAATTTTTATTATTTGTTTCACACAAATAGAGCTTTTTTTGGTGGTATTTAATCGCCACTGGGTGTATTATTTTTTGCGCTATAAACAAAAAAAGCAAAAAATTTGTAAAAAAAAGTTTCTTTTTTTCTATTATAAAATTTTGCAAACAGGTAATTTTTAACCTTCACTGATGTGCATTGATGAGGCTGCACTGATAGCAGCACTGATGGGGACTGAGAGGCGGCACGGATAGGCGGCACTGATATGCAGCAATGATGGGCACTGATAGGCTGCACTGATAAGGGCACTGCTGGGTGGCACTGATGGGGGGCACAGGTGAGTGGCACTGATCATCAAGGCACCGATCATCAGTGCCAATCTGTTTTCTGACAATTGCCAGTTATCGGCAGTACTTTCCTCACGCTTTGACAGCGTGAGGAAAGTGCAGCCAATAACTGGCAACTGCATTTACCTGGTGATCTGCTGTGTCATTGGACACAGCTAATCACGTGGTAATAAGCCATTGTGATTGGCCTTTTACCACATCACGGGATCAGCTGTGTCCATAGGACACAGTGATCATGGAGATTGCTGGGTGCACGCCACTGGGGGAGGGCGCGTTCTGGGAGGACATCATATGATGCCCTCCCAGAACTGGAAGACTGTGCCGTAGGCGTCATTTGGCTATAGCCCGATTGTCAAGTGGTTAAAGGTAGAAACGGTACAAAAATGATTTATCTTTGTCTAATTTTTTTTACATCACAGAAACCTGACATTTTAACAGGGGTATGTAGACTTTTTATATCCACTGTATATTACTAATACAAATCTCCATGGCATCCTCTTTTCTCTTTTTTCTCAGATACATATTTGATATTTAGCTGTGGGTACATCAATCCTCCATTTGCATTTTTTTATGCTTTGAAACTTTAATGCAAAAGCCTACAAAAGGTAACCACTATTTTGCAGTGATTTATAATACTAATAAAATATTAGAACACTACTATGATAGATGTCTAGAAGGGTACCTGTCAGGGATCGGGTGTTCTGCCGCGACACGCTGGGCGGCGCATGCGCAGAACACCGACGCGCTCTAGCCGGCGGGCAGCGGGACCTTGGCGATCGCGGCAACAGCGACGGCCACGCATGCGCACTTGCGATTGCGGACACGTGCCTGGCACCAATGACAGCGCAGGGCGTGCTGTTTAAACGGGACAGAAGGTATGTGCATTGCCGGTTGGTCTTAGTATCCTGTCCTGTGATCTGATTAGTGAAGCTTCCTGTTGCCGACCTCTGCTTGATCCTGACCCTGCGCTGTGGGCTGCTAGAGATACCGCCAGGCGGTGTCTGACAGTACCAAACGGCCAGATGTCGGAGCCTGGAAGAGGACCATCCCCATTGGAGGACATATGCCAGCACTTGGCGGCACTAACCCAGGCGGTAAAAACTCTGCAGGAGGGTTATACCCATTTGGAAGGACGAATTCAGACGCTGACTACGTCTGCCTCTGCACCCCAGGACTCGGGTCCTTCATCTTCGGCTGGAGGTCCCCCAGAGTCGCCTGCCGGAGCAGTGGCCTCTATGCCTTTACCGGAACCTTGTGTGCCGATACCGGAACGGTTCAAAGGGGACCGCACAGAGTTCAAGGCCTTCCGCAATGCTTGCCAGCTTTACTTCAGCTTACAGCCGCGGACCTTTTCCACGGAATTCGTGAAGGTGGGATTCGTCATATCTCTGCTACAGGACAAACCCCAGGCCTGAGCCCATCGACTACTGGAGACTCGTCAACCACATTTAGATACTGTATTGACCTTTTCTGACACAATGGCACTATTTTAGGACGACCCGCAGCGGACAGCGTCGGCCGAATCGGCCCTACAGACACTCCGACAAGGTCGCCGGGCAGCCAAAGAATATGCTGCGGAGTTCAGACGCTGGATGGGGGACACGCAGTGGAACGATGCGGCCCTGCGCCACCAGTTCCGCGTAGGATTGTCCGAGCCATAAAGGACAAACTAGCCAGAGTGGGCATACCAGCTACATTGGAGGACCTCATCACTCTGGCTATCCAGATTGACCGACGGTTGCGGGAACGCAGGATGGAGAGGTCCGGCCAGGGTCAAAGACCTACGTGGGTGTTACCCCGCGTCCCAGTCCAGTCCGCTGGCTGGAAATCGATACCCGGAGACATCTGACACGCCTGAACCCATGCAAGTAGGGTTAACTCGTCCTTCATTGACGTTCGAGGAACGCCAGAGACGTCGGCTCAATAATCTCTGCCTGTATTGTGGGTAAGCGGGCCATGTGGTACGTTCCTGCCCAGCGAAATTAAGTAAGTGTGCATCTGTGTTTTCTGCCGCATCTCCCACTTACTTTAATAGTTCTAACTACTTAGCAGTGCCAATCTCTTTCCAGCTTCCCGGAAGGACCGTGTCAACGATGGCAATCGTTGATTCCGGAGCCTGTAGCTGCTTTGTAGATCTAGGTTTCGCAGCACAGCAACAGATTCCCCTTCAAACCAGAGAGTGCGAATTGAACATCTTTTTGGCCGATAGGTCCCGAATCAAGTCAGGGGTGGTAGACTGGGAGACCACACCTCTCTGTGCTACGGTGGCTGGCCACCATCAAGAGTTCCTCCGTTTTGGATGCCATCGCATCCCCTCTGTTTATTATTCTGGGGCTTCCTTGGCTACGGGCACACAACCCCCAAATTAATTTGAGAACCGGCACCATTCAGTTCAGTTCCCCCTACTGTCAGGAGCATTGCTGTTCTCAGGCTCCTTTAGCACCACACTCTCTGTTATGCATGGACACTGACGCAGAACTGACGCAAGTCATTACCCCCGGCGTACCACAGCTACCTCAACGTATTCAGTAAACGAGGAGCAGACAACCTTTCCTCACATAGGACCTATGACTGCCCCATCGACCTGCTTCCAGGGTCTGAGGTGCCCTTCGGGCGAATTTTCCCCCTATCTGAGCGGGAGTTAGGGGTTCTTAAGGAGTATATTGACGAGAACCTCCAGAAGGGGTTCATCCACCCTTCTACGTCTCCGGCCGGGGCTGGAATTTTCTTAGTCGAAAAGAAGGATAAATCCCTAAGGCCCTATGTGGATTACAGGGAGCTAAATAAGATTACGGTAAAGAACCGCTCCCCGCTCCCCTTGGTACCAGAATTATTTCAGAGGCTCAGGACAGCATCCATTTTTACGAAATTGGATTTAAGGGGGGCTTACAATTTAGTCCGCATTTGGGAGGGAGATGAGTGGAAGACATCCTTCCGTACCTGATTTGGGCATTTTGAGTATTTGGTCATGCCCTTCGGCCTATGCAACGCCCCAGCCACCTTTCAACACTTTATTAACGATGTGTTCAGAAATGTTTGGGACGTCTTTGTGGTCATCTATTTAGATGACATCCTGATTTTCTTCGCATCCCTGGAGGAGCATAGAGGTCATGTTAGGAGCTTTTTGTGACAACCCAGTCAACACGGGCTGTACGCAAAGGCAGATAAATGCAGTTTTGAACAACGCAGCATTTCCTTCCTGGGGTTAATTATCTCCACTACGGGAGTAGCCATGGATCCCCAAAAGATCTCTGCTATTCTGCAATGGCTGGTACCGGCCGATAAGAAGGGTGTGCAGCGATTCACTGGCTTCGCCTACTTTTACAGAAAGCTCATCAAGAACTTTTCGGGCCTCGTATCTCCCATCTCCCAACTCACCAGACAAGGGGTGCATTTTAGGTAGACACCTGAGGCACAGATGGCCTTCGAGTCCCTAAAGAGGCTATTCACTGAGGCCCCCATACTGAGCCACCCAGATTCCTCGTTACCCTACATTCTGGAGGTAGATGCGTCTGAGAACGCGGTAGGGGCTGTGCTTTCCCAGAGGAAAGGCGTCAAGGAACTGATGCACCCTGTGGCCTTCTTCTCCAGAAAACGCTCATCTGCGGAGAGGAATTACGACATTGGGGACCGGGAACTCCTGGCCATCAAGGCAGCGTTGGAGGAGTGGAGGTACCTGCTGGAAGGAGCCACACACCCAATCTTGATCTTCACAGATCACAAAAACCTGGAGTAGCTGAGGACGGCTAAGTGCTTGAGGCCACGTCAGGCTAGATGGGCACTCTTTTTCTCAAGGTTCGTGTTTCATATTACATACAGGCTGGGATCAAAGAACACAAAACCCGACATGCTCTCGCACATGTTTGAGGATCCTGAAGAGACCCACAAACCGGACACCATCCTGTCTACAGGGAATTTCCTTGCCCTACAGACCGAACTACGGTCCCAACTACAGGCCGCATCCGTGGGAATGCCAAGTCCACCCAGGGTTTCTTTACAGAACAAGGAAGGACTCTTGTGGAAGGAGGGACGGATCATGGCCCCCGAAGAAACCCGTACTGCAGTCTTGGGCTATTGCCATGATCACCCTCTGGCTGGCCACTTCGGGGTACGTAAGACCTTGGAACTGCTGCAACGCATGTTCTGGTGGCCGAGCGTGGCCAAAGATTGTGAAGCATATGTGAAAACCTCTGCGATCTGCCAGAGGAACAAACCCACCAGGAGCAAGGCTTGGGGTCTGCTACGACCCTTACCAATACCTAATAGGCCATGGGAAATTATTTCCATCTACTTCATCGTGGAGCTCCCACCATTCCAAGATCACACTGCCATTTTTGTGGTTGTGGACCGACTGTCCAAGATGGCCCCGGAAACAGCACAAATCTTCGTGAGGGAAATGGTGAGACTTCATGGGGTCCCAAAGGACATTGTCTCAGACAGAGGAGTCCAGTTCACTTCAAAATTCTGGAGAGCACTATGCGAGACCCTGGGAATCAAACTGTCATTATCATCGGCTTATCACCCACAGACCAACGGGCAGACGGAATGCACAAACCAGACTCTGGAGCAGTATCTCAGGTGCTACACCTCTTTCCTTCAGGATGATTGGCTGACTCTTCTGCCATTGGCTGAATTCGCATACAACAATGCATATCACTCTGCTACCCAACAGTCTCCGTTCTTCGCCAATTACGGGTTCCATCCTACATTCCTACCCGACACAATTCCAGAAAGTCCAGTTCTGGCTACACAGGATATGTTGGAAGTTTTTCTCGTCAAACAACAAAGTCTTACAAGAAGCTATCACAAGGGCCCAGGAAGATAATAAAAAGGCCTCCGACAAGAGGAGGACAGGTGAACTCATTCTGCACCCTGGGGACCAGGTCTGGCTAGCTACAACGAATCAGAAGATGTCTTGCCCATCAAGGAAACTGGGAACAAAATGCATGGGTCCATTCAGGGTGAAACGGAAAATTAATGAGGTGACGTACAAACTCATACTTCCCGAATCCTTTAAGATACACCCGGTCTTCCACGTGTCCTTGTTGAAACCCGCAACACCGGATCCATTCCCGGACCGGAAGTCTAAACCCCCGGAGGCCATAAACATTGATGAAGAGGAAGAATTTGAGGTTGAAGCGATTCTGGATTGTAGAAAGAGGAGAGGCCAGACTCAATTCCTCATTAAATGGAAAGGTTACGGCCTGGAGGAAAAATCATGGGAACCAGCCCAAAAAATCCATGCCTCTGGATTAGTTTGGGAGTTTTTCAGTAATCACCCACACAGGAGAGAGCAATTGGGCATCCGGCGGCTGCCCGTAGGGGGGGGCAATGTCAGGGATCGGGTGTTCTGCCGTGATACGCCGGGCGGCGCATGCGCAGAACACCGACACGCTCTAGCCGACGGGCAGCGGTTCCTGGGTGATCGCGGCAACAGTGACGGCCGCGCATGCGCACTTGCGATCGCGGACATGCGCCTGGCACCAATGACAGCGCAGGGCGCGCTATTTAAACTGGACAGAAGGTATGTGCATTGCCGTTTGGTCTTATTATCCTGTCCTGTGATCTGATTAGTAAAGCTTCCTGTTGCCGACCTCTGCTTGATCCTGAGCCTGCTGATTGTCTCCTGCTTGACCCCTGGCTTGACCTGACAACTCTTCTGCCTGCTCCTCCAGTACCTACCTGCCCGTTAGTTGCTGAACCTGGCTCGTGACCCTGACTATTCTGTCTGCTCCTCTAGTACCTCGCTGCTCGCACGTTGCTGACCTGGCCTGCCTGACTACGCCTTACATTACTCTGACCGACCATCCATCCCGCACGGATCAGTCCCTGCTGCCAGCCTCTTCATATCAGGCTCTATTTACGCTCTACCACTGCTGGACGTACTCAGGGGTTGCGACCTGGTCTCAGTCTGCTCCAAGTCCATCCCCACCATCAGGGGCTCTGGTGAATAAGCAGATTGGGACTCAGACCCCGTGCCCTGAGGAACCCCGCGCTGTGGGCTGCTAGAGATACCACCAGGCGGTGTCTGACAGTACCACTTTTCTTTTTACAAGCTATAGCTATATTTTCAATCTGTGTTTTGCTGTAGATGGGCACTGCCGACTGTGCCTGATTTGCGTTTGGGCTCTGGCCTACCCGGGTGGATGTGCTAATGTTCTTATGAATGTGCATGTAATTGACAGTATTACAACCTCTTGTATCCATCTCTTTATTTATACATGTAGGGACCTCTCCAGTTTACCCTGATGAAGACGTACTCAGTCAAAACGCGTTGGTTCATCATACTACAGATTGTTATTTGACATTGTAATGTCCATGTAGATTTGGTATTTGTATGGGAGATTTACATATGACACTGTCATCTTTATGTTCATTTTTTAGCCATTTCGCTTTTGGAGATTGCAGATTCTGCTATTGCAGAGGCATTTTTTTTAGTCAGCAGTGGCATTATGTCCACTGCAGACACATTTGACATTTATACTGTATGTTATAGAATTGTACTATAAGATGTTTGCATGTAACATTGGAGTCATCCAGACAAGACTAACCTTCTGTTTTTCATGGAAAAAAATTGATTTTTATGATTTAATTTTTATTATTTTCTGATCTAAAATATGGTTTCTTTATCGTATTAATGTTGCTGCCAAAAAAGTCCAAAGGGAGACTTTTTTTGTCTTGTGGTGTGTAATAAGGGATGTAGCAGCTCGATATTCACAATACCATCACTCCTTAATGTATATTGATGCTGGAGTGACCCCCCATTCATAGATTGCACATTCATGAACAGGAAATGTTTTAAATGTTTTTGCAGGTCTTTGTACCCAAAAGGGGTATGTCAAGATGGAGGAAAACTAAGCTGCACAATTCCAAAGCTTTTGCAGATGCAGTAGTGAGCTTTTCCATGTTAGCAAGTATAGTGCATGAAGCTCTTGCTTCAATATAGCGGCGCTATACACCCCCCCCCCAAAAAAAACAAAAAAAACAGAGGGTGCACCAGCCTAGTACATTATCATTAAGCACGGTTTATTGGAAAATATAAGTGGTTATAACTCATAAACCAACACAAAGAAAGTATAATCATAAATATCCAAATGAAGGACAGCCAGAAGCACTATGCATGTCTGTTGTGCACCAAGAACATGCCACAAGGGTCTACAGATGCTGAAGCATTTTGAGGGGGGTCCCCCTCTTCATCAGAGCTCACAGGAAACAAGGAAATGGAAAAAAATGGTGCTGCGCTACCACAAACAGGGCCAAAAAGGCCTATAATATATATATATATATATATATATATATATCCTACAGACTCCACTGTCTAGGATTTATAAAGACATCTTGTATAAGCAATAACATGCAATAATTTGCAAACATATACAAGCATATAGAAAAAACAGAAATATATACAGATAAATGTCTGAGACTGACAAAAAATTGTGCAAAACCACACATACATCCCTTAAACAAGGGCATAAGTGATACAAATCACGAAGTAAGAAAATGATAGACACATGGTATAAATAATGCCTAAAAACTGTGCAGTGAGAATAGACTGACAACTTGCATAAATGTTGCCTATAAAGATATACGGTGAGAAGGTCAGGATAAAACCTGACTAAAAACAAATAGGACCAAAGAAATGTCCTTCCACATATAAGTGTCCCAAAAAAGTGATGGTGACCACAAACAAAAGAAAATAAATATAAATAATGTGCTCAAGTCCCTGAATTTGTGACTTAATGTTACAAACTAGGAGGCTAAAACATGGTGTCACCTATAAGAGTGCAACCAGTTACAGACTACCATTTTTTTCTAACACACCAACCTATTCACATGGAAATGACTTAAATAGGGTTCATACATATCACATATATATGAAATGTACAGTATGAACTCTATTTAAGTCATTTCCATGTGAATAGGTTGGTGTGTTAGAAAAAAATGGTAGTCTGTAACTGGTTGCACTCTTATAGGTGACACCATGTTTTAGCCTCCTAGTTCCGGTATAATAATTTTAAAATCAATGTTTCTATTTGATTGGCCCTCTATATGCTAATGATTCATTATTCATTATTGACGCCAAAGTTACATAGGTGTCTACATTGGATTTTCCCTCTTCTCCATCCCTCCTTTTGCTTGGTTTTATTAGATACAAATCTCTTTTTAGTAATTTATTTGGATACTTAATGGGCATAGCTATTGTTGGCCTTTTTGATAGTACTATGCTTATAAATAGTTTATTAATCTTATTGGGTCCTTTGAGAAAAGGTAATTTTTGGTGCCAGTAGTTCATCTATCATTTTTCACTTTTTTAATCAAATTTGGTTTTAAAAATAAAGGTTTTTTTGGCTGGTTTCTTATACATTTTTTATACTGTTCCAATTTTTCTAGATGATATATTTTTCAATCTTTTAGTAAATTATATTTATATTGCTAGGTAGGGATATATCATTGTTTTTTATCTTACCCACCCTGTTTTGGGAAGTCATCCTACACCCTGACGGGGGATGTAAGAAACTTTATAAGTATGTGTCCCAATATAAACAATATAGGTTCTAGGGACGTTGTTGGTTTTTTGTCCGATCCCATTAGTATTTATTTTTTGTTTTTTATTTATAGATGTTGCCAGAGCATAGTCATTTTTAATAAAGCATTTTTAATAAGGTTTTCTCACTGCTCTAATAAATAGTTTCTCTGCATTTAGCCCAGATTGCTGTGGTTAATGCTAAGTCCGTGATGATCTCCAGCAAAATGGCTGCGGTTGGTTTTTTCCTCTGTTTTCTAAATTAGCAGATGTACTATAAATAGAACCTGCGGTCACCACACCCGCTATCCCTGAGGAAGTCACATGATACAAGACGCAACGTGTAGGACGATACCCGGAGACGTGACTTCCGGCATGGGCGCCATCTTGGTATACACATAGCAGTACACCCAGCGTTATCCATGAGATTCTGAGAGCTTGTTTTAAACCTCTATCATGTGAGTAGGCATTTATTGTTTTGTGCAACTTTAATAAATGTAACAGTATTACACTATGGGAGGATTCTTCTTCTCTTCACCATATATGTGAGTTGGCTGAGTTTACTATCATACATGAAAGAGACCCAGATACCAGGATTGGTAATCTATATAATTTCATAAGGGAGATACCACCATCACTGCTAATCCGGACCCGTACCTGCTGATTGGTTGCATAGCTGTGTTTGATATTTGAAGGCCTATTGGCCCCTTGGGGTTGCTACATGAAGGTGAGGGGGCAATCCAGCCGGTGACGGATCTTATTTCCCTGCACATGTACCACTTATATTTTGCTGGAATTTTACTATACCCAGTTGTTTGTGGGCTTCACATGTGGACATTTATTCAATATTGTCACTATTGGTGGCACATTTTTTTGACATTTTCTGAATAGTATTAAGTTTTTTATCTATGTAGCACATTGTGTCACTTTTCAATATTTCTTTGTTGTCGCAGTTTGATGTTTATTTATATAGGACATTAAATCCCAAATTCAGAGACTTGAGCACGTTATTTATATTTATTTTCATTTTTTGTGGTCACCATCACTTTTTTGAGACACTTATAAGTGGAAGGACATTTCTTTGGTCCTGTTTGTTTTTAGTCAGGTTTTATCCTGACCTTCTCACCGTATATCTTTATAGGCAACATTTATGCCAGTTGTCAGTCTATTCTCACTGCACAGTTTTTAGGCATTATTTATGCCATGTGTCTGTCACTTTCTTACTTCGTGATTTATGTCACTTGTGCCATTGTTTAAGGGATGTATGTGTGGTTTTGCACAATTTTTTGTCAGTTTCAGACACTTATCTGTATATTTTTCTGTTTTTTTCTATATGCTTGTATATGTTTGCACATTATTGCATGTTATTGCTTATACAAGATGTCTTTATAAATCCTAGACAGTGGAGTCTGTAGGATATATTACAGGCCTTTTTGGCCCTGTTTGTGGTAGCGCAGCACCATTTTTTTCCATTTCCTTGTTATTCTATGCAGGTGTATAGTTAGGTGCCAGCTGCTTCCTTATCTTAAGTTATAGGTAAATGTTGGGTAGCGCAGGTGGTTCATATATAATTTTTTACATAGGAAACAAGCTCTGTCCATGTGCAATGACCTATATGATTGAGACCTATATGACTGTATGATTAAGATTTCAGCAACAATCTTCCTTTAAGATTATATGTGTATTTTTTTGTGTTTACCTGTATAGGTTTCATTGTGTACAACTAAAAGTCTTATGACTGCTGCCATCTTGGATGTGATGTCTGCATCCACAGCAGACTCATGGCTTTTGCTAAAGTAACACTCTAATATTACCCTTCCCTCCTTGCCTGGCTGCTTTGTAAAGTGTTATATAGGAAGATGCAGGGAGGTACAAAAGGAGCTGCTCCAGCATACAGTGTAAAATCTGGTGCAGCTGTGCGTGGTAGCCATCTTCTAACTTCAGCTTGTTCAATTAAGCTTTGACAAAAAACCTGGAAGCGGACTGGTTTCAATACAGAGCTGCACCAGATTTTGCACTCTCCAGTTTTAGTAAATCCACCTCATAGTAACTTAGAAAAAGTGTGTAAGTGTGTGTGTGTGGGTGTGTGCAAATGTGTCACTGATAAAAAATGTGATCCATATTTGACTGAGCTGCTTTTTGGATACAATTAAAATACTAATTCTGTGCACTAAAAGACATAACATGCAAGCGATCCAAAGAAATTATAATACAAGGTATGGCCAATTCATGTACTAATGATGGGACAAAAAAAATTAAACAAGACCAAAATTCAACTGAAAGCAATCACATGAATGGTCAGTAAGACCAGGCATTATGTTTTCCTCCAGAAAGTACAGTACAGAGACCAGAGCAAGGTTCAAATAATACTGTGGAAGCGAATCTCCCCTGTGGTATACAGGTAAAATAATGTCTTTCACAGCAAGCTTAGCACGATATGTCCAACTTATACCATCCAGTTAACATAAGAACAAGAATATTGTGGCTTGATGACAAACCTTTGCCAGTGTCACACTGGATATAGCACCAGCATACCTATCAGAACTAGTTTCCCATTTTATCCTCTTTTTCTTTTTTGTTGTTTCTAGGTACACTAGGTGCTCTAAGTGCCAGGACCCGTCCTAACAGGATGAAGAAGATGGCCAGCACGTGGATAGCAAAATAAATAGACTTCCAGTAGCGCACAGTGTCAGAGAAGGTGAGGAGAACGAAACCCATGCACATGTAGTCATATGCTCTCATCTTCAGGAACCAGTGCACCCAGTCAAACACCAGCTTGCCAGAATCAGAAAGATGACGCCTCAAGCTCATATCCATCATCCCCTCAGATGCCAGGCACAAGGGGATAGTCAAAAAGCTGAGGTAATAGCCAGGGTGGATTCCATGCCAGTAAGCACTGATAAACATAGTCCATGTACTCCTATTATTAAAGAGAGAAAACAAGAAAAGTTTAATTTGCAGCAAACACTTCATGCAAGTGCCCACCTATTCTGTAAATCCTGGGCCAATAATATAATGCATTATAAAACAAAGGATAAAATACTTAAAGCCAGACTCGCAGCTGTTGTTAAATTTACCTATGCAGTGAATTTGTTAAATGTGCGTTTGGCTAGGGAGGAGAAAAAAAAAAAAAGGAGAAATACTCACCTTATTCTTCTCTCCAGCAGTCTCTCCGCATGACCAGCCTCTCAAAGTTTATTTACTTAGCTGCCTGGTAAATTGTAGATCTTGGATGTCATCATGCACAATGCAAGGCCAGCAGTCCTGTATTGTACAAGAGGATAATGAGTGCCTGTTCACATTCTGGAGCACCGGCTGCTGAAGGAGGAATAAGGCAGGCATTTATACTTATACTTTCCCTGCTTAGAGAAACAAGCATTTTGCCTATGCAGTGAGTACATGGGTAAGTTTAACAGCCAACCAGATGAGGCTTAAAAAGGGTAATTCCAGTTTAAGTGGGTGTCTGCAGTAAGCTATACAGAACAATCATGCTGAAGGTAAAAGCTTCACTTCATTTTTTCTTAATCTGAGTTCCGTGTAATCCCTGAAGAATAAGCACTCACTCCCATATACAAAGTTGCTGTACTTTATTAAGCCAAAGTAAATTTCCTATATCAATAAAAACCAGCGCAAACCCACATAATCAATTACATTACTCAACTTATTAAACAAACTTAAAGACCGTGACAAAAAAACTTTTGTGCTAATAAAGATTAAATTATAAAATATATATAAATAAATATAAAAAATTATTAAAATTCATAAGTCCAGTGACACAAAAATCCCAAAAAATTAATTAACAGTCCCGTGACAAAATAAATCAAATTATAAAAAAATTTTTTCATTGGATTCTTCCGTGCCTTTAATCCCTTCACCATCCACCAGTGCAAAAACCAACATTAACCGCACTCACCAGATATTAGTGAGTCACACGCCTTTCAGGAATATTAAGGGCTCCTGGACCCCCTTCACTTTTTATGAGACCTCCAAATGCTGCTTCCTCTTATGTCTGGGTACCTCTTCTGCTTACTCCTCTCACCGAATCCCCCAAGGAAAATCAGGAAGAAGAAAAGACCATAGCGTGATACCGTAGTGGTTTCTCCTCTAAATAATCTCTCCAGACCACTCACATTTTAGCGGGATGTAACCCGCATTTTATTTGAAACAACAATGATTTTCCTTCAAAATGATCCACTTTCCAAGTACAGCTTGATAACGCCCTGTGGGTGGGGCGAAACGCGTTGACGCACTTCCGGTTGCCTTTTCCGGCGTCTGACGTCATTTCCGGTGAGTGGAACGCACGCTGAGCGGTGCGTTCCAAGGGGCCATCTTAGCATAGTGGATGAGTTTGCATCTGAGGTCTGCCATCCTGCTGTATACTAGGCTGTGGGGTCTTCATGCAAAGTCGCTGTACTTGGAAAGTGGATCATTTTGAAGGAAAATCATTGTTGTTTCAAATAAAATGCGGGTTACATCCCGCTAAAATGTGAGTGGTCTGGAGAGATTATTTAGAGGAGAAACCACTACGGTATCACGCTATGGTCTTTTCTTCTTCCTGATTTTCCTTGGGGGATTCGGTGAGAGGAGTAAGCAGAAGAGGTACCCAGACATAAGAGGAAGCAGCATTTGGAGGTCTCATAAAAAGTGAAGGGGGTCCAGGAGCCCTTAATATTCCTGAAAGGCGTGTGACTCACTAATATCTGGTGAGTGCGGTTAATGTTGGTTTTTGCACTGGTGGATGGTGAAGGGATTAAAGGCACGGAAGAATCCAATGAAACATTTTTTTTTATAATTTGATTTATTTTGTCACGGGACTGTTAATTAATTTTTTGGGATTTTTGTGTCACTGGACTTATGAATTTTAATAATTTTTTATATTTATTTATATATATTTTATAATTTAATCTTTATTAGCACAAAAGTTTTTTTGTCACGGTCTTTAAGTTTGTTTAATAAGTTGAGTAATGTAATTGATTATGTGGGTTTGCGCTGGTTTTTATTGATATAAGTTTTTTTGGTTTTTGCACCTGTGTACAGCAGCATCTCACGGGGAATTGTGTGTCTAATAGGAGAGTCCTGGGCGCTGAGGTTTTGTCTTTTTTACATTAAAGTAAATTTCCTCTCTGCTTCTTGTATCACCAATTACACTCAAACTTCAAAAGCAGATTTGATGCTGGTGGCTGAAGAATCTCTGTATTAACATGAATGGTGTTCCAGCAGGACCAGCAGTTGCGTTCAAGGAACATCGGATTACAGAGATAAAGAAGTTATGTTGACTGGAAAAAAGCTGAAATACTTGGATGAAAGCCTAATTATTTAGCATATAACCTGTGCTACCTGTTTGAATATCAAGGTTTCATTTTTAATTGTGACTGAAGTTTACTGACAGAGTACTGAACTGCCCAGCAATGAGTCCAGATCTCAATTATTATTATAAAGTATTTATATAGCGCCAACAGTTTGCGCAGCGCTTTACAATATAAGGGAGACAGAACAATTACAATACATTTCAGTACAGAAGGAATGTGAGGGCCCTGCTCGTGGAGCTTACAATTTTAAAGGAAGGGGGAGATGATACAAAAGGTGATAGCTGCGGGGGATGATCTGGTGGAGGTGATTCAAGTACAGTTCTTAGGTGGAGGTAGGGTAGGCTTCCCTGAAGAAGTGAGTTTGCAAAGATCGCCTAAAGGCAGACAGGGTGGGGGCTGACCGGACATGCTGTGGTAGGGAGTTCCAGAGGATGGGAGAGGCTCTGGAGAAGTCCTGGAGGCGAGTGTGGGAGGAGGTGATGAGGAAGATATCTTGGGAGGAGTGGAGTGGGCGATTTGGGCAGTATCTGCGGATGAGGATGGCGATGTAGCTAGGGGCAGTGTTGTGGATGGCTTTGTAAGCTGTGGTTAGTATTTTGAATTTTAGACGTTGGGTTATTGGAAGCCAGTGAAGAGATCTTAATACCATAGAACACCTGTGGAGAGATCTCAAAACAGCAGTTTGGAAAATGAACCCTGCCAATCTAAGAGACATGGAGCAGTTGTCGAAAAAAGAGTGGTCCAAAACTCCAATAGAGAGGTGTAAGAAATGCACAGTAAGTTATTGATTTCAGTTATTTCCAAGGGGTGTGCTACCAAATATTAAATTGAGGGTGCCAATAATTTTGTCAAGTCCATTTTTGGAGTTTTGTGTGGAATGTGTAAGATTTGGCTTTTTGTTTCTCCACTTTTATTGTGTCATACGAACACAAACTAAAGAAATAAACATGAGAATGCGTAAACATTTGTAATTGAAACACTTGCTGAGTGGTGCATTATCTGACAGAAATACAGGGGTGCCAAGAGTTTTGGCCATGACTGTACAGGTGACGTTAAAACCAATCTGCCAGACTGTGAGAACAGACAAGACACCAGGGCACAAGGCAGCTATAAGGCTATGTTCACATCTAGACATTTTGACCCTGATTTACTAATGTGCCTAGACTCATTTCCGTGGGATGAAGTCTACTTTTAGACAGCAAAGACATTTACAAAAGAAAGAGTCTAACAAGTAGATTTAAAAGCGAATTTACTAACTAGGCACAATCCAGGAATCAGTCTAAGAAAGCAGTTGTGCTAGAAGCACATCTAACACAATGAAAAATCATTACAGAAACATGTTCACATTGAAATTTGCTTTCCCAAATATCTGGACTTCACTTTAAACAATATCTTACATTTCAAAAAATGTTTTCAATGAGTAAAAAATAGTTTTTTAAGGGAATTCATGATAGTCAAGGACTAGACGCTTTTCCAATGTCTATGTAGGGACAGAAATAAGCATGTGCAGGACACAATTTATTCGTCTGCTGTGGGCGCTTTCTTTTTAGACGCGGTTTAATAGTTGTGTGGAGTCCTCTGCAAGTCGCACTAGATCGCATCTACTGTGTTTAACAAACAGCACTATTTGTAGCTAGGCATATCTTTAGGTATTCTAATTTGATTTCCTTAGTTCTATTGATTCTGTTTTTGTTTCTTATCCTTTATAATTATTTCTGTAATAATTTTACATATTTCCTCCACTCCTCCCAAAAACCTCATCCCCCACAGCCACTTCCTCCTGTACCACTTTCCTCCTAGACTTTAAGCTCCAAAGAGCAGGGCCCTCAAACCCCTCGTGTATCGCACTGTCTCTGTCTTGTCCCCCTGCCTTTGTACAGCGCTGAGCAAACCCTTTGGCGCTATATAAATACTGTATAATAATAATAATATTTCGAAGGTCTAGATAATATATATTTTAACAGCTGAATCTAAAAATAAAGGTCGGCAATTAAAAAAAAAAAAAATATGGCCTCCCATCCATTCCAAGCCCTTCGGCTCTGGTATGGATCTTAAGGGGTAACCCCACGCCAAAATAAAAAAAAAATGGTGTGGGGTCCCCTCAAATCCATACCAGACCTATATCCGATCATGCAGCCCAGCAAAGGTGGAGTGAGCGAGCTCCCCCCCCCTCCTGAACCATACCAGGCCACATGCCCTCAACATGGGGGGGGTGCTTTGGGGCAGGGGGGCTCCCCCCCAAAGCACCTTGTCCCCATGTTTATGGGGACAAGGGCCTCTTCCCCACAACCCTGGCTAGTGGTTGTGGGGGTCTACGGGCTTATCAGAATCTGGAAGCCCCCTTTAACAAGGGGGCCCCCAGATCCCGGCCCTCCCCTACGTGAATGAGTATGGGGTACATGGTACCGCTACTCATTCACAAAAAAAGTGTAGTGTAAAAAAAGACAGGACACGGTGTTTGACAAGTACTTTAATAAAAGTAAAAGAATGTCCCCCAAATTAGATCCAACGTCAATCACGATGCAAGTGATTCCAGATTCCGATAAGCCCCCTGCCCGCAGACCCCCACAACCATTGGCCAGGGTTGTGGGGAAGAGGTCCTTGTCCCCATCAACATGGGGACAAGGTGCTTTGGGGGGGGGGAGGGGGAGACCCCTGCCCCAAAGAACCCCCCATGTTGAGGGCATGTGGCCTGGTATGGTTTAGGAGGGGGGGCGGTCGCTTCCATCCCCCCCCTTTCCTTTTTTTTTTTAAATTTAAATATTTATTATTTTTTTAGATAAACAACTTACACAAACAATCATTAAAACCTTAGCATATTATCAAAACATTTATCGTTTCATCCCTTTCCCTTCCCTCCCATCCCCCTACCTATATATCACCCACCCCCCCCCATCCAATCCCTAACCCCTTCTGCTCTGCATTTTCCTGTTCATTTCTGGAGATCGTAATCCCTATAAAAGAACAAAATATGTGTCCATATTATTCTATGTTAATCCCCCATAACCTCTAAGGCTAGCCTTGACTTTTTGAATTCCTCCCATTTGTTCTATCTTGCATGGTGACTCTCCATCTTATCTTCATTCAAATGATAAAGTTCCTCCAGTTTACATATTTGATCCACTCAGTCTTTTATTTTCGGCACCTCTAGTCTCCTCTAATACTTGGGTATCAGTCCATTTGCTGCATTCAAATAGTACAATAAACCAGATTCTTTGTATTTTTTTAACTGAAAGCTTAGTACTATGAAAAAGGCAAATCTCTGTGTCTACTAGAATATCAATCTCTGTAATTTTCTGAATCAAGCTTACCATTTTCCCCCAATACTCTTGTATTTTAGAACACTCCCACCATATGTGATACATTGTGCCTCTACCTCCACGCCAACATAAAGGTGAATTATCTCCACTCAATCTGTGTGCCACACTCGGTGTGATATACCATCTTGACAAACACTTATAATTAATTTCTACCTCCTGCATATTTATATTTCCGTGGATTATTCTATACATTTTCCTCTGTTTTTCCGCATCTATTGTTACTCCTATTTCTCGTTTCCATTTTTCCATATATGGAGGACTTATATCTGCGTTTAGTTCAGTGAGAATCTTCTATATTTTAGAGGTTCCGTGTTTCCCATCTCCCCGTGTACCTAATAAGTGCTCAAAAGGATTCCAATCCTCTCTTATTCTTAAAGGCTTTGGAAGCTTTTCTATAAAGTGTTTTAATTGAAAATAACGCCACTCATCCATTCTCATAAAAACTTCTTTTTTTCCAATTCCTTAAGTGATCCTATTTCCTCCCCCACCATTATATCCCTTAATTGTGCATCTTCCTTCTTAATCCACTTCCCTGTGATACCTTTGTCACAATATAGGTGCTCTGCCAGTCCCAATTATTAATTTCTTCTTTAATCCCATACTTAATTCCTTGTGCCCAAATGCAGTACATCCTTAATTAATTCCTTACTTTCTTGTGCCAAATGTTCCCAACTTCAATCAATGTATTTCCTCCACTATTATCCTGCTTTATGTTCCCAAATTCAATTAATGTGTTTTCTCCACTGTCATCCTGCTGTATGTTCCACAAATTCAATTAAGGCCTTTCCTCCCCTGTCACCCTGCTAAGTGGCCCCCCTCCACTTCTCGTCCTGCCACGCAGGACAAGAGGTGCGGCTCTTGTCAACCCTGCCACTATCTTCTCCTCCTCCGGCGAGGCTGGAGAGGAAAAGATAGCGAGGTTCACACCTCTTCGCAGAGAGGTGCGAACCTCCTGCAGTGATGTTCCGGACTGTGGCTTCAGTCTGACACCACCCGATCCTGACATCCGCAGCGCGGGCAAGGAGAGTTCCCGCACTTGCGGATGCCGCTGGACAAAGGCCGTGCTCACGAAAGCATGACCCGTGTCCAGGGGGGCGTGCCTCGTTGCTGAGCAACGAGGCACGCCACCCACGGCCCGCCCCTGGTTACCAGGACGACCGGGAAGCTCATCCCGATCATCCTCTTCTGCTGCGCAGCCATCGAGGGATCCCAGCTGCGGCAGGACCCTCATGGCTAAACTCTGCCAAGACCCCAAGGATACGGGGGGACCCCAGAAGCCTAGCCCTGCCTGAGACCCCAGCTAAAGGGGGGAGACCACACGCTAGCCCTGCCTGAGACCCCAGCCAAGGGGGAGACCACAAGCTAGCCCTGCCTGAGACCCCAATCAAGGGGGAGACCGCACGCCAACCCTGCCTGAGACCCCAGCCAAGGGGGAGACCACACGCCAGCCCTGCCTGAGACCCCAGCCAAGGAGGAGACCACACGCCAGCCCTGCCTGAGACCCCAGCCAAGGAGGGAGACCGCACACCAGCCCTGCCTGAGACCCCAGCTAAAGGGGAGACCACACGGCAGCCCTGCCTGAGACCCCAGCTAAGAGACGACCACACGCATACTCCAGACTCCAGCAGGTACCTGTGTCCTACTATCTTGTTCCCTGGGAGACCGGGCACCCTGTTGGATCCGGGAGTGTATGCTTCCCCTGTTTTGCCTGAACTGTTCTTGAACTTCTCCTCTACCTCCCTGTTGGATTACAACTTGCCGCAGAGACTTTAACTTTGCCTCTGGGGCTGGACTACAATTGTTTTGGCCCTCTCCTGGCCATTCCCCTATTGGCGAGGTCACCCTCCCTGCAATCCCCCCATTGAGTGACTGTTATTTTGTCTCAATAAAGCTTTGTGTGTTTGCCATCTGCCTGGGGTGTTCTGTCCTGCCTACCCTCCGTCAAATACTGGTTGGCAGCGGTGGGATCAGAACACTAAGTGACATGGCAGACAGCGAATGCCAGCTGATGCCGGACCAGGCCCGGCGAGGAGCTGTCGCTTGACTGGAGGGGCCTAACCAATGACGATCTGGCAGCAGCCATTGAGGAAGCTGACCCCCAAGATGCCCCAGCAAAGGAGGAGAGCAGACCAACCCCAGCCTCCCCAGCACGCCATGACCCAGGGCCCAAAAGCCCCTGGCTTACTCGGGTGGAGGAGGAGATGGCCCTCCTGGGGCCAGACGCTACAGTAGATGACAAGCGAGAGGCTATCCGGTGGGCGCACGAGAGAGAGAGCCAATGTAATCTAAGCTGTCCTTCCAGCCCTAGGACCGCGGGCTGCCCCCCTCCCCGGGTCAGCCGCAAAAACTTTAAACCCTTCAAAGCCACCGGGGATGTGGAGGGTTTTTTTCAGGACTTTGAACAGCAGTGCCATCTCATGGAGATTCCAACCACGGATTGGATACGGCACCTCGTGGTCTGCTAGAAGGGGGTGCAGCCGCAGCCTAACGCACTCTGGATTACCTAGACAGCCGAGATTATGCCCGGGTCAAACAGACTGTGTTGGAATATTACGCGGTGACCCCAGAAGCGCACGGGGCGCGCTTCTGCGACCTTCCCTGCCATGCTGAGCCATCCTACAAAATGTACGCTCACAAGATGTCGCAGTCCTGCCGGCGGTGGGTAGAAGGGGAGCAGGCTCACACCGCAGAGGAAATCCTTCAGGCCTTCCTGAAGGAGCAATTCTACAACCAATGCCCGGCGGAGGTGCGCGGATGGGTAAGAGAACCCCTACCACCCTTATGAAGGCCGCTGCCCTGGCCGACGAGATCCTTGTCATCAAGCCCCATTGGAAGCGGCGGGCCCCTGAGCTGCCGAGGGACCCGCCCCCCCTTCCGGCCACCTCTCCATCCTGCCACCACTCTGCTAAGGCGGCCCCCCCACCTACCACTGTCAACCCTTCGGGGCCACCACCCAGAGCCCGGTTCACAGGGCCACCCCTGGACTGCCATTGCTATGGGTGCAACCAGCCGGGTCACCTCCAAGCCAACTGCCCCACCCCCGAAGCCGTCGCTTCAACTATCCGGTCAACTACTTGGAGCTACACCACGCAGAAGAACCCCTGCCCCCCACCTTCCAGCGAGTGGATGAACCCCCCCAGAAGCCAACAACCCCCGGGGAGTCTACAGTGTCCACCCCCCGGGGGCCACATACCCATCCCCGAGGCAGTGCCACCTGCAGGCCGTGCAGGTGGACGGGCACCCTGCCACCGGTTTTCGAGATACGGGGGCCTTCTTGACCATAGCCGACCCCCGAGTGATAAGGCTGGAAGCCATACAACCCGGCCCTGGATTCGCCATCGAGCTGGCGGGAGGAGCCAGACATCATATCCCCAGGGCATCCGTACACCTCGACTATGGATTTGGGGAGCAACAGTGCCAGATCGGCATCATGGGCATGTTCTGCTCGGAAATGATCTAGGGGAGCTACGATGCCAGTACGTCGGGGCGGTGACCCGGAGCCAAGCAGGCCAAGGTCTTCCCATAGACGAGACTACCACGGGACCTACCCCCCACATGGACTCGGTGAGTGACCCCCCACCTGACCCAGACATTCCCCTGACCTGGGACCGGGAGACCTTTAAGAGGGAGGTAGCCACAGACCCCACCTTGACCAAGTTTAGGGCCCAGGCCAAAGTAGGACGGCAGGAGGACTGTAGGGACCAGCTTTGGTGGGAGCAGGGGCTGCTGTACCGCCGGGCGGGCCTGAGCCACCCGAGCCAACACCCTGCTACCTCCAAACAACTGGTAGTGCCTAGACGGTTCAGGTTTCTGCTACTTCAGATAGCCCATGACATCTCGGTAGAGGAGGACAGAGAAGCGGCTGACCCAAGCCTTCTTTTGGCCCGGCATTTCACGGGCCATCACCCACTTCTGTCGGACCTGTGACACCTGTCAGAGGAAGGGACGCCCCCGGGGACCACCCCAAGGCCCTTACCCATCATTGAGGAGCCCTTTCAGCGGGTAGCTGTCTATCCTGGGACCCCTGGCCCACCCCATTAAGTCCGGGAAGCGGTACATCCTCACGGTGGTGGATTACGCAACCCGCTACCCAGAGGCTGTCCCCCTGTCCAGCATCTCCGCCCCTAAGGTGGCCGAGGCCCTGGTCACAGTTTTTCCCAGGTGGGCATCCCCAGCGAGATCTTGACCGACCAGGTTACACAGTTCATGTCCAATGTAGTCCAATCCCTCTGGCGCACGTGCAGGGTACAGGCGATCCGGACCACTCCCTATCACCCCCAAAACCAATGGCCTCTGCGAGCGCTTCAATAGGACCCTGAAGAGCATGCTGAGGTCCTTCGTTGACGGGGAGGCAGACTGGGAGAAGCTCCTCCCTCACCTGCTGTTTGCATACCCGGAGGTACCGCAAGAGTCAACAGGGTTTTCCCCCTTTGAACTCCTGTACGGGCGGAAGGTCCGCGGTCCCCTATCCCTGCTCCAGGAGCATTGGGAAGGGAAGATAGAGGACACGAGTACCCCCGTCATTCCCTACGTCCTCGAGCTGTGGGAGCGGCTGACCCGTCTGGCTGCCGTGGCCACCTCCGGGCGGCCCAGACGTGCCAGAAAGTGTGATACGACCGCAGGGCACGCGGTCACGAGTTCAACGAAGGGCAGCTGATGCTCAAGATAGTCCCCAACCCCCAGAACAAGCTCCAGCACACCTGGGAAGGTCCCTACAAGGTCCTTCGCAAATTAGACGAGACTAGTTATGTCATTAGTCTCAACGCCCACGACCGCCAGCAGCGCACGGTTCACATCAATATGTTGAAAGAGTGCCACGACCGGACTCTGCCCGTGCTGGCCATCTTCCCCACCTCCACAGGCAAAGCGGATGAGGGAGCCCTGCCTGACCTCTTACAAGCCACCAAGGTCACCACCCCCCTAGATCAGATCCCCATGGGGGCTCGGCTGAGCCCCCGCCAGATGACCCAGATGCGGGCCGTGCTAGCAGACCGGGCCGTCGCCTTCTCAGCCACCCCGGGCTGCACTGGATTAGCCCTCCACCACGTGGAGACCCACAGTCAGAAACCCATCCAGCAGGCCCCCTACCGAGTCCCCGAATCCGTGAAGACAGCCATCCGGGCAGAGCTCTCAGAGATGCTTGAGCTGGGCATCATCTGATCCTCCCGCAGTCCATGGGCCTCCCCGGTGGTGCTCGTTCCGAAGAAGGATAGGAGCACCCGCTTTCACGTGGACTACCGGAGGTTGAATGACTACACCGTCAGTGACGCCTACCCCATGCCCCGCATAGACGACCTGCTGGACCGTCTAGCCGGGGCCCAATAAGTTAGCACCCTAGTCCTCAGCAAGGGCTACTGGCAAATTGCCCTCACGAAGGAGGGCGTTGAGCCCTCCGCCTTCATCACCCCATTCGGCCTGTACGAGTTCCTAGTCATGCCCTTTGGCATGAAAAACGCCCCCGCCACCTTTCAATGGGTCATGGACCAGCTACTAGAGGGATGCAAAGGGTTCACGTGAGCCTACCTAGATGGCATAGCCATCTTCAGCGACACATGGGAGGAGCACCTGTCCCACATGGGGACCATCCTGGACCATATCTGTGGGGCAGGCCTGACAGTGAGACCAGACAAATGCCAGTTGGGGATGGCTGAGGTACAGTACCTCGGGCACCAAGGGGGGGGGGGGGGACACTGAAACCTGAGCCAGCCAAGGTCCAAGCCATTTATGACTGGCCAACCCCCCAGGACCAAGAAACAAGTAATGGCCTTCCTCGGCACTGCCGGCTATTACCGTAAATTTGTGCCTAATGTCAGCTCCACGGCCCAGCCCCTGACCGACCTGACACGGAAGAACAGCCCCAGGATGGTGAATTGGACCTCGGCCTGTGACTTTGCCTTCCGTGACCTCAAGTCCGCCCTGGCAAGCATCCCCGTCCTGGCCGCCCCTGACCACAACAGACGCTTCCTGGTACAGACACCTCCACCTACAGCTTAGGGGCCGTCCTCAGCTAAGTCAACGAGGCTGGGGAGAAACACCCCGTCACCTTCCTCAGCCTCAAACTACTGGACAGGAAAGTTGCCTACACTACGGTGGAGAAGGAATGTCTGGCCATAGTCTGGGCCCTAAAAAAACTACTGCCCTACCTATACGGCCGGGAGTTTACCATTGTCACCGATCACAACCCCCTCACATGGCTAAACAGGGTGTCCGAGGACAATGGGCACCTCCTTGGGTGGAGCCTCGCCCTCCAATTTCACCATTCAGTATAGGCGGGGAGGCCAACACCAAAATGTGGATGGCATTTCCCGCCAACAAGACCCACAAGTGCCTTCAAGGGAACCCGGTTGGGTCCACCCTTACCGACAATTGTGAAATGGAGGGGGGAGGAGTGTCACAATATAGGTGCTCCAGCCCCAATTATTAATTTCTTCCTTAATCCCATACTTAATTCCTTGTGCCCAAATGCAGTACCTCCCTAATTCCTTACTTTCTTGTGCCAAATGTTCCCAACTTCAATCAATGCATTTCTTCCAGTCATGCTGCCAAATGTTCCCAAATTCAATCTATGTATTTCCTCCACTGTCATCCTGCTGTGTGTTCGACAAATTCAATTAAGGCCTTTCCTCCCGTGTCACCCTGCTAAGTGGCCTCCCTCCACCTCTCATCCTGCCATGCAGGACAAGAGGTGAGGCTTGTCACCCCTGCCACTATCTTCTCCTCCGGCAAGGCAGGAGAGGAAAAGATAGCGAGGTTCACACCTCTCCCGCTGGACAAAGGTCGCGCTCACGAAAGCATGACCCGTGTCCAGGTGGGCGTGCCTCGTCGCTCACGGCCTGCCCCTGGTTACCAGGACGACCGGGAAGCGTCCAGCACCGATTTAAGAGACCGGTGCTGGGCTCGTCCCGATCATCCTCTTCTGCTGCGCAGCCATTGAGGGATCCCAGCTGCGGCGGGACACTCGTGGCTAAACTCTGCCAAGACCCCAAGGATACAGGGGGACCCTAGAAGCCTAGCCCTGCCTGAGACCCCAGCTAAAGGGGGGAGACCACATGCTAGCCCTGCCTGAGACCCCAGCCAAGGGGGAGACCATACGCTAGCCCTGCCTGAGACCCCAGCCAAGGGGGAGACCACAAGCTAGCCCTGCCTGAGACTCCAGCCAAGGGGGAGACCACAAGCTAGCCCAGCCTGAGACCCCAGTCAAGGGGGAGACTGCACACCAACCCTGCCTGAGACCCCAGCTAAGGGGGAGACTGCAGGCCAGCCCTGCCTGAGACCCCAGCTAAGGGGAAGACCGAACACCAACCCTGCCTGAGACCCCAGCCAAGGGGGGAGACCGCACACCAGCCCTGCCTGAGACCCCAGCTAAAGGGGAGACTACATGCCAGCCCTGCCTGAGACCTCAGCTAAGGGGACGACTGCACGCATACTCCGGACTCCAGCAGGTAGCTGTGTTCTACTATCTTGTTCCTTGGGAGACTGGGCACCCTGTTGGATCCATGAGCGTATACTTCCCGTTTTGCCTGAACTGTTCTTGAACTTCTCCTCTACCTCCCTGTTGGATTACAACTTGCCGCAGAGACTTTAACTTTGCCCCTGCGGCTGGACTACAAGTGTTTTGGCCCTCTCCTGGCCATTCCCCTATTGGCGTGGTCACCCTCCCTGCAATCCCCCCATTGAGTGACTGTCATTTTGTCTCAATAAAGCCTTGTGTGTTTGCCATCTGCCTTGGGTGTTCTGTCCTGCCTACCCTCCGTCACAACCTTCTTACCCGGGGGGGAAAACTCTGTGGACCCTAAGGGCATTAACCACTAGCCTACTGGGCACTAATACCCCCTTCCTGCCCAGGCCAATTTCCAGCTTTCAGTGCTGTCGCACTTTGAATGACAATTGCGTGGTCATGCAACACTGTGCCCATATGAAATTTTTATCATTTTTATTGTGACAGATAGGGCTTTCTTTTGGTGGTATTTAATCACCTCGGGGATTTTTATTTTTTCTTAAAACAAAAACCACAGAAAATTTTGAAAAAAAAAAAACATTTTTTCTTAGTTTTTGTTATAAAATTTTGTAAATAAGTAATTTTTCTCCTTCACTGATGTGCGCTAATGAGGCTGCAGTGATGGGCACTGATAGGCTGCACTGATGGACACTGATAGGTGGCACTGATGAGGAGGCCCTGGTAGGTGGCACTGATGGGCATTGACAGGCATCACTGATGGGCACTGAAAGGCAGCACTGATACATGGCACTGATATATGGCACTGTTAGGCAGAACTGACTGGCACTGATAGGCGGCACTGATTGGCAGCACTGATGGATGACACTGAAAGGCAGCTCAGATGGGCACTGATATGTGGCATTGATGGGCAATGGTATGCACTAATATGTGGCACTGATGGACTTTGACAGGTGGCATTGCTGGGGCTACACTGATCATCAAGGCACACTGATCATCAGTGCCCTGATGATCAGTGTACATGTCCCTTCCACGGAAAGCCGATTCCCGGCTCTCCTCTCGAGCTGTCAGCGTGACAGCTCGAAAGGAGAGAAATGCTGATAACCGGCATTTCCATGTTTACATGTGATCAGCTGTGATTGGACACAGCTGATTACATGACCGAGCCGACATCTTCGGCTCTTTCCGTGATCGGTGATCCGTTGTGTCCGAGGGACACAGCGCACCACCGATTGCCGTGCTGCGCACTCCCTGAGCCGCGCATGCGCGGTGAGAATGGGAGGACGTCATATGACGTCCTCTCAGAACGAGAGAACCACCTTGTGCCCATCATTGGACTATATGGTGGGCGGGAGGTGGTTAACAGTGAATTATATTCCCATCCCATCTGTTTGTGTAAAATATCCCAAACTCTTAAAACATTAAATGTGAACAAACTTGTACTGTCTGTTAATCCTCTGTATTGTGGAGGTAACCATACAATTCCACTTATAGAAAATGCAGCGCTATAATACATAAAGGATAAAATATAAATATAAAAACCTCCTATAAGCGTATAAAATCTGTATTACATAACATATTCATAAAATGCGTGTAAATAAACGCATATAAAACCAACTAGTAATGCTCAGTCCAAATGGAGTGCACACAAAATTGTCAATATCAATGCGCTAGGGAGCGCAATAGTAAAGTGCAGAATGCGTCTCAAAATGGAGCAAGTGGTGTATTGGTGACAGCTTAATTATCCAGACAAGTGCAGAATCCGTGCTTCTAGTGCATGTGGGAATGAGAATAAATTGCACTATCCAGATGGCGCAATACACAGCGCTGTTGAGTAATCAAGACCACTCCTGGTCATCATCATCCTGGAATAACCCCGGGGGTCATCTGATATACGTCTGCACCACAGCCACACATCCACTGCTACTTTCCGGATTGTAGGGAAACACTCCACTTCAAATATATGCACCAAAAACAAAGCACTCCAGGTATCTACCTTAATAGTTCCAAAATGAGTGAGCCAGAGAGAAAAGTGCTATATAGTGCAGTAAGTTTTATTTATTCAATGGTAAAACATATATTAAACATAAAGCACTCACATCTGGTAAGTAAGAATGCAGTTTGGGTAAAACAGGAAGGTAACCAGAAAACCAGAAAGGACCTTTGAAAACGTGCAAGTGCACAAAATCCATTAGGGAGGAGCCAAGCCAGTTGCATCGATCTGCATGAGCCACGAGGAAGGCCGACGGCCATCTTGGAATCTGGTTACATTCCTGTTTTACCCAGACTGCATTCTTACTTACCAGATGTGAGTGCTTTAGGTTTAATACATGTTTTACCATTGAATAAATAAAACGTACTGCACTACATAGCACTTTTCTCTCTGGCTCACTCATTTTGGAGCTATTAAGGTGGATACCTGGAGTGCTTTGTTTTTGGTGCATATATTTGGAGTGGAGTGTTTCCCTACAATCCGGAAAGTAGCAGTGGATGTGTGGCTGTGGTGCAGACGTATACCAGACGACCCCCCGGGGTTATTCCAGGATGATGTTGACCAGGAGTGGTCTTGATTACTCAAAAGCAATGTGTATTGTGCTATCTGGTTAGTGCAATTTATTCTCATTCCCACATGCACTAGAAGCACGGACGTTTATCTTTTATGCCAGCTGCTTTTATGTTTTAATGTCTCTGATTTTTAGGCAGTTCTAGCGCTCGTATACCATTTCTATTATACAATTCCACTTAATTTAGTATTACTTAGTATATTTTCTACTTTAACCCAGCTTTTCCCCTCTGCATTTTATGTCCAGTCAAAAATTCTCACCATTATTACCGAGTTATAATATCTTTTTAAATCTGAGAATCCCAATCCTCCTCTTTATTTCTACATAAAATTTCCTGGCTTATTCTCGGTTTTTTATTCCTCCAAATAAATCTTAACTTTTTTTAATTGATCTAAAGTATACTTCTGGTAGTTTAATTGGTATCATTTGAAATTTCTATAATATTTTTGGAACAATCACCATTTTTATCAAATTTATACGACCTATCCATGACGGGGTTCCCCCTCCTAATTTCCTTAGTTCATCCCTGATCTCATTTAACAATGGGATATAATTCAATTTATACAAGTTCTTGGAGGATACAGTTAATTTTATTCCTAGATATTTCAATTCTTTTTCTCTCCAAACAAAGGGAAATTCCTCCTGTAACCTATTTTTCACTATATTTGGAAGATTTATGTTTAAAATTTCTGTTTTTGTTGGGTTAATTTTTAAAGTTGACATCTCCCCATATTCTTTCAGTGATTTCATTAAATTTGGCAATGTTATCCTTGGGTTTCCAACATAGAACAGCATCACGTCTGCATAAGCTGCTACCTTATGCTCCCTACCTCCTATCCAAATTCCTTTTATATCTATATTATTCCTTATTGTAGCCAAAAGAGATTCCAATGATAAAACATATAGCAATGGAGACAAGGGCATCCCTCTCTAGTTCCGTTCTGCATCCCGAAATACTCTGACAATTCCCCATTAACCATGATTGCTGCAGAGGGTTGACTATATAATTTCCTTATCCACTCTCTCATTCCAGGTCCCATCCCCAATACTTCCAATGTATCCAACATATATCTCCAATCTACTCTATCAAATGCCTTTTCAGTATCGATAGAGAGTACCACCGCAGGGATTTTATCTTTCCTACTTTTTTGTATGCGAAACAGAGATCCCAATCCGTTATCTCTACCCTCTCTCCCTGGGACAAAGCCTACTTGGTCTATGTGTATCCATTCCGACATTAGGTCTTTCAACCTGTTTGCCAGATAATATTATATAACTTATTATAATATTCTTTATCTATATCTTTAGTTGAATACATTAATTCTCCTTTGTGGTCTCTATTTTCTCTATATAGTTCCTAGATTTTTTTTTCTCTGAGCCCTCATTAAATACTTTCCTGGCCTATCTCCCCATCTAAATCTCTCACTTATTTTATTGTACGCTCTTCTCTTATCTTCTTCCAGAAATTTATTTAATTCTTCTCTTATTTATTACCCTCTGCATAATCTCTTTTGTTACTTTATGTTTCTGTATCTGCTCTAACCCACAGAGTTCACTAAGAAGCGTGTTTATGTTTTCTCTTCTTTCCCTCTTCTTTTTTGCTCCAATCGCTATCAGGATTCCTCTAATATAGGCCTTATGAGCCTCCCACACTGTTGTTATGGACACTTCCCCAGAATAATTTTCCTAAAAAAATTGCTCTATTTCTTTTTTTAATTCTTTGATCCACCTCTGAATCCTGGAGAAGTGTCTCATTTAACCTTCATAATTTCCCCCCCGATCTTCTCATTTCCCCATAATAATTGCATTGTGACAGGGGCATGGTCCGATATTGACATCACTTCTATTTTTACTTTGACCAGAGACTCAATAAGTCGATGGTCCAGCAATATATAATCCAGTCTTGAATACATCTCATGTGCATGAGAATAAAACGTATAGTCTCTTTCCTTCGTGTGCTTAATTCTCCATATATCTACAAGTTGATATTGGTATATCATTTTTTTCAAGGATTTCAGAGACCCACTACCATCTCTCTGCACAGGGGACGTCATATCCATCTGGCGATCCATGCAGAGATTGAAATCACCTGCCACAATTAAATTGCCTTTTTTGAAATCCATTAACTTCTTCAGAGTATTTTTAGGAATACCTCTAGTTTCTAATTCGGACAATAAATATTTGCTAATGTACAGTCTATTTCCTGTAATTTTCCCTTCAGAAACAGAAATCTCCCTTCTGGATCTATCAATCTATCTTCCAGCTTAAATCTTATACTTTTCGCAAAACCTATCACCACTCCCTTGGCACGTTTAATTGGGGAATCTACATAAAACCACATTGGATAATATCTGGAATTTAATTTCACATTTGATTCTTGCACCAAATGTGTCTCCTGTAAAAAAACTACTGAATAAAATCTATGTTGAATTTCTTTAAAAATCCCAAATCTCTTCCCAGGGCTATTTAACCCTTTAACATTATAGGTCACAAAGTGAATCTCTTCCATTCTTCTCCTCTTCACAACTCTATCTTCCCAATCTCTTCTCTCTTCCTCTTTCCTCCACATGTTCCTCTTTGATTTCTAGGATTTCTCCAGGCTAATGTTTCTTCCACTATTTCGTAGTCTTAAACTACCTATCCCCTCCCATTCCTCTTCCACCCCTCCCTCCCTTTAGGCTTACATTTTGCCTATGAATCATTTGTGGTCCTAACCCCACCTTTGAATCAGCTTTTAAGGTGAAGCTCTGACCATGAACTTTTCCCCAATAAGCGTGTCTCATCCTCTGTGTCCTGCCATACTCTAGCAAACTTCAAAGATCATAAGAGAGAGGCAGAAATGGAGGGAGAGAGAGAAAGAGAAAAAAAAAAAAAAAGAGAGAACCCCCCCTCCCTGTCTTCTTATTCCTCTTTACTATTCCTACTCTGTATTTCTCCTTAGAGATACCTGCCTCCCCTCATTTTCCATAGCCCACATTTCTCCTTCCTCCCAACCAGGGATATTTATTTTCTGTATATCAAGTCTCTCACAAAACTCTCTCAGATCTTCGGGGAATCTCAGTCTTGCCGAACGTCCATTTCTCCATCCGATCAAACACGCTGGAAACCCTCAGCTATATCGAACATTCTGTTTTCTCATCTGTTCCAATAAAGATTTCAGAGTTCTCCTTCCTATTAATGTTTTCGCTGCTAAATCAGCAAAGATCTGTATATTTATTTCTCCATATTTTAATATTGCTCTTCCTTTTATCTTCTTCCAAAGCTACTTTATCCTGAAAATTATGGAATTGCACTATTACATCTCTTGGCTTTTCCTTTCTATCTTCTTGTATGTATCTTCCTATTCTATATACTCCATCCATTTTGAGAGGCTCCGTTATAGTTCTATCCATTAGTATTCAGCATTCCCGTAATTATTCCCATCAAATCTTCTCCTTGGGAGATCTCCGGAAAGCCTTGTATCCTTAGATTACATCTCCTATCCCTATTCTTCTGGTCTTCCAATTTATGTAACAGATTTCTTTGTTCTTTTCTCATTTCCATCGCCCGTTTTTCTAATTTCTGTATAATTTGGGCATGTTTAACTAGTTTTTCTTCTGTCTCCTCCACCCTTGATAATATTTGCCCCAGGTCCTTAAGTAATTTCGCCAGTTCCTGTTTTAGGGATCTTTCAAGTCCTTTAAACATTTCTGCTATTTCTGCTTTAGTAGGCATCTGTGAGCTCTCCTCTTGCTCTTCTACTTTATCCATATCCACTTCTTCCATATGTTGACTACTGTTAGCTATTCCCAGGGATAGTCTGGAACATTCCCCACCATTTTCCCTCTCACTTATTCCCTGTTGTCTCTCTGGAGTCTGTTTCTCCTGTGAAGGTATATATTTTTTAATTGACCCTGTTTGGGAAGCCTTACGCCCTCCTCCCTTTGATACTTTGTTTTTCATGCTGTCAAGGACTATTTCAATTTTCTGCAGTTCTGGTTTTGGTGGGGGTCTATTTTCGATTTGATATCAAAATTTGTTGTCTTCCATGGGTATCCGCCTCTCAGTTCTTTTCTTCCTTTTTCTCTCCCCCCACCTCCCGAACTCATCTACCCGGGTCCTCTTCTTCTACGTCTATCAGTTTTACATTGTCCTCCTTCTGATTTTCCTCTAAGACCCCCTGGGTGAATCCCTCCTCAGTTTAACCATATAGTTCAATACATACAGTCCAGTTCCCATGCAATATATTAATCTCAGTAGTTTTGCCGCTCTCACTTACCCTCTTGTCCCCAATACGGCTTTTCCCCCATATGAGATCTGTCATATATGAAGAAAAAAGGCTTCTCTGAAAAACATTCCCCGCACTCCGAACAGGTATACAACTTCTCCTCTGTGTAAGATCTCTGATGTGTGTGAAGACTGGGCTTCACTGAAAAATATATCCTGCATTCAGGACAAACATATGGCTTTTCACCTGTGTAAGATCTCTGATATATGTAAAGTCTAGACTTATCTGAGAAAACATTTCCCGCACTTAGAACAGGGATATAGCATCTTCCTCATGTGAGGTCTCTGATATATATGCAGGCTGGACTTCTGTGAAAAACATTTCTCGAACTCTAAACAAGGGTATGGCTGCTCCCTCTTGTATTATCACTGGTATATAAAAAAAATAGGACTTACTTGAAAAACATTTCCTACACTCGAAACAGGAATACTTCTCCCCCATGTGAGATCTCTGGTTTCTATAGAGACTGAACTTCTCTGAGAGACTTTCCCGCACTTTAGGACATCCCTTCCTTTACTCCAAGTGAGGGGTGAAGCAGCTCCAGGTACTCTCTTCTGGGGAACATTGCACTTGACATTCCCCTCACACAATGAGTGGATTGCAGCGGATTGCAGTGGATTGGTTCACCCAGCCCGTTTCCACGTGTCTCCAGCTGCCACGGTCCTGTGTGCAGGAGGAAGAGAGCCGGCATCTCCCTTGCTCCAAGAAATGCCGGCTGGCTCCTCTGCCTCCCACAGCTCCCGTGTGGCAGATCACCTGATTGCCCGGCATCCACTGAGCTCCAGGAACACACAGCGGCGGGCCGAGAGCACAGGAAGACCAGCTGCAATGGCCGCCACTCTCGGAGGTCCTCGGTCCCTGCACCCCACCAGGCAAACCCCCTCTCCCCGGCTAGTCCCTCCAGGGCTTCCCGCACATCTCTCCCCTTCTTGACAGGACACTGGAGGTGCTTGGGAGCCGGGAGCCCTAACATCGAGCTCCCGCTCCAAGCCATGGTCAGGCTCCTTCCTGGGTATGGTCCTGACTCCCTTCCTGGGTCCTCTCCCCCCCTTTCCTGACCTGCCGGGCTGCATGCTCGGATAAGGGTCTGGTATGGATTTGCCGGGACCCTATGCCATTTTTTTTTTATTTTGGCGTGGGATTACCCTTTAAGATCCATACCAGACCCATACGGCTTGGTATGGATGAGAGGGGGGACCCTCCGTCTTTTTTTATTTATTATGGTGATGTTTTTTAAATGTAATTCTGGCTTTTTTTTTTTCTTCACTATAGCTCAGAAATTCAGTTGTCACATTCCCCCAGCTAAAAGAGAGTTTTGTTTGAGTTTATTTCCCTAAAGGAAACAATGTTTACTTTTAGTTTATTAAAAGAGACAAAGTTTCCTGCAACTCCCGGGAAAGTGACATCTAAGCTTGTGAACTATAGTGAAGAAAAAAAAAAAAAGGCTGGCATTTGCATTTAAAAATCAGCACCGACATACTCTTCGTATTGCGAAAAAAATTATGAAAAAATATGTAAACCGAGGCATTATTTTCAATGCATTTTCGTTCGTAAACCAAAAAGTACATTAACCAAGGCGTTGGTAAACCAAAATACGCCT
This sequence comes from Staurois parvus, assembly GCF_062004578.1. NCBI lineage: Eukaryota > Metazoa > Chordata > Amphibia > Anura > Ranidae > Staurois > Staurois parvus. The sequence goes on from NW_028318100.1 coordinate 1,331,384, forward strand.
GTAGTAGTATTGCAATCCTTTATATTGGGATACATAGAACCAACATACATCTGAATTGGCAACATAGCACAACATTTGTGTCACCTTTTAGACATCTGGCTAGTTACACTGACCTTGCCCAGGGACTTAGGTTGATTCACACCACAGAAATACAGGCTGGATTAGTGCCACAGCTCCATGGATGAGTGGTTAGCACTGCTGCCTCATAGCGCTAGGGTCGTCAGTTTGAATTCCAACCACGGCAATGAAGTTGCATATTCTCCTTTGGTGGCTGCCCTAAAATAAATGTGCTGGCAGCATCTTTGCTTTCTGTCTAAATAGTCCCTAGAATGTGAATTAGAATGAGGCCTTGTCTGTTCAAACACCTTCAAAGCTGCACCTTATGTGAATGTCAAACAATGGGGTGAGATAAGGGCCTGGCCTAATGATTGATTTGATAATGCTGGTTTGCACTTTTGCCCCCTTTTGGGAAGGGTTTGTCAAGCCAAGATAAGAGAGAGAGAGTAGAGAGAGAGAGAGAAAAGCGAGAGAAAAGGATTTAAAACAAAAAATAAAATAATGGCATGGAGCCCCCCGCCCCCAAATCCATAACAGACCCTTATCTGAGCATGCAGATACCGCATGCCTTCAAAGATTTATTTCCTTTGTTGAATTGCCTGCTTGGTTCACACTAGATGCGATTTAAAATTGAGCTTTTTGTTGGCAATTTCAACGTGTTTTCTGTCGATTTACGAACAAGTTATTGCATTTTCAATTGTGTTTTGCATTGCGATTTCTAATGTAGTCTATATGTGAAATCACTGCAAAATGCAGAAAAAGTTAGACAAGAACTACTTTTAAAATTGTGCTGCAGCAAATTGTGTATATTAAGAAATTCACATTCATTAGATCTGATGTCAGGTACAATTTCAATTCCCAAATCGCACCTGAAATCGCGCACCCCGGATGCGACTTGGCATGCGGTTTGCATGCCCTGCGACTTGCAAATTGCATGCCAAATTGCACCTGATGTGACCAGGGGCTAACACCACAGTCACATCTAATCCGATTTGGAAATCGGGCAACTTACAATGAAGTCGCACGATTTCAAAATCAGATTGCACGTGAACGGAGCCTATAATTTGCAAGTCGCCTGTCATGCAAATCACATGCCAAATCGCACCCAATGTGACTGGGGGCCACCTCGGTCACATCAAAGCGGATTTTGAAGTGATGTGACTTACACTACGGTCATATCATGTGACTTACAGTGAAGTCGCATGATTTCAAAGTCGGGGGACATGCTGATTTAAAGTGCGATTGCAAGACATCTGACACAGATCTATTTGCAAATCGCATGAAAAGTAGTGTATTCATTACTTTATAAATCGTTGCGGCTCCCACACCAAGTTTGAACCACACCAATATGAATGCTCTAATAGCGGTCACATTGAGTTCGACTTGGCATGTGATTTGCACGACATGCGACTTACAAATCGTATGCCAAGTTGCACCCTATTGTCCGCTATTAGAGCGGTCACATGGGTGCGCTTGCGACACTGATTTCTAAAGTAGTACTACTTTTGTGGCGATTTGCATAGATATCTGTGTCAGATGTTTTGCAAATTGCAAGGACAACGGCAACTTCACTGTAAGTCGCAAGATTTCTAAATCGGCTTTGATGTGACTGGGGAGTAAGATCTTTTTATGTTTGATTTCGATTTTTTTTCCGATTTATGGGAAATCCCACATACTAACAAATGTGAATTGACATTTTCAGTATTGCATGTGAGATGTGGTTATGTGACTGCCTTAACTCATTTGATAATCTGGAGTGAATTGTGCCCAAAGTGCCAATAAATTTTGCCATGGGGTTCCCCTTCACATCCCTGTTCAATTTTCTGTTGTATGCTGCACTGCGGATTTCTGACTCTGATTTGTGGGGCCTGTATAGGTGGGTGTGGCCTTCATTGTGGGTGGGACCTTGTTTGGTGTGCTCCAATTGCAACCTATGTTATTTAAAGACCTGCAGTAGTGGGTGATTTTCCTGTTACTAGGCCAGGTTATATTCAGCAAGTCCATGCTTGTGGTGGTTTGGGGATGAAGACATATTGTGCTGAATTGCCCAGACCCCGCTCAGGCTGTGTTTTGATTTGGGCTGTAAATGTTTTGCATTTTTTTCCTTCTAAAGTGTGTTTGTGTATTATTATGTACAAGGATTGTGTGTTTATTATCTTTGCATTGTAATCCTAACACATGTCAATTGCTCTCTTCTTCCAAATCTGCACTTGGCTATAGTTTGCTTATTTAAACTGAAATGCAGTTTTTAGGACAAACCTGATGAGAAATGTATGTGTGGGGGATTTGGGGAGGTGGGAGTGATGGTGTGTTAATTTTATGGCCCTGAAAATGTTGCTTGATTCATATTAACCGTTTGTTTCCTGCTGTAACCTGTGAAAGCACAGTTCATTAGAAGTATAATCTTTAGATTGTAAGCTCTTATGAACAGGACCGTTCTATTTTAGCAACATCAATCCTGCTTTTCTATTTTTTTTCTCACCAAGACGTTGACTGTACCTACTTGTTGCTGCAGTCCAAATAAATGTGGAATATGTATTTGATCAATAAATGTTTGGACTATGTATTTTTTTGGGGGGATTATTTCATGTTCAATATACTAGCACCCCTAACATTTATATTTTGTGAGCTATATAATATGCCCAAATCTAGCTTGTTAGAGCGCACATATGCAATTATGTCCAAACTAACAAACCAAAAGCCCCCTATTGCACCACAAGACCATGTTATGTACCAATGAATAGGTTGTGTTCAATGTGCAGCTAGCTATTCTTTTTCTACAATCCCCTTAACAGTAATAAATTAGGCCCCCAATTTATGTTAACTTTGGGCCTTTACCGGCAAACATATATTCACCAATGCCAAATACACAATAGAGCTGCAAATATATATTCACCAATGCCAAATACACAATAGAACTGCAAACATATATTTGCGAATGTCATATACACAATGGAACTGCGTGGAAATTGCTATGGTGCACAAATAAACGCCAAGACGGCAGTTGGAGGAGGCGGTAGAGCAGCTGTCATACCGGAAATACGCCATCACGTTTACGCAAGGACGTTCGTGCGCACCCGGAAGTGGGGAGTGTTAATGGATGGGAGTGTAGTTAGGAGAGTTTAGTGGTAATTTGCAAGTCTTTTTTTTGGCTTTGTGAATTGTTCTTTTGTGGAATTCCAGACCACATCTGGATATGGCGAGATCGCTGTTCTCGACCAAGGAGCTGATCCTCATTTGCAGGGGAAACGTTACTAATAATTATTGTATTTTCAGTTGAAAATATGTCCGATTCCTAGATACATTGAGGTACATAGCAGAGGTTTAAGGTATTCCACAGAAGTTATTGTTCTTCCTAACTATATAGGTGGCACAGACACAAGCATACACCCAGGGCCACTGTTAGATATCACGGGGACCTGTACAGCATACCTGACAGCCTTCCCACCGCCAGAGAAAATATCCAAATTATATTTATGATAAAAATACACTAAAAACATTATTAATGGACACAATCCCAACCAAATTCCTGTTAAATCTAAATTACAAAACTGTACTGAGGTCATAAATAAAGCTGTGTGTGTAATTGAGGTCTTAAGCCTCATTCACATGGGTGCTGTGGCCTGTAGAGTGTGAATCAGTGGTTTGTTTTTGTGGCTGTCATTGTTTGCAGGCAACCTATGTTACACTATGGAAATGCTGCAGGTCCTAATTTGACAAGCATATGGGTACAGGTGTACAGCCCTGTACATGTACATGCAAATGTACAGTGTTCAGGGCCACTTCCCACGCCTGCACACCTGTCAGATTAAAACCTGTGTTCATACAGCTGCCATGTCCCCATAGTGTAACAGGTGGCTCCAGCCACATGAACAACCCACTCATTCATGTTGTCCAGGACAGAGGACCTGTGTGAATGTGGCATTTTTTACTTTTTTCCTCAGCTCATTAAATTCAATGGGCTGCCTAACGTGTGGGAACATGCAAAAATACTGCAGGCTTAATATTTTAAAAGTGTGTTGCGCCTAACCGCACAGTAGTGTTTTGGTGGCTGTGAATGCGTCTGTGTTTACTAGACGTGTGGAGGCGCAATTAAGTTTTCATCATGGTACCTGTGCACATCTGCAAAGGGGATTGCCTTTCTTTGCTGTGCAGGAAAATGCGTGCTCTTGAATGCGTTTCTGCACCACAAATGGTGTGAACAAGTCCTAAGGGCCAGTTCACACTATAAAAAAACACAGTCTAAATGTGTTCCAGATGCGTTTTTGCATGCACTTTTTTGATGCATGTTTAGCATGTTCCAGTGCATTTTGGATGCGCTTTTGATGTGTTCCAGTGCATTTTTTTATGCATTGCAGTTAATTTATCCCCCTTTTTTCTTCAATTTAATTAGGGACATGTGCATTTTAGTGCATTCCATGGCGTTTCACCGCGTTCCAGTACAGTTCTATGCATAAACAATGAAGCCTGGTAGACTTTTTTGGCAGCACCTGCAACGCACTGAAACTGCTAGAGCTGATGTGAACTATGACATTGAAAACCATATAACCCTGAAACACATGTAGTGTGAACTGGCCCTAAAGGTTATTATAAGTAAGGGAACAGGACTGACTACGAATTGTGAATTCAATCAGACTAGTGGTGAAATACAATTAGGAATCGTATAATAATGCTAGATCTGAGCTGTAGCTGATAGGAAATGAGACACATTAACTTGATCAGTAAATAGTTAAATAAAAAGAGAGTGGGGCAGTGATCCATAGATTTGCAGATGGAACAGGTGATGACAGGGGGGGTGGAGGAGGAGGGTCAAGTTGTAAGGAGAGAGGTTTATGGGTTTGTTCACACTTGACTTTATTTCTAAGGCTACACGGCAACTGGACAAAGCCTGCTGTTGTGCGCCACCTAGAGAACATATCTAGCATTGCATCTAGAAATGTGCCTGATGCAATTCCGTATTTACGAGCTTGCTAGACACCTTTCTGAAGACTTACAGGTCGAGACTGATTGAATTGAGTCTGCCTGAATGTTTAGCGTCTGCTGGTAGACTCCATTCTTAGTAAATTAGCAATCCCAAAACACACTGCAACATTTACAAATTGCACCAGGTGCTTTTCATTTTCAATGGCACCTAAATAAGTGTGCGATTCTGTCGTGACTTTAGCACGATAATTCATGCTGCAACCACGGCAAAGTGCTATGCAGGAAACTTGTTGCCCAAAAGAGTCTGTTGCTCCTTTTTGAGTGACAAATTTAGCATGATGTGTTTTGCCGCGATTTATCTTGCGACAATCCCGGCAGAATTTACCCATGTTTAGGTGCCATTGAAAATGGCACCTGGACAAGTGTGGTGCGATTTGTCAGCTTTGCAGAGCATTATGGGATTGCAGGCAGAATTGCTGCGATTCTGCCCATGATACAAAATGCCTAGATGTGAATGGAACTTAAATCAGTGTGTCGAGATGACAACCATCGAGTATGCAGCAGCAGAGCACCAGGTTGCCAGTAACAGCTGGTAAGATGGATAAAACTGGTGGCGTCTGAAGCTACGCCCCAGAAAGAGCTGTCAAAAGGTCAAGATATTGGTAGGGGGTGGGCATAATGTGTTTCAAGGAGTTTCACCCTCCTTTTCAATTGCATCTGAAAAAGAGGTCGGAGCCCCTTAAAATATGTTATCCCTGCCCTCCTCCTGACATCAGCTTGGCCTTTTGACAAGCTTTTTAGCAAAGCTTCAAGACACCTGCTGCATACTCAGTGGCTTGCATCTCTACACATTGATCTATAGCTGTCTTATGCCCTGGTGTCATCTGCTCTCACAGTCTGGCAGATTGGTTTTAACATTACATGTAAATGTGCTGCTTTTTTTAATATTATTATACAGGATTTATATAGCGCCAACAGTTTGCTCAGCGCTTTACAATATAACAGGAGACAATACAGCAACAATACAGTTCAATACAATAGGGAAAGGAGGGCCCTGCTCCTTGGAGCTTACAATCTAGGAGGGAGGGGCTAGTGGTACAAAAGGTAGTAACTGTGGGGGATGGACTGGTTGGAAGAGTAGAAGATTCCAGTATTAGCTGAGGGCAGGATAGGCTTCCCTGAAGAGATATGTTTTGAGAGATCGCCTAAAAGTGAGCAGAGTAGGTGATAGTCTGATAAATTGGGGTAAAGAGTTCTGGAAAAGTCCTGGAGACGAGCATGGGAGGAAGAGACAAGGGAGCTAGAGAGCAGGAGGTCTTGCGAGGAGTGGAGAGTACGGTTTGGGTGATATTTAGAGACAAGATCGTTGATGTAATTTGGGGCAGAGTTATAAATGGCTTTATACATTGTTAATGTTTTGAATTTTATCCGTTGGGCAATGGGAAGCCAGTAAAGGGATTGGCAGAGAGGGGTGGCAGATACAGAACGGTTAGTAAGGTGGATAAGTCTGGCAGCAGCATTCATGATAGACTGAAGAGGGGATAGCCTGCAAATCGGTAGGCCAATGAGGAGGGAGTTACAATAGTCCCTACAGAAGGACTCTAGTGGACTCCTCCACGGTGATACAGACTCTCCACATCACCTCGCCCTGACCCGTATCCCTTCACCTCCCCTCACCCGAACAGCACTGCACTCATCCCAGCATGCCACCTGCACTTCTCCTCCTCGTTTTCCTCTCCTCCATCCCAAAAATCGCCTCCCTCTACCCGCCCACCCCCCCAAAACAGCTCTACATTGCCCCTTCACTTCTGCCCTCTCCCCACTACGGCACTCACCACCTCCTCCTGGTACTCCACTCCCCGGTCGATTCACGTGCCACCACTACCAGACCCTCACGCTCCTGCACCTCCCATTCCCATGCCACCCTCCTCACCCTTCTCCTTCTCCTATCCGCTGGTGACATCTCCCCAAACCCTGGCCCCTCACCACCTCACCCCCCCTCCAGGGACCCCCCTGCTCCCGCCAGCCGCCGCAACCCCCTCAACCATACCTGTGCACCTCCTCCCCGCATCCATCCCCCCTCTCTCGGTTGCACTTCTGAACGCCCGTTCGGTCTGCAACAAACTAACTGCCATCCATGACCTCTTTATCTCCCGCTCCCTCAACCTCCTAGCCATCACCGAAACCTGGGTACAGGCCACTGACTCTACCTCCCCTGCGGCACTCTCCCATGGAGGTCTCGTCTGGTCCCATTCACCAAGACTGAGCGGTCACAAAGGTGGTGGTGTCTGCCTGCTCCTATCACCGCTGAGCACCTTCCAGGTCCTCCCTAACCCCCCCTCCCTAACCTTCTCCTCCTTCGAGGCTCACTGCATCCGACTCTTCTCACCCACCCCCCTAAAGATTGCAGTGATCTACAGGCCCCCCGGATCCATAGCCCGCTTCCTGGATGACTTCGCCGCCTGGCTTCCCTTCTTCCTCTCCTCTGAGCTACCGACCATCACCCTCGGGGACTTCAACATCCCCATCAACGACAACACCCCAGCTACCTCCCAACTCCTCAACCTAACCTCCTCCTTCGCGCTCACACAATACACTCAATCCTCCACCCACATCAATGGGAATGCCCTGGACCTCGTCTTCTCCCACCTCTGTACCCTTAACCACTTCACTAACACCCCCTTCCCTCTCTCCGACCACCACCTCCTCACGTTCTCCACCTCCCCTTCCCCTAACTCCCCCCCCCCCAGTGCGCCAAACCATCACCAGCCGCAACCTCCGCAACCTGCACCCGGCCCCCCTCCACTCGGCTGCCGACCGCTTACACGACAGCATCCTTCCACTGTCATGTCCTGACCTAGCCACCACCGCGTACAACGACTCACTATCAGCTACCCTAGACTCTCTGGCACCCCTAACCACACGCAACATCAAACCCAGACCGCTCCAACCATGGCAGAACGACCATACTAAATGCCTCAAACGTCGCAGTCGTGCGCTGGAGAGACTATGGCGCAAAATCAGGTCCCCTCATGCATTCTCCCTCTACAAATCTGCCTTCCTCACCTACACCTCCTCCCTCCACGCCGCCAAGCAGGCCTACTTCATTAACTTGATTAACACCCTCTCCACCTGCCCTCGCCGACTCTTCTCCACCTTCAACTCCCTGCTCCCCCCCCCCCTCCACTCAGTACCTCACTTACCGCCCACGAGATTGCCACTCATCTCCACAACAAGATTGACGCAATCCGCAAGGACATAGTCAACTTGCAATCTACCTCCCCATCTAGCCTCCCCCCTTCCATCACCCCCTCATCTCTCCCCTCCTCTGACCTCGCAACGGCACTGCTCCCCACCACACCCAAGGCCCTGCCTACCGTAACCCCCCCATTACTGCACTCCTTCAGCCCTACTACCACTGAGGAAGTCACCAGAGTCTTCTCAGAAGCCCGCCTCACTCCCTGCCCCCTGGACACTATCCCCTTTCAACTCCTCCGGTCACCCCCCTCTTCCCTCATCCGCTCCCTTACCCACATCTTCAATCTCTCCCACTCTACTGGCGTCTTTCCCTCCCCTCTAAAACATGCGCACATCACCCCCATACTCAAAAAGCCCTCCCTGGACCCCACTGACCTCAAAAACCTCAGACCAATTTCCCTGCTGCCACTCACTTCCAACCTCCTTGACCCACTACAGTCCAGCTTCCATCCCCTACACTCCACCGAAACTGCCCTCCTCAAAATCACCAACGATCTACTAACCGCCAAAGCCAAAGGCGACTACTCTGTCCTCCTTCTCCTAGACCTCTCCGCGGCCTTTGACACAGTCGACCACCCCCTCCTCCTTAATAAACTACTCTTCCTTGGCATCAGAGACACCGCTCTCTCTTGGTTCTCGTCCTATCTATCCCAACGCTCCTTCAGCGTTTCCTACAACGGTGCCACCTCCCCTTCCCTCCCCCTCTCTGTTGGGGTTCCCCAGGGCTCTGTCCTTGGACTCCTTCTCTTCTCCATCTACACCTCCTCCCTTGGCAAACTCATACACTCCCACGGCTTCAATTACCACCTCTACGCTGATGATACTCAAATCTACCTATCCACCCCTCACCTCACCCCCACATTCTCCGCCTGCATCACTCACCTCCTAAACGACATCTCTGACTGGATGTCGCTCCATTTCCTCAAGCTCAACCTCTCCAAAACCGAGCTTCTCGTCTTTCCCCCTTCCCGCGCCCCCCCCCCATCCTTTCCATCACTACCAACAACACCACCATCAATCCCGCCCAGCAAGCCAAGGTCCTTGGCGTCATTCTGGACTCAAACCTTTCCTTTCAACCTCATGTCAAATCACTTACAAACACATGCAGGCTCCACCTCCGGAACATCGCCAAGATACGCTCCTTCCTTACCCCAGACACCACTAAACTACTCGTACACTCCCTGATTATCTCACGCCTTGACTACTGCAACTCCCTCCTCACCGGCCTACCCCAGTGCAAACTCTCCCCGCTTCAGACCATCCTGAACTCAGCGGCCAGACTCATCCACCTCACCAGCCGCTCCACCTCTGCCACCCCCCTCTGCCTATCCCTCCACTGGCTCCCCATTGCCCAACGCATTAAATTCAAACTGCTCACTCTGACCTATAAGGCCATTCACAACACTGCCCCTAACTACCTCACCGACCTGATTCCCAGGTACCACCCTACCCGTACCCTTTGCTCTTCACAGGACCTCCTATCTTGCTCCCTGGTCTCCTCCTCCCACGCACGACTGCAAGACTTCTCCAGGTCCTCCCCCATCCTCTGGACCTCACTACCCCAATCCATCAGACTGTCACCTTCCCTCCTCACCTTCAGGCGCTCCCTGAAAACCCACCTCTTCAGGGAAGCCTACACCACCCTCACCTAACAGCCGCTGCCCTTCCCTCCTCCTACCACTCCATCCCCCACAGCCATTTCCTCCTGTACCTCTACCCCCTCCCTCCTAAATTGTAAGCTCGAAAGAGTAGGGCCCTCTTACCCCTTGTGTGCTGTTTGTTGTTACTGTACTCTTTCATGTATTGTCCCCCCCTCTATTGTACAGCGCTGAGCAAACCCTTTGGCGTTATATAAACTCGATAAAATAAAATAAATAAATAATAGTCAAGGAGAGATATAACAAGGGAGTAAGTTGCTTAGTGGTTTCCGAGGTTAGGAACGGGCATTTCTTGGAGATGTTGCAGAGGTGAAGTCTACAAGATTTGGACAGTGATTGGATTTGGGGGTGAAAGGATAGGAGTCTAGGATTGCACCTAGCACCCTGGCATGAGGGGAGGGACTGATGATTGTGTTATTGATCTTGATGAAGAAGTCAGGGGAGGGGGCACGGGCTGGGGGGAATACTAAGAGCTCAGTTTTGGAAAGATTAAGTTTGAGGAAGTGGAGTGACATCCATGCTGATATGTCTCTTAGTAGGTTAGTAATACGAGAGGAGACTGAAGGGGTGAGGTGAGGGGTAGAAAGATAGATTTGTGTGTCATCAGCATAGAGATGGTACTTAAAGCCATGGGAGTTTATCAAGTGACCAAGGGAGGAGGTGTAGATGGAGAAGAGAAGGGGTCCAAGGACAGAACCTTGAGGAACCCCTACAGAAAGAGGGAGTGAAGAGGAGGAGGCAGCGTTATAGGGAACGCTGAAGGAGTGCTGCGATAGGTAGGAGGAGAACCAGGAGAGAGCAGAGTCTCTGAGACCAAGAGAGTGGAGTTTTTTGAGGAGGAGGGGATGGTTAACCGTATCAAAAGCCACAGAGAAGTCAAGTAGTAAGAGTACGGAGTAGTGGCCATTGGTTTTAGCTGTTAGTAGATCATTAGTGAGTTTCAGTAGGGCAGTAGGGCAGAGTGTAGTGAGCGAAAGACAGACTGTAAAGGGTCAAGAAGATTGTTGTCGGTGAGGTGGGAGCTCAGGCGATTGTAGACTAAGCGTTCTAGGAGTTTAGAGGTAAACGGCAGCAGGGAGATGGGTCTTAAGTTGTTCAGGTTGGTGGGGTCCAGGGAGGGCTTATTAAGTATGGGAGTGATGTGCGCATGCTTTAGAGGGGGGGGGAAGGCACCAGTAGAGAGGGAAAGATTGAAGATGTGAGTGAGGGAGCATAGGATGGAATAAGAGGGTGACCGTAGTAGTTGTGAGGGGACAGGATCCAGGGGGCAGGTAATGAGACGGGCTTTTGAGAAAACCTTAGTGACCTCTTTGGGAGTAGCAAGGTCAGAAGAGGAAAGTGTTGAGGGAGGTTTAGTATAATGTATGCTAAGTGGGATGGATGTCTGTACAGTGGCGATGCCCCTAAGAATTGCGTCAGTCTTGTTTTTGAAATGATTTGCAAACTCGTGAGCAGTGAGTGAGGTACTGGGTGGAGGTGGAGAAAGTAGAGGGTTAAAAGTAGAGAAGAGACGAGGACTGGATGACAAGGTATTAATAAGAGTGACAAAATAGGCTTGTTTGGCAGCATGAAGGGAGGAATTGTATTTTTTACGAAAGCAGATTTATATAGGGTGAATGCTTGCTGAGATTTGGTTTTATGCCACAATCGCTCCAGCGCACGACTATTTCGTTTAAGATTTCTGGTGTCGTCAGTCTGCCAAGGTTGTAACGGTCAGGGCCTGATGCTTCATGTTGTTAGAGGAGCAAGTGAGTCTAATGCAGATGAAAGCGAACTGTTGTAGACAGCAGTGGCCAGGTCAGGGCAGGACAGGGGAGAGATTCTGTCATAGAGGCGGTCAGTTGCAGAGTGGAAAGGAGCAGGGTTCAAGTTGTGAAGGTTTCTGCGGGTAATTGTTTGCTGCTTGGAGGGATAGGTGTTTGATCACAATCTCATCACCTTCACAGTCTCATCTTCAGAGAAAGGAAAGGGGGTGTTTGTGAGGTTGTAGGGAGTGCAAAGATGAGAGAAAACAAGGTCTAATGTGTTCCCATCAGAGTGAGTGGAAGACTGTATACATTGTGCTAATGCAAAAGATGAGGTTATGTTGAAGAGTTGGGATGTAGCCCGGTTGCTTCCATTAATAGGGATGGTAAAATCTCTGAGAATGATAGTGGGTAGTTCAGAGAAGAGAAAGTAGGGTAGCCAGGTGGAGAAATCATCAAGAAAGCGGGACACCAGTCCAGGAGGCCGATAGATCACTGCGATCCTCATAGAAATGGGAGAAAACAGCCGGATGCAGGGAGTCTCAAAAGAAGAGAAGGATAGTGAGGGAGGGTTAGGGAGGACTTGAAAGGTGCTCAGTGGGGACAGAAGCAAACCAACCCCACCACCTTTCTGACCACTGGGTCTGGGTGAGTGGGTCCAGATGAGGCCTCCATAGGAAAGTACTGCGGGAGAACCAGAATCTGCTGCTTGGAGCCAAATTTCTGTAATTGCTAGTAGGTTTAGGAAGTGGGAGACAAAAAGGACAGAGGTGAGCTTATTACAGACAGAGCGGGCATTCCAGAGCGCACATGAAAAAGGGAGGGTGGTTTTTGGGAGCATGGGGACTGATGTTAAATTGAGAGGATTGCGGCTATTCCCGGAAGAAAGAGGATGCCTGGTGCCGGGGTGAAATACTGGAGGACCAGGGTTTGGGGAGATATACCCAGAGGTTAGGAGAAGAAGGGTGAGGAAAGTAACATGGGAGTGGGATGTACACGAGTGCACATGCCTTCCAGTCCTGGTGTTTGGGTCAGCAAGAGAGTGAAGTATCAGCAGGAGGTGATGAGAGCAGTGGTAGGGAGATAGTAGCAGTGAGGGTGAGATGTACAAGTTTTGGGGTAGAGTAGAGGGGTAAAGAAGTGAGATTTTGGGAACGCAGGAAAGTAATATGAAAAGGAGGAGTATTTTTTCACACAAATAGAGCTTTCTATTGGTGGCATTTGACCACCACTGGGTTTTTATTTTAACTAAAGACCGAAAATATTGAGAAAAACAACCCACAAAAACTACTACTTTGTTATAAAAAATATCCAATAAACTCAAATTTTGTCATAAATTTAGGTCAAAATGTATTCTGTTACATGTCTTTGGTAAAAAAAAAATCCCAATAAGTACATATTAATTGGTTTGTGTGAAAGTTATAGTGTTTACAAACTATGGTATATATACTGGAATTTACACAGCTTTTATTTCCTGACTACCTCTCGTTTGATGTGCTAAAATGCCAGGGTAGAACAAAAACTCCCCAAATTACCCCTTTTTGTAAATTAGACACCCCAAGAAATGTGCATGGCATGTTGAGCCCATGGAATATTTTATTTTTTGTCACAATTTTTTAAACAATGACCAAAAAAAATTTTTTTTTTCCTTTTAACACAAAGTTGTCACTTAACTCTCTTGCTGACCCAAACACCAGGACTGGAAGGCATGTGCACTCATGTACATCCCCTGTTACTTTCCTCACCCTTCTTCTTCTCCTAACCTCTGGGGATATCTCCCCAAACCCTGGTCCTCCAGTATTTCACCCAGGCACCAGGCATTCTCTTTGTTCCGGAAAAACTGCAATCCCCTCAATTTAATATCAGTCCCTGTGCTCCCAAAAACCACGCTCCCTTTTTCATATGCGCTCTGGAATGCCCGCTCTGTCTGTAATAAGCTCACCTCTGTCCATGACCTTTTTGTCTCCCACTCCCTTAACCTACTAGCAAATACAGAAACTTGGCTCCAAGCAGCAGATTCTGCTTCTCCCGCAGCACTGTCCTATGGAGGCCTCATCTGGACCCACTCACCCAGACCCAGTGGTCGGAAAGGTGGTGGGGTTGGTTTGCTTCTATCCCTACTGAGCACCTTTTTAAGTGCTCCCTAACCCTTCCTCTCTATCCTTCTCTTCTTTTAAGACTCCCTGCATCCGGCTGTTTTCTCCCATTTCTCTGAGGATTGCAGTGATCTATCGGCCTCCTGGACTGGTGTCCCGCTTTCTTGATGATTTCTCCGCCTGGCTACCCTACTCTCTCTCTTCTGAACTACCCACTATCATTCTCAGAGATTTTAACATTCCTATTAATGTCAACAACCCGGCTACATCCAAATTCTTTAACATAACCTCATCTTTTGCATTAGCACAATGTATACAGTCTTCCACTCACTCTGATGGGAATACATTAGACCTTGTTTTCTCCCATCTTTGCACTCCCTACAACCTCACAAACACCCTCTTTCCTTTCTCTGATCACAATCTCATCACCTTCACAGTCTGCTCGTCTTCAAACACCTATCCCTCCAAGCAGCAAACAATTACCCGCAGAAACCTTCACAACTTGAACCCTGATCCTTTCCGTTCTGCAACTGACCGCCTCTATGACAGAATCTCTCCCCTGTCCTGCCCACTGCTGTCTACAACAGTTCACTTTCATCCACATTAGACTCACTTGCTCCTCTAACAACACGAAGCATCAGGCCCTGACCATTACAACTTTGGCAGACCGACGACGCCAGAAATCTTAAACGACATAATCGTGCGCTGGAGCGATTGTGATGTAAAACCAAATCCCAGCAAGCATTCACCCTATATAAATCTGCTTTCTTAACATACAATTCCTCCCTTCATGCTGCCAAACAAGCCTACTTTGTCACTCTAATTAATACCTTGTCATCCAGTCCTCGTCGTCTCTTCTCTACTTTTAACTCTCTATTTTCTCCACCTCCACCCAGTACCTCACTCACTGCTCACGAGATTGCAAATCATTTAAAAAACAAGATTGACGCAATTCGTAGGGGTATTGCCACTGCACAGACATCCATCCCACTTAGCATACCTTATACTAAACCTCAATCAACACTTTCCTCTTTTGACCTTGCTACCACCGGAGAGGTCACTAAGGTTTTCTCAGAAGCCCATCTCACTACCTGCCCCCTGGTTCCTGTCCCCTCACAGCTACTGTGGTCACCCTCTTCATCCATCCTATGCTCCCTCACATCTTCAATCTTTCCCTCTCTACTGGTGCCTTCCCCTCCCCTCTAAAGCATGCGCACATCACTTCCATACTTAAAAAGCCCTCCCTGGACCCCAACAACATGAACAACTTAAGACCCATCTCCCTGCTGCCATTTACCTCGAAACTCCTAGAACGCTTAGTCTACAATCGCCTGAGCTCCCACCTCACCGACAACAACCTTCTTGTCCCTTTACAGTCTGGCTTTCCCTTTACACTCCACTGAAACTGCTATACTAAAACTCACTAATGATCTACTAACAGCTAAAACCAATGGCCACTACTCCGTACTCTTACTACTTGACCTCTCTGCGGCTTTTGATAAGGTTGACCATTCCCTCCTCAAAAAACTCCTCTCTCTTGGCCTCAGAGACTCTGCTCTCTCCTGGTTCTCCTCCTACCTATCGCAGCGCTCCTTCAGCATTACCTATAACGCTGCCTCCTCCTCGTCACTCCCTCTTTCTGTAGGGGTCCCTTAAGGTTTTGTCCTTGAACCCCTTCTCTTCCCCATCTACAAGTCCTCCCTTGGTCACTTGAAAAAACTCCCATGGCTTTAAGTACCATCTCTATGCTGATGACATACAAATCTATCTTTCTACCCCTCACCTCACCCCTTCAGTCTCCTCTCGCATTACTAACCTACTAAGAGACATATCGGCATGGACGTCACTCCACTTCCTCAAACTCAATCTTTCCAAAACGAAGCTCTTTGTAGTTCCCCCAGCCCGTGCCCCCTCCCCTGACTTCTCCATCAAGATCAATAACACAATCATCAGTCCCTCCCCTCATGCCAGGGTGCTAGGTGCAATCCTAGACTCCTATCTGTCCTTTCACCCCCAAATCCAATCACTGTCCAAATGTTATAGACTTCACCTCCGCAACATCTCCAAGAAATGCCCGTTCCTAACCTCAGAAACCACTAAGCAACTTACTCACTCCCTTGTTATATCTCGCCTTGACTATTGTAACTCCCTCCTCATTGGCCTACCGATTCGCAGGCTATCCCCTCTTAAGTCTATCATGAATGCTGCTGCCAGACTTATCCACCTTACTAACCGTTCTGTATCTGCCACCCCTCTCTGCCAATCCCTACACTGGCTTCCCATTGCCCAACAGATAATATTCAAAACATTAACAATAACGTATAAAGCCATTTATAACTCTGCCCCAAATTACATCAACGATCTTGTCTCTAAATATCACCCAAACCATACTCTCAGCTTCTCGCAAGACCTCCTGCTCTCTAGCTCCCTTGTCTCCTCCTCCCATGCTCGTCTCCGGGACTTTTCCAGAGCTTCCCCCATCCTCTGGAACTCTCTACCCCTATCGCCTACTCTGCTCACTTTTAGGCGATCTCTGAAAACCTCTCTCTTCAGGGAAGCCTATCCTGCCCTCAGCTAATACTGGAATCTTCTACTCTTCCAACCAGTCCATCCCACACAGTTACTACCTTTTGTACCACTAGCCCCTCTCTCCTAGATTGTAAGCTCCAAGGAGCAGGGCCCTCCTTTCCCTCTTGTATTGAACTGTATTGTCTCCTGTTATATTGTAAAGCACTGAGCAAACTGTTGGCGCTATATAAATCCTGTATAATAATAATAATAAATGTTCATTGCTTCCGGTTTCTTAGACCATAGAGATGATTGGAGATGCTCCAGTCTCTGATCTGCTCTGTGGTCAGCAGGCAGAACTACTAGTTGCATGCTCAGGTTCCAAAGTGGACAGGAGAGTCCAAGAAAGATGTTGAAGGCGGCAGGAGGGGGCACTGCTTATAAAAGCAATCCAGCGGCTGCTAGAATTGCTTTACATGAAAGCCGGCTGCAGAGCACGATACCAGGATGATGTCTGCAGCTGCAGGCCTCATCCTGGCAAAACCACTCAGTCCAGCGATGTACAAGAACCTCTCTGGTCCTTGTTCAGCATGTATGGGATGTGCTTTTTTTCCATGCAGCCTTTGGGCTGAATGAAAAGAAAGAACCTATTAGATTTCTCCATTCATATCAATTGATGTGGATGAAGAAAATTCTGGCAGAAAAAGCATATGGTGTGCCAACCATTAGAAAATACCGCCCTGCATCCACCCACTTCTAATGTTGAGCATATACAGTTGTGTTCAAAATACAGTGGGGATCGAAAGTTTGGGCACCCCAGCTAAAAATTTGTATTAATGTGCATAAAGAAGACAAGGAAAGATGGAAAAATCTCCAAAAGGCAGCAAATTACAGATTAGACATTCTTATAATATGTCAACAAAAGTTAGATTTTATTTCCATCATTTACACTTTCAAAATAACAGAAAACAAAAAAATGGCGTCTGCAAAAGTTTGGGCACCCTGCAGAGTTAATATCTTGTACTGCCCCCTTTGGCAAGTATCACAGCTTGTAAATGCTTTTTGTAGCCAGCCAAGAGTCTTTCAATTCTTGTTTGAGGTATCTTTGCCCATTCTTCCTTACAAAGGTCTTCCAGTTCTTTGAGATTTCTGGGCTGTCTGTCACGCACTGCTCTTTTAAGGTCTATCCATAGATTTTCAATGATGTTGAGGTCAGGAGATTGTGAAGGCCATGGCAAAACCTTCAGTTTACGCCTCTTGATGTAATCCCCAGTGGATTTCGAGGTGTGTTTAGGATCATTATCCATTTGTAGAAGCCATCCTCTCTTTAACTTCAGCTTTTTCACAGATGGCATCAAGTTACCATCCAAAATTTGCTGAAATTTTATTGAATCCATTTTTCCTTCTACTCGTGAGATGTTCCCTGTGCCACTGGCTGCAACACAACCCCAAAGCATGATTGATCCAACCCCATGCTTAACAGTTGGACAGAGGTTCTTTTCATTCAATTCTGTGCCCCTTCTTCTCCAAACGTACCTTTGCTCATTCCGGCCAAAAAGTTCAATTTTAACCTCATCGGTCCACAGAACATGTTTCCAAAATGCATCAGGCTTGTCTATATGTTCATTTGCAAAGTTCAAACGATGATTTTTGTGGTGAGGACGTAGAAGAGGTTTTCTTCTGATGACTCTTCCATGAAGACCATATTTGTACAAGTATCTCTTTATAGTGGAATAGTGTACCACAACGCCAGTGTCTGCCAGATCTTTCTGGAGGGATCGTGCAGTCAAACGTGGGTTTTGAATGGTTTTTCTCACAATCCTGCGAGCTGTTCTGTCTGATATTTTTCTTGGTCTTCCAGATCTTGCTTTAACTTCCACTGTTCCTGATGACTGCCATTTCTTAATTACATTCCGAACAGAGGATATTGACATCTGAAAATGCTTTACTATCTTCTTATAGCCTTCTCCAGCTTTGTGAGCGTCAACTATTTTCAGTTTCAGTTTTCTAGACAACTGCTTAGAAGAACCCATGGTGCTGATTGTTGGGGCAAGGTCAGATGAGTCTGGGCATTTAAAACCTTTGAGCTTGACATCACCTGGTCTTCCCAGACGATGATTGAGAACAATCCATGACACTGGCAGGTCTCAGCTTTGCAAAGGGGGCAGTGCATGCTATAAATTCTGCAGGGTGCCCAAACTTTTGCAGACACCATTTTTTTGTTTTCTGTTATTTTGAAAGTGTAAATGATGGAAATAAAATCTAACTTTTGTTGACATATTATAATAATGTCTAATCTGTAATTTGATGCCTTTTGGAGATTCTTCCATCTTTCCATGGCTTCTTTATGCACATTAATACAAATTTTTAGCTGGGGTGCCCAAACTTTCGATCCCCACTGTAATAGCAGTGTGTTGAAAAAAGTGAATAAAGCTCAAAATCCTTCTAATAGCTTTTATTTCCATACACACAAATGCATTGGGAACACTACACCTTCTATTCCAAATCAAAACATGAAGAAAAATATATCAAATTTGTGTTGTTCCTCTAAAAAAATTGAAGAAAAGTGAATATTAGACTGTTCAAAAAAATAGTAGCAGTGCTTGTATTCTTCTTTACAAACTCAATCATTAACTATATAAACTGAAAAATGTTTGAAGATTTTGCTTTCATTTGAATCACTTAATATTTAGTTGTATAACACTGTTCAACAGGTAAAAAGTTTTGGGCATAAATTAGCTAATCTTACATAATTTTGGGGTGCTGAAAATGACCCTAAAAAATGTTGATTGGCTCTAGTTTCCATGATATATTCACCCATCTAATGACGTAAGCCATTCAAAATTATGATGCAACTTCAGCTGCATATTGCGCAATTGATACTGGTGACCAATAGAAAATTGCATGTATACTGAGATGATGCAATATTAGCCTTTAATTGCATCACTTCACTGCATAAAAGCTGCAGTATCTGTAGCTGATTGTAGTTCGACAGCGTCTTTACATTTCGTTTTATGCTTATATAGGCTACTCAGTAATGCCTCGAACTTGTGTGAATACAGCAGATAATTTCTGCTATATCTGCGGTGAAATAACTTTTATCTCACAAAAAAGGAGGATAACAGGAATGATTAAGAAAGCCTACAACTTGTATTTTGGCTGCAAGATAGGAGACCAGGACAAGAGCTGGGCACCACATATATGCATCTGGATTTTTTCCCACCAAACTGTGGAGCAGTGAGTGATGAACACGGAGAGCGCTTCCATCAAGACATTGCAGCTATGGAAAGAAGATATCAAGGTAAATGGAGCCCATCAATGCTTGCTGACTATTGCTGGACAGTTGTAAGAGATAGCCCTTTCCTCGAATACAAGAGAAAAGCCAAGAGAAGCAAAACCGACACAAACTGAAGACAAAAATAGTGAGAATCCTAAGTATTAAAATGATTCAACTTCGCTTATGGCTATAATTTTTCTTGGTAATCCTATGCAATATATTATGCCATTTAGGCTTTGTTATGTAGTCAATATCACTTGCTTTATATTTGTGGAAAGACATCTATCTATATAATTATTGTGCATTATGTAGTCATTACGCCTATAGTAGAAAACTTTCTGTTTACAGAAAAACTAGAGCCAATTGACAAATTTCATTGTTATATTTGAACTCAGAATGTGAAATTCATTAAGAAATGGATCCTTTTGTTTCCAAAACTGGCAAAAAATAAAAATTTGTTGAACAGTGTAACCACTGTTTCTAAGAACTGCTGTACATCTGTGTTGCATGGAGTCAACCAACTTCTGGCACCTGTGAACAGGTATTCCAGACCAGTATGATTGGACTACATTCCACAGTTCTTCTCTATTTCTTGGTTTTGCCTCAGAAACTGCATTTTTTATGTCACCCCACAAGTTTTCTATTGGATTAAGATCTGGGGATTGGGCTGGCCACTCCATAACGTCAATCTTGTTGGTCTGGAAGATGTTGCACGTTTACTGGTGTGTTTGGGGTCATTGTCTTGTTGGAACACCCATTGCAAGGGCATTTCCTCTTCAGCATAAGGCAGCATGACCTCTTCAAGTATTCTGCTGTATTCAAACTGATCCATGATCCCTGGTATGCGATAAATAGGCCCAACACCGTAGTATGAGAAACATCACCATATCATGATGCTCGCGGAACCATGCTTCACTGTCTTCACAGTGTACTGTGGCTTGAATTCGGTGTTTGGGGGTCATCTCAAACTGTCTCCGGCCACTAGACCCAAAAATAACTATCTTACTTTCATCAGTCCACAAAATGTTGCGCCATTTCTCTTTAGGCCAGTCAATGTGCTCTTTGGCAAATTGTAACCTTTTCAGCACGTCTTTTTTTCAACAGTGGGACTTTGCGGGGGCTTCTTGCAGATAGCTTGGCTTCACATAGGCGTCTTCTAATTGTAACAGTACTCACATGTAACTTTAGACCTTCTTTGATCTTCCTGGAGCTGATTGTTGGCTGAGTCCTTGCCATTTTGAAATGCACTGTAACCAGCATGTAGAACATATACTGCCTTCCTTCCTTAAATAAGGGCAATAATTGCCACCTGTTTTTCAAAGAATGAATGACCTCACTAATAGAACTCCACACTGCTATTATTTTGAACATGCCCCTTTCAATTAGTGATTCAGTTACACAGAATCAGCAGCATGCATGTCATGACTGTTGGGTCTGTTGGATTTCTATTACTCTACTACAACTGCTAGTAAATTATTTGCCATGTAGAAATATCATTTCTAACAAAAACAGTGATTGGTCAGGTTAATGATGTCTGACTGCTATTATTTGAGCACAACTGTATGTAATGTTCCTTTTTTTTGTTCAGCCCATGGTCTGAAAGTAAAAAGAATCTAACCGACTGAAATAAATAGACACCTTTTTGTACTAGTGTGACTTTGCAGGAAACTGGTCGTTGAAGTCCTCCCCTCCTATATTAAGGTTATAGTCTTGGACACAGTGGCTTCTCAACAACGCCAGATGCTGTGCTCATTTGGACCATCATGTCTGTGTGAATAGAATACAAGATGAAAACATCCCGTTTGTCCTACTTCACTGCGAGCAATTCATTATTTCTCAAGGAGGCTGTCTCCATCTTTCTAAGTTGGGTATTTACAAGCTCTTGGGGGAGGCCCACATGAGCCAATGCCAATATTGTATAAATATGTAAATAGTGGCATACTTGTACACTTGTACAAGTGTTACCCCTTGTGGAACAAAGACGACACCAAGTCCCATAATATCTTGCCATTGTTCCCCAAGTAGTCTCGGCAGTTGGGGGGGGTGGCTCTACTTTACTGTCTCTTCCTTCATGAACCCTAAAAATACATGTATAGCTGGTTGCCCTCTCACACAGTTTATACATTTTGACCCCAGATCTGGCACGCTTGCTGGGGAGATACTGTGTGATTGCAAGGCAGCTAGTAAAATGAATGAGGGAGTCATCTACGCAGATGTTTTGTTGGGGCGTATACACATCTGCAAATTTCTCAGTGAGGTGGTTTAGGAGTGGCTGAATTTTGTAGTGTTGATCATGTTCAGGGTCACCCCGAGAACAACATTTCACTGAAATACATGAAGCGCATTATCATCTCATGGCAGACTGGCTATGGCAGAAGAGAACATGGGCATATGATGAATTGGGTTTGTGAACCAATATGTTTGAAACTCATTTTCTTGTTGAGAGTTAGGCCAAAAAAAGTTTTAAATTTAAAACCATAATAGGTTTCCATGCAAATTGTCTGGCAAGAGATGAATTTGGGTTGGCAGTGATGTATTCGTGTGCATATAAATTGCTTTGGCCCACAATAAATTGCTACAGATCTTTCGTGAAAAACAGCTAACATTTGCAGTTTCCACCTGAATTCTAGGTTGGGCATTGAATGGTGGAAGTATGGGTGCTGAAGAATCTGTGGGCTGCCAATCAGGATTTGCAAGCACATCCAAAAGGACACTATTAGCTCTAAAAGCCTGCGTTCGAATGGTTGGTGGCTTTGGGACGCTACTAATGCTAGCTACCACACCAGCTTGTACTGCACTTATGGGCTTTATCACATCATAAAGTGATACTGCAGTGCTGGTATGTAAAAAGCCAGGATGTATTAGGCCGCTGGTGCTCGCCAGTTCACTGAAAGGTAGTGCGGCACTAGTACTGGCACTTCTGCTGCATGAGACAAGTCATGCATTCCTAGCACTTCAGCTACATGGGATCAGGTACACCTGATCTTAACAGGGACCTCTTCTCCATCATTCGAGCTGTCGGGGTACCGCTGCTCTCTACAGGTTCATATTCTGAGGTGGCTTCCCCTTTGCTCTCATCTGACATGCTCAGAATCCTGTAGGTCTCTTCACCAGTGTACCTTTCTTTGGACATTTTGGCCACTAACTTAACAGGTATCTAGTGCGACTCATGTGAAAAAGAGCTACTGGCTGTCAGGGACTGCTTGAACTGCTACCAATAAAATTCACCTACTAGTGCTAGCAGAGATCAGGCCTAGTTCTGCTAACGCTGCGATTTTGTGCGAAAGTACAAGAAATTACACTGACACTGCACTTCTTGTTGGGGGGAGGGGGCGGAGGGGCTAAACGCTAGTGCTGGCAGCGATAAGGGCTGATCCTAATACTGCATTTTTGGGGGACACTATACTAAAGGGGCACTACTATAGTTCTGTTTGTGATCAATATATTGATCCGTACAGACACCGTACTAGTAATGGCGGTGATCAGCGACCTATAACATGAGTGTGATAGTGTGCGTGTAATAATTGCTAGCAGGCCATGGCTGGGACTGGCACTAACTGACTCTGATGCTATCTGATATCGCTAGTGGCAATAATACATTTATTAGAGAAAAATACTGTACACTGTACTAATGGCACTGCCTGGGTGATAGGGATGATCAAAGGATTACAATGGGCAATTAAATGTGTCTTTCTAAGGTGTGTGGGCAAAATGTAGTGCTTTTACTCACAGTGTGGTGGTGTTCTCTCCCTCGAATGAAAAGGTTCCAGCTATGCTTCTCCATTTGTTGCAGGAGATCAGCAGAGTCCCGTGCAAAAATCAGAACTTCTCCTGCAGCGAATGGCAGGGGGAGTTAGTGGGGTTGGGGGGCACATGCATGCATGGTCTGAACCCAGAAGTATTGGGTGACATACGGGTTTGTTGTTTTGCCCATAGCTGCTGCTTGCCCACAGTACATTGCGTGGGCTGCAAGTGGTAAAATAATCATGTTATATAATTATTTTTGGTCTGAAAATACATTTTCTTCTTCAAGCTGGTCTTTTTCATCATTCTTGCCCAAACAAAATATTTACTTCACTGAATATAGTACGATGCAGCATCAGCTACATATAGTATACAGTATTGCTTTCAGTAATGGCATATGGACTTGCGGTCCCATTCCCAGAACAAAATCGAAAAGGGCTGATCACTGCTGCAATGCTAGGCTTTCTCTGATTGCTGAGATGAAGAATGATGTCACAATTTCTACCTCAACCAAAGGCAGCCTTGCATTCATTCATAAAAATGCAAAGCTTCTCTACCTATTGGTACTTTTTAACTATTTAAAACTGTGTTTTCTCACATTGTGGACAAGAGTTGCTGGATTCTGGTCTGTAGCTCACCTCCAGTTGTACCCGCTTGTACTATATGCCCATACTCTTAAGAGAATGCTATTTAGCAAGTAGCAAAGTAAGAATTTGGCTGCCTGAAAATCTGCAATGAAGAGTAGTGACTGGCCAGAGAGGGAGATCACTTTGATGCAGTTGGCCCGCTTGCACCTGTATTGTATTGTAATATAAGAATGCCTGCTTTTTAAGCAAAGGTTTACCATATATATATATATATATATATATATATATATATATATATATATAGTGGGGATCGAATGTTTGGGCACCCCAGCTAAAAATTTGTATTAATGTGCATAAAGAAGCCAAGGAAAGATGGAAAAATCTCCAAAAGGCAGCAAATTACAGATTAGACATTCTTATAATATGTCAACAAAAGTTAGATTTTATTTCCATCATTTACACTTTCAAAATAACAGAAAACAAAAAAATGGCGTCTGCAAAAGTTTATGCACCCTGCAGAGTTAATATCTTGTACTGCCCCCTTTGGCAAGTATCACAGCTTGTAAATGCTTTTTGTAGCCAGCCAAGAGTCTTTCAATTCTTGTTTGAGGTATCTTTGCCCATTCTTCCTTACAAAAGTCTTCCAGTTCTTTGAGATTTCTGGGCTGTCTGTCACGCACTGCTCTTTTAAGGTCTATCCATAGATTTTCAATGATGTTGAGGTCAGGAGATTGTGAAGGCCATGGCAAAACCTTCAGTTTACGCCTCTTGATGTAATCCCCAGTGGATTTCGAGGTGTGTTTAGGATCATTATCCATTTGTAGAAGCCATCCTCTCTTTAACTTCAGCTCTTTCACAGATGGCATCAAGTTACCATCCAAAATTTGCTGAAATTTTATTGAATCCATTTTTCCTTCTACTCGTGAGATGTTCCCTGTGCCACTGGCTGCAACACAACCCCAAAGCATGATTGATCCAACCCCATGCTTAACAGTTGGACAGAGGTTCTTTTCATTCAATTCTGTGCCCCTTCTTCTCCAAACGTACCTTTGCTCATTCCGGCCAAAAAGTTCAATTTTAACCTCATCGGTCCACAGAACATGTTTCCAAAATGCATCAGGCTTGTCTATATGTTCATTTGCAAAGTTCAAACGATGATTTTTGTGGTGAGGACGTAGAAGAGGTTTTCTTCTGATGACTCTTCCATGAAGACCATATTTGTACAAGTATCTCTTTATAGTGGAATAGTGGACCAGTGTCTGCCAGATCTTTCTGGAGGGATCGTGCAGTCAAACTTGGGTTTTGAATTGTTTTTCTCACAATCCTGCGAGCTGTTCTGTCTGATATTTTTCTTGGTCTTCCAGATCTTGCTTTAACTTCCACTGTTCCTGATGACTGCCATTTCTTAATTACATTCCGAACAGAGGATATTGACATCTGAAAATGCTTTACTATCTTCTTATAGCCTTCTCCAGCTTTGTGAGCGTCAACTATTTTCAGTTTCAGTTTTCTAGACAACTGCTTAGAAGAACCCATGGTGCTGATTGTTGGGGCAAGGTCAGATGAGTCTGGGCATTTAAAACCTTTGAGCTTGACATCACCTGGTCTTCCCAGACGATGATTGAGAACAATCCATGACACTGGCAGGTCTCAGCTTGGCAAAGGGGGCAGTGCATGCTATAAATTCTGCAGGGTGCCCAAACTTTTTCAGACACCATTTTTTTGTTTTCTGTTATTTTGAAAGTGTAAATGATGGAAATAAAATCTAACTTTTGTTGACATATTATAAGAATGTCTAATCTGTAATTTGATGCCTTTTGGTGATTTTTCCATCTTTCCTTGGCTTCTTTATGCACATTAATACAAATTTTTAGCTGGGGTGCCCAAACTTTCGATCCCCACTGTGTATATATATATATATATATATATATATATATATGACAATTGCCAACTTACACAATGCACACGGTGATGTCTGGTATGCAAGTATGATCACACATGTCAGCCTCTGGGGGGGGGGGGGGGGGGTGTCTTCTCATTCTCATAGCAGGACATGCTTCCTCAAAAGACTTTCAGCATCTGGGCTGTAATGTAAAAGAACACTACCAGGGGCAGCAGATTAAATGCAACAGTACAGCAAAGTCATGCTTTAGTAATGACAATTCACAGATATAGGTAAATAAGTGCCTTGAAGTAACATGGATGAATTAGCCTTACATAGGTCCAGTCTCTCAGCTCCTCTGGAAACAGGAAGGCCAGGCTGGGTTCCACAGCAGCTAGGATCCTATAGATGTCAATAGAAGCCTTGGAGAGCACAAAAGGTCTTGATGTCAGCCGGTGGTGGAATGCATGTGCATTTGGAAGTGATGTTACGTGCATGTGGGTGTGGTTACACGTTTCAAGACAGGCTGTCTCTTTTCAAACCAATGGGAACACAGATGAAAAGGGCTGGCTTATATAGAGGTGGAGGACTATAGAGCACAGCAAGTAAATGTGGCTGAACATATTCAAAATATTAACAGGCCCCTCAGATTCAACTTGCCTGCACATAAAACAAGGCTTTTAAAGCGTCATCAATTGATAATGTATGTATTTTGTCAATGTTCCACAGGCATACGCAATTTTAAAGCATGACATCTTTGTTATCTATTTACTCGTGCTGCAGGCCCTGTCAGACAACCTCCTATAAAGCCATACATAGGCTGACAGGACACCAGGTTGGTATAGCTCTGAAGAAGGAAGTTCGGCTCCAGAAACGCATCAGCTTTCCAACCAGATGGTTCCAGGATGGGACTCCACCACCCAAGACTGAAGTGTCTATGAAACACGGCTGTATTTGTATTCCATTTGTGAGTATCCATTTGTCTTTGAAGTTACAATAAATCATATGGTAATAATGCACAAGGAGTGTTCGCCCTCTTGTGTATTTTTTGCCATTTTCTCCATACTTTACTGTGGAGAGGGCACATAGAATGCCATCTAACAGAGGCCCTCCTGGCGCACCTCCTTGTACCTTTATCCTATGCCTGCTTCACTTCCGTGACTGTGATATAGTTCTCCAGGAGGTGAGAAAACAGGAGGAATTCCGCCATGAGGCTGCCAAACTGATGATCTTCCCAGAATACTCGGTGGGGATGCAGAGGCTCTGGCGCTCCTTTGGCCAGGTGACGCTTGCTCTCTGTCGGAAAGGACTTAAATATAGCATTCTCTTCCCTGCGTGCCTCCGGGTGCAAAAAGGCATCACTGTCCAATACCTCACCTCTCCTGAGGAGGAATCCCAGTGGGTACCCAGATCGTGAGTCCTACATCATGTAGAAATGTGTGGTGCGTTCACTTCTACTGTATGGGCCTCTAGCTCGAGTTTACATAACCTGAGCTCATAATATTATTGGGTCTTGTGCCCCTGAGCCCCACTTGCTGATACAGGTTCCTTTCATTATGTGTTCTCACTAGGCTCAACAGGCCATTAGCCACGGGCTTATACATCTCAAAGGCCTTATTATATGACAGTTCGCCTCCAGATGCTATGACCTCAACATGGGTCTCTATTTTTGGCTATTTTTTACCATAACACCTTTCATCCTTGGGTGGGCTGCCTCTGTTTTTACATTCTTCTCTTCTGGATATGCATTTGACACCGAACTGTAGGCACTTTTGCCTGTCAGTTTGTTGCACTACTTCTGTTACCTGTTTACTGCCAAGTCCTGCGCCCTCGATTATGCCTACGGAGTTAAGTCTAGTGACTACACTTAGTGGTTTATTTTTCTTTGTTTCCAACTAAGAACTGTGCCCTCAATCTTTTTTGAGAGACTTTGCAAGTGCTCCTTTCAGATTATAGGTCGCAGCTCTTACTCTACCTGCACTTTGCATAACTTTAGTGATTGCACTTCCTTTTGGTTCATTGCCCTGCTTTGGTGATTCATCATGATTTTGTTTGGGGATCAAGCTGTCAGGGATCTCCTCGATCCCCGCCGCGATGGTCCCGGCGCAGGCACAGTGCACCGCCCTGTGCAGGGACATGGGCACTAGGTCCGGGCCGGCCGCGGCGTTCGAGTTCGCGCATGCGCAGTAGAAGCCGCGGCCACCTGCTGGGCACCAATGGCAGCGCAGGGCTGGATATTTAAATGGCCCTGAGCTGTCATTCAGTGCCTTCTGGTCTTTCCTGCATCCTGTGATTCTGCGAACCTGTACCCTGTAAGTTATTGACCCGGATTGTACCTGACCTTGCTGTTTTCTCCTATTCTGACCCTTGCTTTGCCTGACCTCTCTCCTGGATGCCCCCTATTAGATTTGACCTGCTGTTGCTGACCTGGCGTGTGACCTGACCATTCTCTGCCCGCTGCCTTGTACCTTACCGTCCTCTCTGTTACCAACCCGGCCCGTCTGACCTTGCTCATCCATCCGCCCATCCCTCGCAGTGGGGTCTTCTGACCTCCTCATATCAGACTCTT
Source organism: Staurois parvus (assembly GCF_062004578.1). NCBI lineage: Eukaryota > Metazoa > Chordata > Amphibia > Anura > Ranidae > Staurois > Staurois parvus. The sequence continues at coordinate 1,359,688 of NW_028318100.1, forward strand.
TCCCGTGGGAGCCCTTGGCGCATACCACTACCACTGACGGACGCACCCAGTAGCCACGACCTGGTCTCGGGGGGCTCCAAGTCCATCCTCACCATCAGGGGCCCTGGTGAACAAGCACCCTGGGACTTAGACTCCGTGCGCTGGGGACGCCTATTCAGTGGAGTGCTAGTGGTACCGCCGGGCGGTCCCTTACACAAGCACACCACAGTTGGGGGAGTGCTGAGGGGTGGGAATAATTAGTACAATTGTTTGTATGTGTTCTGGTTTCTGGTCTGGTACGCTTGGCTCCAAGCCGAGCAACATTTTGTAATACTCATCTACAACACTTTTGGGATACACTCTATGACTTGTGGGAGAGATATTTTGGGGTCCAGTAGAAAGCGTAGTCATACATCTTATTACATTGCCTTTCTCTAGCACCAGTAACAGATTTCCTGGATCGTCAGGGGATTAAATGCCCAAATTAAGAGGTTACAGGTATCCAACAACCTTAAAACGTACAAGCACAATATTTGTATATTACAAGACACCCACTTGATGAGGAGTAGGATCCTAAGTCTTAAGAAACCTTGGGTAGGGCACTATCATCATGCAACCTTCCTCCTAGAGGCGCTGGTATCTTAATTTACAAAACTCCTATCTTTACACTGTCGGATCTCCACCTGCACCCCAAGGGTAAATATGTGATAATGCATGCTATGATTGATAAGTTGAAATGGTTATAGTGGGGCTCTATCTGCCTCACCCTGCCAGTGTTTCCATGCTTGCCAAAATAATTCAACTTATACCCCTTTATCCTATAGATCATATCCTGCTCACTGGGGACTTCAATATACCCCCTTGTCCACAGCTGGATAAACTTACACCTGATGCAGCCACTGAATCAACTTTGTCTAGATGAGCAGAAACCCTTGATTTGTATGGTTTATCGCGCTGAAAACACCTCACTGAAAGGAGATACACAACTCTGCTACTTATACCAAACTCTCTTATAGATCTATTATATGCTATTGCTGCTATGCTACCCACAATACAAGTGGTTTCTATCCTCCCATTAGAAATTTCTGACCACTCTCCAATGCTCTTGCATTATTCTGTATAGGTATAGACTCCTCACTAGGTCTGAAATTATGGCACTTATCCAGGTACTGGATATCTGATGAGAAGGTTGAACCTCATATGCTCAGTGCCATTTCAGATTTCCCTGAGACAGTGTGGGATTCTTTTAAAGCTTTCACTAGAGGACAAAATTAGCTTCATATTAATGTGGCCCGCCGTGACTCCCAATCTGCTCTACAGTACTTTCTGTGGAGTCCTGTACTCAGGCGCTTGAAGTCCAATATTCTGCCTCCTCAAACCCCTGTGACTCACATAACTAGCATTCAGAGTGAGGATGGTCAGTTGCTAATGGATCCAGTTTAAATCAATGCTTGTTTTGCCTTCTATTATAGCCAGTTGTATTTTTATAGAGCTCAGTATTCCCTGGAACAATTACATCAGTATCTTCACAATATTGAATTTCAAGTGCATAGTGAGAGGGCCAGACAAAAACTCAATGCCCCCATATCACCAGATGAGGTCTTTCAAGCAGGAAGAACCCCTCGGTAGATGGTTTACCTGCAGAATTCTATAAATCTCATAAAAATGTACTCCTTCCGCATTTAAATTTGCGCTCACTGAAAACAACCTTCTATATCAGAAGCAGTAAAAAAGGTGGTCCCCACACCAGGTAAAGACCCATCCCTTTGCTCCTCCTACCACCCAATTTCATTACGCAATATTGATGCCAAGGTGCTGTCTAAGGTTTTAGTCAATCGATTGAACTCTGTCATACTTAAGTTAATTCAGGGAGACCAAATCAGGGTTTATACCAGGTAAAGCGATATTAACCTTTGTTAACTTTATACAGTAATAGCTCATGCCAGCTCTGGTTCTAACCCTGGGGTGGTGGCCTCACTCGATGTAAAAAGACCTTCAATTCTGTTTAATGGGAGTATCTCTGGCTTGTTCTGCGGAAATTTGGTTTTAGACCTAATTTTTTAGCCTGGGTACTTCTCTATGCTCAAAACAGGGTGCGAAGCAATGGCTTGTGTTCCTCTTTTTTTGCCTTGTTTAGAGGAACAAGACAAGGGTGCCCCCTTGCCCCGGTCTATTTGCCCTAGCTATAGAATCAATGGTGATTCTCTTGTGCAAATGGGAGAATGTGGTGGGCATAGCTGTGGGTCGTGTTACTGAAAATGTATCCCTATGATACGTAGATGATACCCTGCTGTTCCTTCTTTGGCAGCAGCCTCGTCCCTTATTGACAGGTTTGGGGAGTTTTCCTGCATAAGGGTAAACTGGGATAAGTCAGTTTGGTTTCCGCTGGTGCTGGGGACTCCTCCTCCATCTGCCACTTTTATAGGTTACCCAATTCAGATATCTGGGAATTCAGATAACTGTCTGATTTTGCTCAGTTTTTGACTAATAAACTTCAACCAGTTATGAATCAACTCACCCATAAAGTGGGATATGGAAATCCCTGCCTTTGACTCGAGTGGGACCTTCTTACCTAAATTTGTGTGTTTCGTATCATCCCACTTTTGATCCCTAAGGTGTTCTTTGATAAAATTGACCAACTCTTACCTCATTTATCTGGGCTAGGAAGATAAATGATGGTCTGTCAGGGATCCCTTCTTAGGGTGGATACAGCCTGGGGTTAGATGGCCCTCCTTTAAGTTACAGGATGATGGTAAGCCGGAGTTTCCCTTTAGGAGATATTATGGATCAAAACTCTTCCAGGCACTGGGATGGTCACCAAGGAGATGCTGGGGGATTAAAGTGCTCGGTTTGGAGCAAAGAAGGGGGGTATGCCCATAGTGTAGTAATTAAAGGATACTTTAATGGTAATAAATGAATAAAAATGCCAAAGTGAAATGCCAAATAGTAACATACACGGTTTTTAGGCAGAATGAAAACAATGCAGCATAAATCTGCTAAGTAAACTGACCAGCTGGTAAAGTAAAATGGTTGCCGGACCTCCGTGATCGGCGGCATGACATCACGGCGTGCAGGACTACACCTTGAGGCGTTTTGTACCATGGTATGTTCTCAAAAGGGGTGTGCCATTGCAGCCTCACATCTGTGCAGCTCCTTATATAACAAAATGCGCGCGCAAATTAGCGGGCGCCATCTTGCCGGAGATCAATGCAAAATGTGCATGTGCGAGGTTGCGGGCGCCATTTTGCATTGGTCTGGAAATAAATGCCATGAAGCCGAGGACCGGCGGGAAGTGCACATGCGCAAGCGCCATTTTTCCTAGGTCCGAAATGTAAGTAGTGCAGACGGGCCACTAGTACTCGCCAGTTCACCAAAAGGTAGCGTGGCACTCTGCTGCATATGAGAGTCATCAAAATGTATTGACAAGTGCTAACAGAGATCAGGCCTGATTCTGCAAAAACTGCGGTTTTGTGTGTAATATATCAAGTGACAGTGACCTACTGACACTGCACTTGCTGGGGGAGAAGGGGGGGTAAGCGTAGGGGCTAAACACAGGTGCTGGCAGTTGCTGGGGCTGATCCCGCTAACGCTGCGTTTTTGGGCACACTATACTAATGTGCTTGTATAGTGCTGATCTGATCAAAGATATTGATCCGTTCAGACACTATACTAGCAATGGAGGTTTATTGTGCATGAGCATGTTCCTGGCAATCAAGGGGTTAAATGTGATGACTGGTGTACTAACGGGCAATCTGATGCTATCTGGGAGGGGTGTGAAAACCACGGGAGCGTGACTCACCTATATATATATATATATATATATATATATATATATATATATATATATATATATGATTTTGTGCACCTGTGCCACCCTGTAGCAGTATTTATGCTATAGGGCAGTCAGGAAGTGGTTACAGAAGCGGTTTGTGTTAGGTCGCTGCGTTACTTTAACTGACAATTGCGCGGTCATGCAACACTGCACCCAAATTAAATTTACGTCCTTTTTCCCCCACAAATTGAGCTTTCTTTTGGTGGTATTTGATCGCCTGTGCGGTTTTTTATTTTTTGCGCTCTAAAAAAAAAAATAGGCTGACAATTTTGAGAAAAAAAACAATATTTTGGACTTTTTGCTATAAACCATGTCCAGTAAAAAAATTTAAAAATCAAATTTCATTATAAATTTTGGCCAAAATGTATTCTGCGACATGTCTTTGCTAAAAAAAATCCCAATACGTGTAAATTAATTGGTTTACGTGAAAGTTATAGTGTTTACAAATGGCGGTATAGATACTGGATTTAAAAATGTTTTTATACTAATAATGGCGGCGATCAGCAACTTATGGCAGGACTGCGGTGGAAATTCTGACACTGGGGGGGAATGACTTGGGGTCACTGACATCCCCAGTGACACCAATACAGTGATCAGTGCAAAAAGAAAAAAAAAAACACTGACACTGTACTAATGGCACCGGGGAGGAAGGGGTTAACTTTTTTTAGGCAATGAAAGGGTTAACTGTGTGAGGAGAGTGTTTTGCTAGGGGGCGGGGGTGTGTGCTTCACAGGAACACGCTGATCCCGAGAGATAAACTCCGGTCTCAGGATCAGCGTGCTCGGAACTGACAGAGAGCAGAGCTGCAGTGTAAACACTGCAGCTGAGCTCCCTGTCAGTGATTGCCGGTAATCGCCGGGACCCGGCGGGTAATCACCGATCAGCGGCAAAGGTATGGCGGTCGTGCGCATCATGCGCGCCCCCTACCTGTTTTGCAGAATGACGTTTTAAAACGTAGTTCTGCGCAGCGGTGCTGCCCTGCCGCAGTATAAACACTGTGGCTGGTCGGCAACCAGTTAATAAAACCTATTACAAATAAGTAGCCAAGTTTGCTCCCAGCCTGGCTAATCTATTTATGGCCAGGTGGGAGGAGGATGTAATATATGCTAGAGAATGGCCTGAACTAATTTCCTATAAATGATATATAGATGACATCCTCCTACTTTGGCAAGGAGAAGAAGATGCTTTGGTTAATTTATTTGGAACCCTTACCAACAACAACCTAAACATCCAACTTACTTATACATACAACTCCAAAGAGATTAATATTATTAAGATGAACTTGTGAGCCACTGGAGTTAGAAATCAATGTATTAGATCGCTTGAATTTTTCTCACTCTCATAAGATGTGAATTCTATAAAATCAATAAATAATTATCCGCGCTCTAATATTACCATGCCAATGCTATATATTATATAATACCATAGTAATACCATTAATTCATATATGCTGTGATAATATCATTTTATCAACTTTTTACCTGGATTACCTAAATTACCGTATTTTTCGCTCCATAAGACACACTTTTTTCCCCCCAAAAAAGGGGGGAAAATGTCAGTGCGTCTTATGGAGCGAATATAAAGCGACCGGTCCGGTATTTTTGCGGCCACCATGTCAGAATACCGGGCCGGCCGCTCAGCTGTGCTCTCCTGCAGGGCCTTACCTGTTCCTCGCTCCAGCGCTGCACAGTCTTCCCGCGCTGGCTTCTGTGACAGCCGGGTGCCCACTGCGCAGGGGCTGCGCTTTGTGAATGATCCGGTGTCTTCTGGGACACATGAACGGTCCCAGAAGGCGCCGGGCCATTCACAAAGCGCAGCGCTTCTCGCACATGCGCAGTGGGCACTCGGCTGTCACAGAAGCCGGCCCGGGAAGAAGAGGGAAGGACAACTCCGTGGAAGTGGGAGCGGGTACCTGTCAAATTCAGGTACCCGCTCCCCCTCCCTCCCCAAAGGTCAGCAGTCTCTGGTCATTCCCTTCACTGTCTGCAGTCTCTGGTCATCTCCTGCACTGTGTCCGCAGTCTCTGGTCATCTCCTGCACTGTGTCCGCAGTCTCTGGTCATCTCCTGCACTGTGTCCGCAGTCTCTGGTCATCTCCTGCACTGTGTCCGCAGTCTCTGGTCATCTCCTGCACTGTGTCCGCAGTCTCTGGTCATCTCCTGCACTGTGTCCGCAGTCTCTGGTCATCTCCTGCACTGTGTCCGCAGTCTCTGGTCATCTCCTGCACTGTGTCCGCAGTCTCTGGTCATCCCCTGTACTGTGTCCGCAGTCTCTGGTCATCCCCTGTACTGTCCGCAGTCTCTGGTCATCTCCTGTACTGTGTCCGCAGTCTCTGGTCATCTCCTGTACTGTGTCCGCAGTCTCTGGTCATCTCCTGTACTGTGTCCGCAGTCTCTGGTCATCTCCTGTACTGTGTCCGCAGTCTCTGGTCATCTCCTGTACTGTGTCCGCAGTCTCTGGTCATCTCCTGTACTGTGTCCGCAGTCTCTGGTCATCTCCTGTACTGTGTCCGCAGTCTCTGGTCATCTCCTGTACTGTGTCCGCAGTCTCTGGTCATCTCCTGTACTGTGTCCGCAGTCTCTGGTCATCTCCTGTACTGTGTCCGCAGTCTCTGGTCATCTCCTGTACTGTGTCCGCAGTCTCTGGTCATCTCCTGTACTGTGTCCGCAGTCTTTGGTCATCTCCTGTACTGTGTCCGCAGTCTCTGGTCATCCCCTGTACTGTGTCTGCAGTCCATTGGTTCAGAATATTTTTTTTTCTTGTTTTTCACCTCTAAAACCTAGGTGCGTCTTATGGTCAGGTGCGTCTTATGGAGCGAAAAATACGGTAATCTTATTATATTATCCTAGTGCTTAATAAAGCTTAAAAATAAAAAGTGTGTAATTAAATTCAATTATGATATCTATACAATGTGATTATCTTGTTAAAAATAAATAAATTAATAAAATTCACTGTGCAAGTGTGAAAATCAACTGAATATGAATAAAAAAATAATGAAAAAATTGTATAAATTCATATGATACAATGTGCAAATGATGCAAAGCAAACAATAAATTGTATATATATTAGTAAAATATAAATAAATAAAATAAAGATAATTAAAAAATATATCAATTCATAAAGTTCAGCAGCAAAAATGTGCAAAAAAGAAAAATGTGCAAAAATGTTTTTTTAGGGTTCAGCAGGAAAGTTTTTTAGGGTTCAGCAGGAAGTAGATATTGGTGATATACTCTCCTTTTCAAGTTGCTTATGATGATGTGGATGGGAACCTACAAACTATCTTCTGAGTCTATGTAGATATGAGGTTTTCTCCCTCCTAGAGCCTCTCCTCACTTCAATGCTCAATGTATCCTCATATGACCCATAGAAGAAAGAAAATGAAGAGATATGGTGCCTTATCCAAGGTATAATAAACACTGTTTAACGTGCTCCCATAATGCACTCACATTTTGTTAAAAAACAACACGCATATAGAAATAAAACCGCGAGCTGCGGTAATGCTCAGCCTCTTAGGAGTGTGATCACACTCCGTCAGTACTCGCCGTAATGTCGGTCCGATACGTGGTTACGTCACTGCCCCTCCCCAACGCGTTGCGCCACAGGGAAAAACGTAGCTTTGTCTGGGGGATGTAGTAGTGTAAAACGTTTTGACCAGTTTTATTTCATATCAGCAAAATTTCAGGGCAGTAAGCATAGTATAACAGGTAAAACTGAAGATCCAAGTAAATTAATGCAGTACTGACCCTTTTAAAAGATGGCCGCTGGGCCTCCTCGTGGCTCTGGCGGCAGAATGACGTCACGCTCTGTACAGCTCCTCCAGTCACAACTCTATTGGGATAACTGCTTCATAAGAAATCATTGCTGGTGCCATTTGTCGAACTTTATTGAATTTTATTTATTCTCACAAGAACTTTTACTTTTATATATATACTTTTTACCTTCTACTTCATTATTTATTTAATTTATTTTTATTGAGTGCTGCACTTCATTATATTTATTATTACTACAAAGGTTACTGTGGTTACCTTAAGTGTCTCAGCTGCTATTTATCAAAGAGCGCTCACTATACCTCCTGTTTTTTTTAGAAGCCTATTATACTAAAGCAAAGATTTTGAAACAAAGGTTCATAGAAAAAGGTTACAATGAAGCTAAATTAGATATGAAAATGGATCATATAGCTTGCCTTCACAGAGACTCCATGCTATCCAATTCCACTTCCCAAAAAAGTGGTACATTCTGTCCATTTATAACATTCTTTTCAATACAATTTAAGACAGTTAACAAGATTATTAATAAAAATTGTAATATTCTGAAGGCAGATCCTGTCCTATCTAAAGTCCTACCAGAAAAACCTGAAATAGTCTTCCGCAAAGCGCCCACCCTCAGGAATAAAATTTCCCCAACGTCATTGATCCTCCATTAAGATCCACTTTTTTCACTAAAATGAATGGTTTCTACCCATGCAAAAGATGTGTCATATGTTAACAAAGCAAAATTCCTTTAAGGAAAATAGAATCCTTTACGTCTACATCCACAAGCAAAACCTATGAGATTTCTTCATTTATTATGTGCAATAGTCGATATGCTGTTTATCGCCTTGAGTGCCTGTGTCACAAACAGTACATTGGTCGGACCACTAGAAGATTGAGGGATAGATTCCGTGAACACATCTATAATATCAAAAGAGGCTTCAAGGAGCATTCACTATCAAAACACTATAGATACCATCATAATAGAGACCCATCCACGCGCAAATTTGTTACCGTAGTTTGTAGACGCTATATAACTTTCACACAAAGCAATAAATATACACTTATTGGGATTTTTTAACCAAAAAAAGTAGCAGAATACATTTTGGCCTAAATTTATGACGGAAATTTTTTGGATATTTTTTATGACAGAAATGAGAAAATATTAAAAAAAAAAAAAATTTTCTTCAAAATTTTTCTGTTTATAGCGCCAAAAATAGAAAGCGCACAGGTGATCAAATACCACTCAAAGAAAGCTCTATTTGTGTGAAAAAAGGACATAAATTTATGTACCACATTACATGACCGCGCAATTGTCCGTTAAACTAGCACAGCGCTGTATAGCAAAAAAATGGCGTAAATTGCAGCATCTATACCAGCAATGGGCAAACTACGGCCCGGCGGACCTTTTAATCCGGCCCGCGGAGCTAGGCTCCCGCTAGGCTCCTCTCACAGTCCGCCCTGAAGACCGGTGTAGCATGAAAATCTGTCTCCTATGAGGATCTGTCCCCCTCGACGTATCTGCGCATGTGCCGGAGATCGCCGATCGGCTGCTAATGCCTGAAACTGGCACATGCGCAGATACGTCGAGGGGGACAGATCCTCATAGGAGACAGATTTCCATGCTACACCGGAACGGCGCTGGAACACGGCGAGAGGAACGCGCGGAGCAAAGGTAAGTGAATTGACACAGGGGGGACTTGGGGACTTAATATGGGGAATTTATTACTATAGGGGGGATGAATTACTATAGGGGGGATGAATTACTATATGGGGGGATGAATTACTATATGGGGGGATGAATTACTATGGGGGGGATGAATTACTATGGGGGGGATGAATTACTATGGGGGGGATGAATTACTATATGGGGGATGAATTACTATATGGGGGATGAATTACTATGGGGGATGAATTACTATGGGGGATGAATTACTATATGGGGGATGAATTACTATGGGGGATGAATTACTATATGGGGGATGAATTACTATATGGGGGATGAATTACTATGGGGGATGAATTACTATGAGGGATGAATTACTATATGGGGGATGAATTACTATGGGGGATGAATTACTATATGGGGGATTAATTACTATGCTTACTATGGGGGAATATTACTATACTTACTATGGATGACACATACACATCATTCATCTACTCTTGGTCCGGCCCCCGGGTCCAATATATGAACCCATTGCGGCCCTCAAGTCAAAAAGTTTGCCCACCCCTGATCTATACCATAGTTTGTAGACGCTATAACTTTCACACAAAGCAATGAATATACACTTATTGGGATTTTTTTTTATCAAAAACATGTAGCAGAATACATTTTGGCCTAAATTTATAACTAACTTTGAGTTTGCTATATATTTTTTATAGCTGAAAGTAAAAAATATTGTTTTTCTTAAAAATTTTTGGTTTTTTTTTGTTTATAGCATGAAAAATAAAAGACGCACAGGTGATCAAATTCCACCAAAAGAAAGCTCTATTTATGTGAAAAAAAGGACGTAAATTTCGTTTGGGTGCAGCATTGCATGACCGCGCAATTATCAGTTGAATTAGTGCAGTGCCGAGTAGCAAAAAGAGGCCTGGTCAGGAAGGGGGGTAAATACTCAGGAGGGCAAGCAGTTAAACCAGAAGTAGTTTTTATTCATGGCAAAGTCCAATAATTTTAAGGTGAAAGTCTTTTGTACTCCAGGGATGTGATGTGCCTCATTCAGATAATACTCAACCGCTATCATTCTATCCCCATGGTTTTTTGCTGCTGTATAAGGACGCGACATCAGCAGTCATAAAAAATGGCGCTTGTTCCGGGTTCAGCTGTACGGTCTTAGTTTCACTGAGTACTTTGTTGGTATCTTTTAAATAAGATGGTGTTGTACAGACAAGGGGTTGTAAATAGTAATCAATGTATTCCCCAATTCTCGAACACAGTGACCTATTGCCACGGACTATAGGCCTACCAGGTGGATGGATGGGGTCCTTATGAATTTTAGGTAGGCAATATAATATCGGAAGCCTTGGTGCTTTAGGACATATAAAATCTTTTTCTTTTTTGCTAATGATATTGTTATCGTAACCTTTATTGATCAAATTTTTCAAGGAGCGTTTGTAGGTGACTAAAGGGTTTTTAGGTAATAATAAATATGTTTGTCATCTAGGATTTTCAGGACCTCTGTCATGTAGTCAGATTTTTTTCAGGACAACTACTCCTCCTCCTTTATCGGCCAGCCTTATAACCAGATCCTTATTGTCAAGCAAGGATCTAAGGCTTACTTCCATGTTCCTAGGATTGTAAGGACATTTAGGTTTAAGAGCCTCTATGTCTTTTAAAACCATTTCCTTAAAAACATTAATATAAGAATAAGAGTGTGGAGGGGGGGTTAAAAAGAGGCATTTTTTAAATTAGAATTGAGCATACCATTACTTTTATGATTAGATGTAATGGGATTATTTAAAAAGTATCTTTTTAATGAGATCTGTCTGACAAACTTATGAATACCCACATATGTTTGGAATTTATTCAAACCGGTTTTAGGGGTATACCGTATTTTCCGGCGTATAAGACGACTTTTTGCCCCTTGAAAATCTTCTCAAAAGTTGGGGGTCGTCTTATACGCTGGTATACGGCATGCTGACACTTTTTAGGGGGGCGGCGCGGTGCCGCCGCCGCCCCCCCCTTCCAACGGAAGGGACACTAAGAAAAGGGGCGGGCAGGGGCAGCTGTTTCTTACCTGGCTCTGGTCCCACGACGATCCAGTCCAGGAAGCGCGGCTGCTCCTTCATTCAGTTCAGCCACTGGATGTTTGCACGGCTGCTCGGCTCCGCCTCCTCACCGGTGATTGGCCGCCAGAACTGTAGCTCAGAAAAGGCACACAGGCGGCCAATCACCGGTGAGGAGGTGGAGCAGAGCGGCCCTGCGAAAATTGAGTGAAGGAGCAGCCGGTAAGTGTGCCGTGCAGAGGTGCTGCTGCAACCACATATGCTGGCTGCAGCAGCACCATACTGGAACAGGGGTCAGCAAGTGTCATTGGTGTCAGTGGGAGGAATAGTGCCCCATCATTGGTGTCACTGATACCAATGATGGGGCATTATTCCTCCCACTGACACCAACGATGGGGCACTTTTCCTCCCCCCACTGACACCAACGATGGGGCACTATTCCTCCCCCCCCCCACTGACACCAATGATGGAACACTATTCCACCCCCCACTGAAACCAATGACGGAACACTATTCCTTCCCCCACTGACAGCAATGATGGGACACTATTTCTCCCACTGACACCAATGTTGGGACACTATTCCTCCCACTGACACCAAAGATGGGGCACTATTCCCCACACTGATACTAATGATGGGGCACTATTCCTGCCACTGATACCAATGATGGGACACTATTCCTGCCACTGATACCAATGATGGGGCACTATTCTTCCCACTGATACCAATGATGGGGCACTATTCCTCCCACTGACACCAATGACGGGAAACTATTCCTCCCACTGACACCAATGATGGGACACTATTCCTCCCACTGACACCAATGATGGGGCACGATTCCTCAGACTGACACCAAAGATGGGGCACTATTTCCCCCCCTGATACTAATGATGGGGTACTATTCCTCCCACTGACACCAATGATGGGGCACTATTCCTGCCACTGATACAAATGATGGGGCACGATTCCTCCCACTGACACCAATGATGGGGCGCTATTCCTCCTACTGACACCAATGATGGGGTGCTATTCCTCCCACTGAAACCAAAGATGGGGCACTAGTACTCCCACTAATACCAATGATGGGGCACTATTCCTCCCACTAATACCAATGATGGGACACTATTCCTCCCACTGACACCAATGATGGGGCACTATTCCTCCCACTAATACCAATGATGGGGCACTATTCCTCCCACTAATACCAATGATGGGACACTATTCCTCCCACTGACACCAATGATGGGGCACTATTCCTCCCACTAATACCAATGATGGGGCACTATTCCTCCCACTAATACCAATGATGGGGCACTATTCCTCCCACTAATACCAATGATGGGACACTATTCCTCCCACTGACACCAATCATGGGGCACGATTCTTCCCACTGGTGTGCATTGGAAGAGGGGTAGTCTTATACGGCGAGTATAGCCCAAACACTATATTTAAACAGGAAAAGTAGGGGGTCGTCTTATACGCCGGAAAATAGGGTATTTAACCGTATACCGCCCAGCCACTGTACATATACGGCGGCAGGGCGGCACTCACAGGCAAAACCACGTTTTAAGACGTGTGTTTTGTAAACAAATAGGGGGCGCGCGAGAGGCGCGCGGCCGCCCTATTTGTCCCACGGTTCTCTGCCGCAGATGTCAGTCGCCGAGTCACAGCCGCTCCTTAGCGGCTATGTCCCGGCGATCGGCGGCAAACAGTGACAGAGAGCACAGCTGCAGTAGCTGTGCCGTCTGTCACTTCCCTGACAGCTCGAGGATGAGCTGATCGAGAAAGAACAGTTTTTCTTTCTCGATCAGCCTTGTCCCGCCCAGCACACACCCCCGCCCCCTAGTAAAACACTCCCCTCACTCCTATAACCCTTCCCTGCTAAATAAAGTTAACCCCTTCCTCCCCATTGCCATTAGTACAGTGTCAGTTTTTTTTTTTTTGCACTGATCACTGTATTAGTGTTTTTGGGGATGTCAGTGACCCCAAGTCAGTACCCCCCAATGTCAAAATGTCCGCCGCAGTCCCGCCATAAGTCGCTGGTCGCTGCCATAAGTCCCTGATCGCCGCCATAATTCGCTGATCGCCGCCATTATCAGTATAAAAAAAAACCTAAAAATCCCAGTATCTTTCCCGCCATTTGTAAACGCTATAACTTTCACGTAAACCAATTAATTTACACGTATTGGGTTTTTTTTTAGCAAAGACAAAAATGTCGCAGAATACATTTTGGCAGAAATTTATGACTAAATTTGATTTTTGCATTTTTTTTTTACTGGACATGTTTTATAGCAAAAAGTCCAAAATATTGTTTTTTTTCCCTCAAAATTGTCAGCCTTTTTTTTTTATAGCGCAAAAAATAAAAACCGCACAGGCGATCAAATACCACCGAAAGAAAGCTCAATTTGTGGGGACAAAAAGGATGTAAATTTCATTTATGTACCATATTGCATGACCGCACAATTGTCCGTTAAACTAGCGCAGCGCTGTATAGCAGAAAAATGGCGTAAATTGCAGTATTTATACCATAGTAGACGCTATAACTTCCACAAAAAGCAATCAATATACGCTTATTGGGATTTTTTTTACCAAAAACATGTAGCAGAATACATTTTGGCCTAAATTTATAACCAACTTTGAGTTTACTTTATATTTTTTATAACTGAAAATAAAAAATATTGTTTTTCTTCAAAATTTTTGGCCTTTTTTTGTTTATAGTGTGAAAAATAAAAAGCGCACAGATGATCAAATACCACCGAAAGAAAGCTCTATTTGTGTGAAAAAAAGGACGTAAATTTCGTTTGGGTGCAGCATTGCATGACCGCGCAATTATCAGTTGAATTAGTGCAGCGCCAAGTAGCAAAAAGAGGCCTGGTCATTAAGGGGGGTAAATCCTCAGGAGCTCAAGTGGTTAAGCCCTTTATCAAGAACCTTTAATTCTTGTTGTGACAGCTAGATGTCACAGCGTGTTGATTCCCTTAGGCCTTTCGTGCCACGCACGTTCTCAGAGGGAACCATCTAGCCGCCGGAGCCACGTGTTGGTCCGGCAGCCATCTTCTTAATGAGTCAGTGCAGCTTGTTTTATTACTGTTATTGTCATACGCATTCAATAAAATTACAAGGAAATACTATACCATGGGCACCTTTTTTATGGCTCCTTCATGGAGCTATTAAGTTTCAGAGCCAGTGGAGCTTTCCAGTCTGTTCCAGTACCCAGAGGAAGGGAATCCCTCTTACCAGGTGGCTGACCCTATTCATCCTAAAGGGGACTTCTGGATTAACAGATCTCACCCACTGACTGCTGTGCTGCCCATTCCTTGGAGGTTAAAGATACCATTGCCCATTACATATTTCTCTTTTTTGTCCCGATTCGTTCTCTTTCCTCCTCTGCATTCTCTATTCATATACTTCTTTTCCGGGCCCTTCCTTCCCCTAAAAAAATGGGGTTGTGGGATGTATTCAGTGTGGTTATCTTGGGGTTTATGGTTATAGTGTTCTTGATTGTTATCTCCTCTATATTTAGGATGGTGGTACGGCCTGTTATTTTGTCTGTTGTAATTTCATGGTGTTCCCCAGTATTTTCTGGGAGTGCTAAATTGGTTCTGCATAGGATAATAGGCTGTTTTTTGGAGCTCGCCAATTTCCCCTAATGTCATTGATCCTCCATTAGGATACACTTTTTTCACTAAAATGAAGGGTTTTTACCCATGCAAAAGATGTGTCATATGCTAACAAAGCAAAATTACTTTAAGGAAAATAGAATCCTTTACGTCTACATCCACAAGCAAAACCTATGAGATTTCTTCATTTAGTACGTGCAATAGTCGATATGCTGTTTATCGCCTTGAGTGCCTGTGTCACAAACAGTACATTGGTCGGACCACTAGAAGATTGAGGGATAGATTCCGAGAACACATCTATAATATCAAAAGAGGCTTCAAGGAGCATTCACTATCGAAAAACACTATAGATACCATCATAATAGAGACCCATCCACGCTCAAATTTGTTGGCATATACATAATTCAAAACCACTGGAGAGGGTCCAACAAAAGCAGATTAGCTTCACAAACGGAAACTAAGTGGATTTATGATATGAAGACCTTAACCCCTGCAGGCTACAATATAGAGGTTGATTGTTTTATAGATACCAGCTGATTTTATCATTCTTTTATTGTCTATATTTTGAGTCCTGCCCTTCTTATCCATTTTATATAAATTTTTTAGCTCCATTAATATTAATTCTATCTGTATACGTTAGCTTTTACACTATTTGATGGTATCCTGGTCTATTTTATTGTATGATATTTTTACGTAATCTTATCCGTTATTTATCTATATATCCGTATTTATCTATACATATATATACCCTGATGTGGTTTTATATTTTGTGGTATTTTCTTAAGCATTATATTCTACTTTTCTTGGACATTCTATTTTATCAATACTTTTTATGTCCCGACATTATGGTTATTTTCATTATACCATAAGCTTTTTAGCAGAGAGGCTTTTTCTAAATTTTTTCTACTTTTTCAAGTTTTTTTATATATTGTATTCATTTATATCATATTATGTCATTATATTAACATATCAGATCATTGTGCATTTAAATATTTTATATGCTTAAGATTATTATCTAGGTAGAACAGACGGCTCCTGTTACAATTTTTTCAATCTCTTTCCCTCCTATGTCATTCCTTCTCATCTTACGGTTCATTCCGTTAAATGATGATATTGCAATCATGATTGACAACTGATAATGAAGTTGCCATATTTCATATATATATATCTTTTTATATACTCTATTTATTTAACTCATTAATATTGCATTTATACAAGTCAGCATTAAGAATATTTTACAGTCTTTTTACTCACTTCTTTGGTTTAAATATACCAAATACTGAGTTCTTTTTGCTTGAAATGTAAAACACCGAGCTGTCTGCACTACTTACATTTCGGACCTAGGAGAAATGGCGCCTGCGCATGTGCACTTCCCGCCGGTCCTCGGCTTCACGGCATTTATTTCCAGACCAATGCAAAATGGCGCACGCACATTTTGCATTGATCTCCGGCAAGATGGTGCCTGCTAATTTGCACGCACATTTTGTTAGACAAGGAGCTGCGAAGACGTCAGGCTGCAATGTCACACCCCTTTTGAGAATGTATCATGGTACGAAACGTGTCAAGGAGGAGCACTGCATGCCGTGATGTCACGCCGCCGATTAACGGAGGTCCAGCGGCCATTTTACTTTACCAGCTGGTCAGTTTACTTAGCAGCTTTATGCTGCATTGTTTTCATTCTGCCTAAAAACCATGTATGTTACTATTTGGCATTTCTATTCATTGATTACCATTAAAGTATCCTTTAATTGCTACACTATAGGCATACCCCCCTTCTTTGCTCCGAACTGAGCACTTTAATCCCCCAGCATCTCCTTGGTGACCATCCCAGTTCCTGGAAGAGTTTTGATCCATACGTCTCCTAAAGGGAAACTCCGGCTTACCATCATCCTGTAACTTAAAGGAGGGCCATCTAACCCCAGGCTGTGTCCAGTAACACCCTAAGAAGGGATCCCTGACAGACCATCATTTATTACATACAACGCACTATTTATATGTGCATCTGGTGAGTGCGCATTTCATCCATAAGTTATCCTCAAGCCATACTTCAGTCCCAAGGATAATTATACCACCTGCAGCCATTTTGGAAACTGAAAGAACAATTTTAAATAACCATAAGGTCGGGGGTAACACCACCCCTTCGCCATTGATTGCAAAAATCTACAAATAATAAAATCATTCACAAAAATTATAAAATATTAAAGAATATTAGAAGTACATACTAAAAACAAAATAAAAAAAATTAAAAAAAATTTACTTTAAAAATTAAAATTACAAATCAGAAATAAAACAATTTAAATCCAAATCAATATTAAGACCCCTAGGTTTAAAGGTGTTAAGTTTAAAGATCCAGAAAGTTTAATTACGGGATATTTCCTGTACTTTATTACATCCCCTCCAATGAGTATCAAGAATATCAATACCACAAAAACTCAGAACACTAGGATCCGAATTGTGAAAATCACGGAAATGCTTTGAAACACTATGTTCCTTCCTTCCTTTTTTTATGTTCCCCACATGTTCTTTAAGTCGAATTTTAAGATCTCTTTTCGTTCTACCCACATATTGGATTTTACAGGGACATTCCAACAAGTAGGTGACATACTTCATATTGCATGTTTTAAACTTCTTGATCATAAACTCCTCCCCCGTAACTGTAGATTTAAACGTGGAGATCTTTTCACTTTAATACCAGTCGTTTTACATATCCTACACTTCCTACATGGGAAGAAACCTGTTAATCCAAACATCCGTGATTTTCTAGGGGGGGAGATAATCCCTTTTACTAATAGGCCCCTCAAGTTATCACTTTTTCTATATATAAAGGAAGGTTTCTCAGGTAGCGTCTTGGCTAGAATATCATCTTTGTGTAACATCGGCCATTTTGGATTCTGGAATCCCTGTGTGTTGGAGGTCTGGAGAGTAACGGTGCACTTCAGGTGTCCCCCAGAGCTACAAAGTGATAGTGCTGGATAGGAGTAGCAAGGGGGAATTACCTGGTGATCGGGAGACCCTCTACACACGGAAAGGGGATCGTATACTGGGCATGAGGAGTTTGATGCTGTCTTGCTGATCTTATCGTTTTTATATGTAAGTGGCTACAATAAATTTTATATATGATTATAATTCACATATTGATTCCTGGTCTGTTTGTGAGGTCCTGAGGAACAAGAGGATACCAATCTAAGGACACTCTGTACATATGTGGTTGATTACAAGCTGGAATCTGTTTGTTTTAGGGTAATTATGCACTTTATATATAGTTTGCAGTGATATTTATTAATTTTTTTTTTTTTTTTTTCACATGAGTGCTGTGACACTGGAGTGTTTTTTTTTGCATGATACACGTGTGGCACTTTAGTTCTGGGATTTAAAAGGTAATATACTATGTTGAGATTTTGTTTTTTGAGGTATTTGAAGAGCACCTGTGATTGATTTGCATCTTCTTCAGTGGAGTAGTTAGCGTCTTCCTATCAAGAAATTGATCTTTGTTTGGACACATTATTTGGACACTTTGCATATTGGGACTTTATTTTATTTTTGTTCTTTTATATATATTTGATATTTTTTATTTTTGGGTAATCTCTTTGGGTCTTGATTTTTTCACTATAATTGTGGGTTTTTGGGTTTAAGTCAATGAATATATGTTTTATTAGTACTTCAGGGGAAGGATATTGATATGACTTTAAGGGATTTCTGAGGATTATATATATATGTGTGTGCTGATTTATACTTATTCAACCTTTGATGTTGATTTGAACTTTGACTACATACTGTACATTTGAACTTGTTACGCACCCTCTAGAATTTTACGTTTTAAAACGCATACCTAGTCATTAGGCGTTTTTTTGGAGTTATCCATACCCATGTTTATTTATTGATTCATTCAGTTTATATCTTTAGCACTTCACTATTACCTTATTTGTACCAGAAGTGTGCTTGCGAACAAAGGTGAACGCATTTGTCGGTACATAAACAGTGATCGCACCAGACTGTACCAAAATGTACAGCCCCTGATAATATGGTAATAACCAAAACTTCTGGTACAGTCTGGTGCAATTTCAGCCCATTAAAATGAATGGGCTCAAATCACACTGCATTCACATCACATGTGAATTGTACAGGAAAGCAAAGTGCGTTCCCACACGATTCATGTGTGAACCTGCCCCTAAATCAGATCTACATTCTGTCAAAGATTTTGATGTTTTATAATATTGTAGAAATACTAAAGGCATCATAAAGTGGTTACATCCCCTATTATAAAAAAACAGAGAGAAGAAAGAGAAGAAAAAGAGAAAAAGAAAAAAAAAAAGAAAAAAGGAGAAAAAGAAAAAGCAAATGGAAAAAAATAACCTTACATCCTGTTTGTGGTGCGTGAGTAAGGGGGACATCAAGGACCTGTCAGCGACATCAAAAGCTGAGGATCCCAAATTTTGCATTAAGATAACCCAGCACAGTGCTGCAGCTTCCTTTTTTGTGATATTTAGAATCCTATTTTTAGGATATCGTCTGCAGGCTTGTGATGTCACCCTCACCTAGATGCCCTGAGCAGAAATCTGGGGGTAAGGCAATATATATATTTTTAAAGGTCTTGCCTCAGGTTTTTTTTTTTTTTTTTTAAGGAAGGTCCACTTTAAATTAGAATTACAAACACACGGTAACACAACACTTACCCAAAAACAAAGGATTTGATGGGTGAATTCTTATAGATGTACTGTGCCAGCCACCATTGCACACTCATATTCCAGCAACGCATTCCATCCTTCACCTTCACACAGAAGTCTGCTCCATAGCAGTCTATATTCTTTACTGTCTCATAGTCATACTCAATGTCAATTTTTGTTCCATCTGTGCTTCTATAAGATTGAAATAAGCAGGAAAATCTTTAATAAAACTAGCAGAAATAGACACTATCTATAATAAAGTACATACGTACAAAAAAATATTATAAATGAGGAGCAGTGAAAACCACTTTATTTACCCCCTTCATGAACAAATTTTTTTTCTATTCAGCACTGTGTTACTTAACTGACAATTGCTCAGTCATGCAACTCTGTACCCAAATTAAATATTAATCTTTTTTCATACAAATAGAGCATTTTTCAGTGGTATTTTTTTATTATATAAATGATAAAAGACCAAACATTTTGAAAAAAAAAAATTTTTTCTACTTTGTTATAAAAAAAAAATCAAATAAAATTAAAATTTCATTATAAATTTAGGCCAAAATGTATTCTGCTACATGTCTTTGGTAAAAAATCCCAATAACTGTATATTAACTGATTTGTGGGAAAGTATGTCTACAAACTATGGTATATATATTGAAATTTACACAGCTTTTACTTTCTGACTGCCTATCACATTTCTTCAAGTGCTAAAATGCCATGGCAGTATAAACACCCGCCAAATGGCCCCCTTTTGGAAAGCAGACACCCCAAGCTATTTGTTGAGAGGCATGTTGAGTGCATGGAAGACTCTTGCCACAAGTTTCTGGCAAATTATTTTTTTTTAAACACAAAGTTGTTACTTTAATTAAATATTTCTCACACATACTTATTTGAATATGTGTAATTACATCCCAAAACACATTCTGCTACTCCTGCTGAGTATGGGGATACCACAAGGGAGCCTAACTCCACATGGGGACCAAAAACCAATGACCACCTTCAGGATTTCAAAAGGACATAATTCCCTCACTTCATTTCCTGACTACCCATCACATTTTCAGAGGCCCGAATATGTCAGGATAGGATAGTACAAACACCCCCCCCCTTTTTTTGGAAAGTAGACACTCCAAACACTCCAAAGTATTAGCTGAGAGGCATGTTGAGTGCATGGGAGATTCTATTTTTTTTTAAACCTGACCCCTTTCTGAAAAGCAGACAAGCCAAGGAATTTGATAAGGAGGCATGGTGAATATTTTGCAGATCTCATTTTTTTGTCACAAGGTTTTGACAAAGAAAATATAAAAATGCATTATCGTTTTCTTTCTTCATTTTCTAAACTTTTGGCAACAAATGAGATCTGCAAAACACTAACAATGCCTCTTAGCAAAAACCTTGGAGTGTCTACTTTTCACAAAAGTAATGTCATTTGTAAGGTGTTTTGTACTATCTTGGCATTTCAGGACCTCTGAATCTGTTATAGGTAGTCAGGAAGTGAAATGAGGAAATTACATGAAAGATTAAAGGTGATCATTGCCCAATGAAGCCCAAAGACTGTACATGGCTAGGCTGTGAAAAAATCTCTCACATGTGGTATCCCCATATTTGGGAGAAGTAGCAAAATATTTTGGGGCATGTAATTCCACAAATACCCAAGGATGTTTTTGCCCTTTCTTCCATTCACACAGATACAACAGTCCAAATTTGCATGACATCTGGTGCAATTGAAAAGCCTCTCTGTGTCCACAAATATAATCTTTACATAGGAGCCTTAGACTTCGCAACCAAATTATGAAGCCGTACTTGCCTATTGTCCCACAGAAATAGACACTGGTACAAAATAATGTCTATTTATTTATTTCATATTTGTGATTTACAAAGCAACAGGAAGAAGTGGATCCTACCTAAAATTTTAGGAAATGATCATCATGGTTCTTTTGTATCCAGAAGGTGCTGTGATCTAAACCCCAAATATAGATGCAGTGAACAGAGTGTCTGTAGTAAGCGCAGAATAAGACAAGACACCCATTTTTTCCCTGTCCTTTCTGGTCTCTGCATGAAGGATAACTTCCGTTGCTACTACACACTAATGGAGTATTAGTATAGGGTACAGCACGGCACAGTCTAGAGCACACAATTCACACACAAGGGTCTCAAAAGATGTTGGAAAGTCAGGAAACATTTTCTCATTTTGAGAGGCTCTAAAATCAAAGGCTGTAAAGTTTAGGTTCAAAAAGTTACATATTTAAAAAAACAAAAAAAACACAAAGTGTTACTAAACCCACTTTAGTAAAATCAGTCTGTATATGCAGTAAAGCATGCTTCTTATGCTCACTGTGGAACCTAAGCAGTTATTCCTCTGCATTGTGTAAAACGCTGTTTTATCCTGACTTTTCTGATCCTCCCCTTCTTCCAGTGTCCCCCTCCTATCCCCTGATAAGACATAACATGTGGAGTCATTCTGCACATGCTCAGTTTGGTGTGCATTGCTAGAGAGGTTTTTTTTCTTGGGAGAATGCATGTTATCAGCACAGGGCCAATTAGCACTGTGCAGACAGAGGTCAGGGGTCCTGCATCTTCCTACAGCAGGATGAAAAATCCTCCTACAAGCTTTAATATGTGCTTGGCTGGACACTGATAGAATTCATAAGAGTGCTCCAACTACTGATGAAAAAAGGTATTTAGCAGTTTATATTTACTAAAATAATTGCATTTCCATGTTCTGTGTACTATGGGAGAACAGATATAGTGAATGCAGGGTCCTGGGTTTAGTAATACTTTAAAATTAAAAAAAAAAAAAAAAAAAAAGTTGTTTTATAGATTTAATGTTATTTTGTTACTGTTCATTATTGTTAACCATTGCTGTGTGATTTGCAGGAATGCCAATCAGCTGCAGCACTGATCAGTTTATTCTGGTAGCAGCAGGGTGCATATGTCAGTGCCTGCAGCAATGCAGGAGGAGTTCTCATCCGCAGTTAAAAAAAAAAAAAGAACATATATGCCTAAGCATGATAGGCCTGGGATGGTCATGCTCACCCCTATGCTTTGGCATTTGTTTTTCATTTTTTTTTGGCAGAGATTTCTTCATCCACATCGATTGACGCACGCCTGTCCCCTCATGCTTGCGTACAAAGGTGAACACGTGTCGGTACATAAACAGTGAACGCACCATGCATGTGATCATCACCATGAACATCAGATCGAGGACAGTAACTTTAGCACTAGACCTGTGTAAATCTAAAATGGTAAACGGTACAGCCTTTTAAAGCATCACCTATGGATAATAGAAATGTATGTGGTTTGTTGCCTTTGCACATTCGTGTACAATTTGAAAGTGTGACATTTTGGTATCTATTTATTCAATGCAACATCATCTTTTATATACTACTAAACAATTGGGTATTTTATTGTTTTTTTGCATTTAAAATTAAAAAAAAAAATTGCATTTGAAAAAGCACTGTGCTATAACCGTGTGACATAAAAAATTGCAACACCCACCTTGTTATTCTCTAGGGCCTCTAATTTAAAATATATATAATGTTTGGGGGTTTTACGTAATTTTCCAGCAAGAAATACAAATGTTTACATGTAAACAAAAAGTGTCAGATCAAGGTCTTCACTTGAAGAGTTAGAAGAGTGGGTCATGTTGGATGGAAGCTTCTGACGCTGGGCACAAAATGCCTAGACAGTTCAAACCCCCCACCCCCACCACCCAAAATGACCCCTACTTGGAAGGTAGACACCCCAAGGTATTTGCTGAAAGGCATGCTGACTCCATGGAATATTTTATTTCTGCAATAAGTATTTGGAAAAATACAAAATTTTTTCAGAGGTTTGTGGAAGCAAAAAAGTGTTTACCAAACTCAATCTGTGTAGAGCCTACAATCTTGTACATACAGTGTAAAATATGGTGATGAATGGAAAACAGCATTCAGAACTTGGTTCGGGCATTTTGAATACCTCGTCATGCCATTTGCTCTGTGCAATGCACCAGCAACATTTCAACACTTTGTAAGACTTTCTTGATCTTTTCATGATTGCCTATCTGGATGACATCCTGATCTTCTCTTCTCTAGAACTGCATCACATTCATATTGTTAAAGTGTTGCGCCAGCAAAGAGAATATAGATAATTATTCCAAATTGGGAAAAATGCCAATTCAAAGCACAGGAGATTTCCTTCCTTGAATTCATCATTTCTACAAAGGGAATTTCTATGGGTCCTCAGAAGGTTAATGCCATTCTGGATTGGCCTGTTCCAACAAATAAAAAGTATGCACATTGATTTGTGGGTTTCGCTAATTCTACAGGAAATCATTAAGGGATTTTCTTCTGTTCTTGACCTTCTACTCCCTGACCTCTCTGCAGCCTTCGACAAAGTCGACCACCCCCTCCTCCTCAAAAAACTACACTCCCTCGGCCTCAGAGATTCTGCTCTCTCCTGGCTCTCATCCTACCTGTCACAATGCTCTTTCAGCATTACCTATAATGCTACCACCTCCCCCTCACTCCCCCTCTGTTGGGGTCCCTCAAGGCTGCGTCCTCAGGCCCCTTCTCTTCTCCATCTACACCTCCTCCCTTGGCCAACTCATACACTCTCATGGCTTCAACTACCACCTATATGCCGACGACACACAAATCTATCTCTCAACTCCCCACCTCACCCCCTCAGTCTCTGCCCGAATCACACACCTACTGAGCGACATATCAGACTGGATGTCGCTCCACTTCCTTAAACTGAACCTCTCCAAGACCGGGTTTCTTGTCTTCCCCCCAGCCCGGACACCACCCCCCATTGACTTCTCCATCATGTCCAACAACACCACCATCAAACCCGCCCTGGTGTCATTCTGGACTCCAACCTATCCTTCCAGCCCCAAGTCCAATCTTTAACAAGCTCGTGCAGACTCCACCTCCGCAACATCGCCAAAATACGCACGTTCCTAACCCCAGAAACCACTAAACAGCTCATCAACTCCCTCATCATATCACGACTCGACTACTGCAACTCCCTCCTTACTGGCCTGCCTCGCCGCTGGGTATCCCCGCTTCAGTCGATCCTGAATACGGCAGTCAGACTCATTCACCTTTCCAACCGCTCCATCTCCGCCACCCCCCTCTGACAATCCCTCCACTGGCTTCCGATTGCGCAACGGATCAAATTCAAAATCCTAACACTGACGTACAAAGCCGTCCACCACACTGCCCTGAACTACATCACTGACCTAATATCCAAGTACCACCCAACACGCACACTCCGCTCCTCACAAGACCTCCTTCTCTCTAGTTCCCTGGTCTCCTCCTCCCATGCCCACCTCCAGGACTTCTCCAGGGTGTCACCAGTCCTCTGGAACTCCCTGCCCCAACCCATCAGATTATCACCTACTCTCCTCTCCTTTAGGCGCACCCTGAAAACCCATCTCTTCAGGAAAGCCTACCCCACCCCCTGCTAACTTGCCGACCTCCTCCACTCTTCCATCTCCATCCCCCACAGCTATCTCCTCCTGTGCCACCATCCCCTCCCTCCTAGATTGTAAGCTCGAAAGAGCAGGGCCCTCAATCCCCGCATGTTATGCATTGTATTGTTATTGTTCTGTCACATGTTCTGTCCCCCTTTGTAATGTACAGCGCTGAGCGAACTATTGGCGCTTTATAAATACTGTATAATAATAATATTCTCTGTACCATCACACAACGCACAAAGGAAATACCTGGTTTCAATGGACTGTTGAAGCACAAATGGCTTTTGATTAGCTGAAGCTCCTTTTTACCTCTGCCCCAATATTGCTCCACCCAGATCCAGCATTACTGTATATCCCGAAGGTTGCTGCTACTGAGAATGCTGTAGGAGCAATCTTGTCACAGGAACAAAATCACTAATGCATCCTGTAGTCTTTTTCTCAATGAAATTAAACCCAGCTGAAAAACTATGTTGGAGATTGTGAGCTTCTGGCCATTAAATTGGCCCTGGAAGGTGCAATGCATTCTATTTTGATCTTTACAGATCATACAAACTTAGAATATCTCAGGACAGCCATGAGGCTGTGGCCTCGATGGGCCAGATGGGCACTGTTTTTCTCCAAGTTCGTGTTTCACATCACGTTCTGCCTGGGTGCAAGAACAGCAAGCCGGACATTCTGTTTTCAGAAGTGGAGGAGACTACCCCACAGGACACCATTTAGTCCACGCAAAAATTTTTACTTTGACCCAAATAAAGCAGGCATCAGGACAGAAGTTACATTCTCAAGGGATAAGTTTGCAAAAGAGTGATGGACTTTTTTGGTTTTAAGCTTTTGTGCCTGATAGTCAATGTCTGAAGGTCCTCAGAATTTGTCACGATCATCCGTTAGCAGAACATCTTGGGTGCCGAAAGACTATTGAGCTTGTACAATGATCTTTCTGATGGCCTAAATGGAAGTCTGACTGTGAAAATTGTGTGAAGGCCTGCACTATTTGTATACATAACAGGAGAGACAGGAATAAATCTTTGGGACTGTTAAGGCCACTTCCTGTCCCGAAAAGACCATGAGAGATGATCTTGATGAACTACCAGTAACAGATTACTTCACTGCCATTTTTGTGATTGTGCTTAGATTATCCAAGATGACACATTTTGTTCCTATGAAGGGTATGCCATCAGCACAAGAAACAGCCCAAACATTTATCAAGGAGGTGGTGAGACTTCATGGAGTTCCAGCCAGCATTGTTTCCAATTGGGGGTGCAGTTTACATCTAAATTTTGGAGAGAGCTCTACAAATCACTGCAAATCGAACTATGGTTTTCTTTGGCTTATCATCCACATGCCAATGGACAAACCAGACATTAGAGCAATGCCTCTTTTCTATCTTTTCAGAGGATGACTGGGCACACTTGCTACCTCTAGTGGCGTTTGTATACAATAATTCCGTGCATAGTGCCACAAATCAAGCTCCATTTCTGGTAATTATGGATTATTTCCATCCTTCCTGCCAGCAATTCAGGATACAACTAAGTTCTTTCTTCCTAACAACAAGATGTTACAAGTCATCGTGGCCAAGGCTCAGGAAGACGACAAGAAAGTCTTCTCCTTTACGGAGTAAATTCTCTTTCTTTCTGGAAAAGTTCAACTTTTGATAAAAAATAAATAAATGCACATTTTGTGCAGGTACAAAATGTGCATTTATTATTTTTTGTTGCAGGTGCCTGCTCCTCCACATAAAGTGCCAAATGTGACAATGGGGGGGATGCAGACAAACGGAACTTACCCTTTTGGGTGAAGTTCCGCTTTCAGGAGCAGAGCTAAACAAAATATGCATTTTTATAGTAGAATGCCACCATTCCATCCAGGCCTGGGTGTTTATGTGATTTCAGGGTTTTGATTGGCGAAGAACCTCCTCAACAGAAATGAAGTGTTCTAGGGGCATACACTGTTTAGAATTCAGTGTTCCAACCCTTGTCAAAACTGAGTCAGCATAGGTTGGGGAAACAGTACCATTCTCGGAATAAAGATGTAAAAGACAAGCACAAAATCCTTTCAAAACTTTAAGGGGTTCATTAGAATATGTGTCCTTAGCAAGTTTCAGATGAATGGACTTCCTAGCAGTATCTAGTTTGTGTAAGCCAAAAGAGAATCCAGCTTATTAAATTTCCCATAATAGGTACGATGAGACCTTCTGATTGATTTTTTGGCTGCCTCTGCTAATATGCTTAATTCCACAGGAGTGGGGTGTGACCAGCTTCACATGCAGCAGGACGTGTGCTCGGTGAGCTCCGCTCTGCATCCTGTCATTTATCCTGATTGGCACCTCGTTCTCCGGCTACAACGGCATTTTGGGTCCCCAGTGTGTGCTCCGACCCCCCTGCTGTCACTTGGTGCCACGTTTATCCTGATCCGAGATGGCTAAAAGAGGGAATGAACTTCGGGCCTTGTCTGAGTTGGCTGGGCAAGATGGCGGTACCCCGATCTGTGCATCTAAGGAGAAACAGAGGGAAGCTGCTCAAGTTTTTCCCAGGCCGCTCGCCAGGGAAACTTCCCAGAAACAATATTTGGACTCCGCTACTGATCCAGACTTAGACTGTGCAGGCTGTACACAGATCCCTCTTGCACTGGCAGACCGAGAGATCCCATCCTGCAGTCCTGCAGGGAGTATCCCACCATCCCAGTGTCATGGGACGCAGCCTGCTGTTTCCATTGTAGCTCATCCTGAACCCACATTAATACAGATTCTCTCCGCAGTTACTACATATGCACCTCATCTGTAGCGTTTCTTACCAGTGAGGTGAAGGGGATGATTCACCCTAGTGCGTCAAGATATGCAGAAACTGCGGGATCACACTGCAGCCTTGGAGGGGAGAGTGAGCACCCTGGAAGATGATTGGCAACCATTACAGATATGTGCAATTGATCGCTTCTACTAATGTCTCTAAACTGGAAGATTTTAAAAATTGGTTACCCCGCAACAATGTGTACGCAGTGGGTATCCCAGAGCGCACTGAGGGTAAAAATCCTGTAGACTTTATTGAAGCCTGGCTGACCTCTACCTTTGGCATTGATGCATTCTCCCCCATATTTGCAGTAGAACGTGCACGCAGAGTCCCAGCACATGCTCCTTCAGTCGGTGCTCCTCCTCGGCCCTTTTTGTTCAGACTCCTCAATTATCAGGACATAGATACCATTCTCTCCAGGGCCAGAAGCAAGGGTACCCTGTCAGTTGATAGTGCTCCTTATTTCCAGACTTTTCCATGGAAGTTCAAAAGCAACGCGCAAAATTCCTGGATGTCAAGAGACGTTTTCGGACACTGGGCCTTCAATATGCCATGTTATATCTGGCTAAACTTTGAGTGCTTGCGGATTACGCTTCTCACTTCTTTGATAATAATAATGCAGCCTTGCAGTGGCTGGATGGAGCGGAACATCGCCTGGCAAACTCCCCTGGAACTTGACCTTGGGGAACCGGTTGATCCTTAGTGCCTCAACTCAGCTTAGCAGAACAGCGGGGTATTGCTCTTGCATTTCTTCCCACTTTTTGTATCTGATTTTTTTCCCTGCTTAAGTTGTGGCTCATCCCCTCTTATGCTTTCCTTACATTCACCTGTGTGCTTGTCCAGGAGACATTGTGTAAGCCCCAACCTGTTTTTGGTCCTGAGGGGACCTTTTGGCCTCCTGCCAGTGTCTTCAGTTAATACTATTATGGCTCTGTTGGCATACATGCTGGTAATAAATTCAGTATTCTCCCTTGTTCTATTTATGGTTCACCTGGGATGTCTTTGTTTAGTGGAGTGCATGTTGCTGGGTCTGTCTTCCCTGATTCCTGCGGCTGTCCTGGTCACCCTGACCCATGTGATCTGGGTCCCTCCTACTGCCTATCCGTTCACTGCTCCCCTCGGGGGGCGTTATATTTGTTCACAACTGACTTATCCTTCCTATTGTCTCCATATGTATTATGTCTGTCTCCCATAAAGAACTGATGTTTTTATACTGGAATCTAAGGGGTCTGGGTGATAAAACCAAACGAGGTGCTGTCGGTACCCTCCACTCTCTCATTTCCATACAATATCATTCCTTTCACTCCAGGTTTTCTAGAGGCGTGTGTATCCTCATCTCTAACTCTGTTCAATTTGTTCATGTGGAGGAGTGGATTGACGTGGAGGGCAGGTATATTTTCCTGCTGTGTACTTTGAATGGGTTTCGCTGCATAGTGGCTGTGGTACATATCCCTCCGCCCTATTCTTCAGAGGTCATTAAATGCCTAGCTCAATTTATGGCCAATCATCGTGATGTTTCCCTATTAGCGTTGGGTGATTATACCAATTGCTTACTCCCTAGGTTAGATAGATTGCCCTTGGGTGGTAGGAGCAGACAATTATCCTCCCAGCCTACCACATTTGCTAATGTATTGGTCAAATTGAGCCTACGGGATGTGTGGCGGGTGAAGTATTCGATTGCAAAATGTTATTCATGTTTCTCTGCTACTCATGATGGGCATTCACGCATAGATTTGTGCATTGGGAATTCGATTATCCTGCCATATGTGTCTGATGCTGCGTATGAACCCCGGGCTCTGTCTGACCATGCCCCTTTCTGGGTCAAGCTACAGGTGTGTTATGCCCGCTCTCGTCCGCTTTGGAAGGTGAACCCATTTTGGTCGACGCTGTTTCCGGAGTCCGAGTTGATTCTGGGGGAGTTGTCAGACTTTCTGCAACGGAATGAAGGCCTTTCCCCGCCAGGAATGGTTTGATATGCGCTGAAGGCCTCCTGAGGGGTTTAATTATCTAGATTTCAGTGGTTAAGCGTAGATCCAGGGAGTGGGAGGAAAAAGGTATGGTTATATGTTCAACAGTGGGAGATTGCGATGATCCAAGACCCAAGCCCCTGTAACTGCACCTCCTGGAAAGAGGCCCAGGCCCTTTATGAATCAGTGCTTACTCAAGTGGCTGATAAGAAGGGATATTTTTTGCATCAAAAATATTTTGAGGGGAAGTACAGGGCACCTTCTTGCTCTCGTGGCAAAGTCACAACAAGGGGTTGTCCACTATAGACAAGATTGAGGATGCTGGTGGAGTGATTTACATGATTCATGTGGAAATTCTGATAGTTTTTCATCACTTTTACGATGATCTGTATGCTTCTAAAACTGTAGCCACCCATTCTGAGCTTTTGCAGTTTCTAGACACCTGCTCTTTTCCTGTTTTATCGGAGAATGACCAGAGAGAACTAGAGATGCCAATTACCGTTGAGGATTTGTCTGAAGCTTTGGCAGGCACCCCCTGTAATAAATCTCCGGGTTCAGACGGATTGCCTTTCTAAATTTATAATAGATACAATGAACAACTCCTCCTGGCTTTGCTCAATGCCCTGAATGCCGCCATGGATGGAAATGGTTTCCCCCCTCCATGAATGAAGCTGTTATCATAGTACTATTGAAGCCTGGAAAAGATCGATTCAAACCTGACTCCTACTGACCTATTTCCCTTCTGAATACGGATGCTAAATTGTTGGCCCAGGTTCTAGCTACTAGACTGGCGCGGATTATTGATAATATCATACATAAAGATCAGTTGGGGTTTATGCCTTCTAGAGCGATGGCTAATAATATTTGCAGACTTTTTTTAAATTTGCACATTCCGGTGGAC
This sequence comes from Staurois parvus, assembly GCF_062004578.1. Taxonomy (NCBI): domain Eukaryota; kingdom Metazoa; phylum Chordata; class Amphibia; order Anura; family Ranidae; genus Staurois; species Staurois parvus. Next base: position 1,390,370 of record NW_028318100.1, read on the forward strand.
AATCCAGGGGGGAAGGTGATTATATCTTTGGATGTGGCCAAGGCATTTGATAGTGTGGAATGGCCTTATCTATGGGAAGTATTGTCTAGATTCGGCTTTGGTTCCAAGTTCATTCGTTGGGTGCATCTTCTCTAGTGCCCGAATCCGAGTTAACAAGGATTTGTCAGATTAATTCAGGCTACAGAGGGGGACAAGGCAGGGCTGCCCTCTCTCGCCCCTTTTGTTCACTTTGGCATTAGAACCTTTGCCGATATTGGTGCAACAATCTCCGGACATCATCGGCTTTACAAGTGGTGTTCTCTCGGAAAAGATATCCCTTTATGCAGATGACACACTGTTATATCTGGGCAATACTTCCACATCCCTAGATGCTGAAATGTCCCTTATTGAATGTTTTGGCAGATTTTCCAGCTTTAAAATTAATTTGCATAAATCTGTGTTGATGCCCATGGATTCTGTAGATCTCCCCGAATCCTGGCCCTCCACCACCTCCCTCACCCACACAACACCCTCCCGCCTCCACGTCCTGCCGCAACCCCCGCAACTTAGTATCTGTCCCCCTGCTCCCTAAAATCTCCCCCCCGTTTTCATGTGCACTCCTGAATGCCCGATCGGTGTGCAACAAGCTTACCGCCATCCACAACCTCTTTGTTTCCCGCTCCCTCAACCTCCTAGTGATTACGGAAACCTGGATCCAGGCCACTGACTCTACCTCCCCTGCTGCACTCTCCTACGGAGGTCTCACCTGGACCCACTCACCCAGGCCCAACGGTCGTAAAGGTGGTGGGGTTGGTCTGCTCCTATCACCGCAGAGCAGCTTCCGAGTCCTCCCAGACCCCCCCTCTCTATCCTTCTCCTCCTTCGAGGCCCACTGCGTCCGACTATTCTCCCCAACACCCCTGAAGATTGCTGTGATATACCGGCCTCCTGGATCCATATCCTGCTTCCTGGATGACTTTTCCTCCTGGCTACCGTTCTTCCTCTCCTCTGAGCTACCCACCATCATCCTTGGGGATTTCAACATCCCTGTCAACCTCGACAACCCGACCACATCCCATCTCCTCCACTTAACCTCCTCCTTTGCACTTGCACAGTGCATACAATCCACCACCCACTCCGACCGTAATATCCTTGATCTTGTCTTCTCCAACCGCTGCGCTCCCCACAACCTCACTAACACCCCCTTCCCTCTCTCTGACCACAACCTGATTACCTTCTCTATCTCCTCATCCTCCAACGCCTACCCCTCCAAATGTCACACTACTACCAGCCGTAACCTCTGCAACCTTAACCCTGCCCCCCTCCACTCTGCAGCTGATCAACTCCACGACAGCATCCTCCCCCTGTCCTGCCCCGACTTGGCTATGACTGCCTACAACAACGCACTGTCAACAGCCCTTGACTCACTAGCGCCTTTAACCACACGCAACATCAGACTCCGACCGCTCCAGCCCTGGCAGACTGATCACACCAAAACCCTCAAACGACACAGTCGTGCCCTGGAGCGACTATGGTGCAAAACCAAATCCCAACAAGCCTTCACCCGCTACAAATCTGCCTTCCACACCTACACCTCCTCCCTCCACGCAGTCAAACAAGCCTACTTCCTGACCCTCATCTTGGCCCTCTCCTCCAATCCTCGCCGACTCTTCTCCACCTTCAACTCTCTACCCCCTCCACCCCCACCCAGCACCTCACTCACCGCCCTTGAGATTGCCAATCACTTCAAAAACAAGATTGACACAATTCGCAAGGACATCGCTGCAACTCACACGCCCTCTCAACCCGTCTTCTCTAACACAGCTACCCCCTCATCCCCCCTCTCTCGACATAACCCGCAGGGACTTCGTCGCTGCTCAAACTCCCTCCAACCCCGTTCCCCCTCACTCAGCTACCCAATCATCACCCCTCTCCCACGGCCCCACCACTGCTCTGACCTCCACCCCACCCTACATTCCTCATACTGAAGCTCCCCCAACACTCCGCACCTTTGACCTTACTACCATCGAGGAAGTCTCCAAGATCCTCTCTGATGCCCCCCTCACCACCTGCCCCCTTGACCCTATCCCCTCACAACTCCTACGACCTCCCTCCCCCTCCATCCTACGCTCCCTCACCCACATCTTTAATCTCTCCCTCTCCTCCGGCAATTTCCCCTCCCCTCTGAAACATGCACACATCACCCCCATACTTAAAAAGCCCTCCCTGGACCCCAATGACCCGAACAACCTCAGACCCGTCTCCCTGTTCCCATTTACATCCAAACTCCTCACACGCCTAGTCTACACCCGCCTAAGCTCTCACCTCAACGACAACAACCTCCTCGATCCCCTACAGTCCGGCTTTCGTCCCCTACACTCCGAAACTGCCCTACTTAAACTCTCCAACGACCTGCTAACCGCCAAAGCTAATGACCACTATTCAGTGCTCCTACTCCTTGACCTCTCTGTGGCCTTCGACACAGTCGACCACCCCCTCCTCCTCAAAAAACTACACTCCCTTGGCCTCAGATTCTGCTCTCTCCTGGCTCTCATCCTACCTGTCACAACGTTCTTTCAACGTTACCTATAATGCTACCACCTCCCCCTCACTCCCCCTCTCTGTTGGGGTCCCTCAAGGCTCTGTCCTCGGGCCCCTTCTCTTCTCCATCTACACCTCCTCCCTTGGCCAACTCATACACTCTCACGGCTTCAACTACCATCTATATGCCGACGACACACAAATCTATCTCTCAACCCCCCACCTCACCCCCTCAGTCTCCGCCCGAATCACACACCTGAGCGACATATCAGACTGGATCTCGCTCCACTTCCTTAAACAGAACCTCTCCAAAACCGAGTTTCTGGTCTTCCCCCCAGCTCGAACACCACCCCCCATTGACTTCTCCGTCACATCCAACAATGCCACCATCAAACCCGCCCCACAGGCCAGAGTACTTGGTGTCATTCTGGACTCCAACCTATCCTTCCAGCTCCAATCTTTAACAAACTTGTGCAGACTCCACCTTCGCAACATCGGCAAAATACGCACGTTCCTAACCCCAGAAACCACTAAACAGCTCATCAACTCCCTCATCATATCACGACTCGACTACTGCAACTCCCTCCTCCTCGCCTCCTGCCTCGCCGCTGGGTATCCCCCCTTCAGTCGATCCTGAATATGGCTGCCAGACTCATTCACCTTTCCAATCGCTCCATTTCTGCCACCCCCTCTGCCAATCCCTCCACTAGCTTCCAATTGCGCAATGGAGCAAATTCAAAATCCTAACACTGACATACAAAGCCGTCCACCATACTGCTCCGAACTACATCACTGACCTAATATCCAAGTACCACCCAGCACGCACACTCCGCTCCTCACAAGATCTCCTTCTCTCTAGTTCCCTGGTCTCCTCCTCCCATGCCCACCTCCAGGACTTCTCCAGGGTGTCACCCATCCTCTGGAACTCACTGCCCCAACCCATCAGATCACCTACTCTCCTCTCCTTTAGGCGCACCCTGAAAACCCACCTCTTCAGGGAAGTCTACCCCACCCCCTGCTAACTTGCCAACCTCCTCCACTCTTCCTACCACCCTATCCCCCACAGCTATCTCCTCCTGTGCCACCATCCCCTCCCTCCTAGATTGTAAGCTCGAAAGAGCAGGGCCCTCGATCCCCTCATGTTTTGCATTATATTGTTGTTCTGTCACGTTCTGTCCCCCTTTGTAATGTACAGCACTGAGCGAACTATTGGCGCTTTTTAAATACTGTATAATAATAATAATAATAATCTCCCCCTCCTGGTCTGTGCACAACACATCCAGGTAGTGTCTACATTTAAGTATTTGGGGGTGGTAGTCTCTCCTGATCCTAAACAGTATATTTCTGTTAATCTTTTACCTCTACTCCAGCAGCACAAATTGCAGTGTAACAGTTGGTGCAAACTCCCTCTGTCGGTGGTTCGTAGAGTCAATTTAATTAAAAGGAATTGGGCTCCGCAACTTCTTTATATCTTTCATAATTCTCCCATATGGATTCCTAAGAAATGGTTTCATTGCATAGAGACCCAGTTTAGGAGTCTTATTATTTAGAAAAAACAGGTGGCTAGGATAAAATTGTCCACGTTGCAATATGGCAAGGAGTCGGGGGGGGGGGGGGGTTGGCGATTCCTGATCCTAGACTATTTTCTGGTGGTCCAATTGCAGCAACTGGTTGGCTGGGATTCACCTGATAATACTGATTCCATTATAAGGTTGATTTCCCTTCCTGATTCCACCATTTCAGCTCTCTGATCTTGAGATGGCTGTACCGGTCCTTCCATCTACGGCTCCAACCGCAGACCTCTTAAGGCATGTCTGGAGTACGGTAAAAGCATCCTTTCATATTACCGGCTTTCTTTCCTGTACTCCCTTGTGGAACAATCCGCAATATATAGAACATGCTAAACTGGAGGGTTTTCACGACAGGAGGGATCGTGGCCTGAAATTCATATCTCAGCTGTATTCGGGGGTAATCCTAAAGTCCTTTTCACAACCACAAATGGAATTTACATTTACACATAAGCATTTTTATCAATATTTTTAGCTACGCCATGTGGTACAGGCTCAGTCTTCGCTATCTAATCTCACATTGACAGACTCAGTTTATTTTAAGGATGTAACTCAGGCAACCGATAAGGGGGGCATGATTTCTCTTGTATACTCTCAGCTGTTGTCCACAGTACAGGATCAGACTAGTCTCCGGGGTAGGGTGCAGTGGTCCCGGGATTTTGGAGAGTTTGCCGAAGATGTCTGGGATGCTGCCCTTGAATCTGTTCCGGTGATTTCTCTCCCTCTCATAATTGATTTCAATTGTTTATTCTCCATCGAGCGTATAGGACTCCTGTGCAACTGTACCAATGGGGCAGGAGTTCTCTGATCAGCTTATGCTTACTGTGGCTTTGAATGTTTCAGACACACCACAGAGAGGGAAAGGCATCTGGAGACTGAATTCGGGTCTGCTGGAAGACAAGGAGGTGAGACAATCCTTCAGGGAGTTCTCTCAGGCCCAGGAGACCGTGCTGGATTTTTGCAACAGTAAGTCGGAGTGGTGGGAGCTTACCAAGGTGCGGATTGGCAGGTTTTTCAAGGCCATAGGTAAGAAGAAGCAATTTAATAAGTATATCGCCTACCAACGGTTGCGGAGGAAGCTCGACCGCCTTGTTTCTAGCGGTCGAGATTCTGGGGCAATCTCGGAGGTTAAGCTCCTCCTCAGTGAGTACCAGTATGATGGGCGTGCCTCTTTGGTTCTGGAGAGGGATTATGAGAAGTACCACTCGCCCAACCCTTTCCAGAATTGCAAACAGGGTGCAGCGGTTAAGACAGTCTCTGCCCTAAGGGATGGTACAGGGTCCCTGAAGAGATCCAGGTCTGGGATTCTGGAAGTCTCTAGGTCCTTTTATGCGGACTTACTGAGTGAGAAGCACCTCGACCGGACAAGGATGTCGAGTTTTTTGGAGTCTACATCGGGCCTGGAGGGTAATATCTCGCCTACAGGTTTGACTGGAGAAATTACTGTAGAAGAGGTGGTCAAAGCTATTGACAGTCTGGCCATTAAAAAGACACTCCTGGGCCAGATGGATTGACGGCTGAGTTTTTTCAGAGCTTTAAGTCCAGCTTGGCGCCTTGTCTTGTGGAGGTTTATAACTGCTGTCTGAGTGAGGGATCTCTCCCACTCTCCATGAGACAGTCTGCGGTGATTCTCCTGTCAAAAGGGTAAAGATCCTTCGGTGATTGAGAACTGGCGCCCCATTAGCCTTCTCAATGTCGATAGAAAGGTTCTGGCCAAGATCTTGTTCTGGCGCTTGTCGTCAGTGGCAGATGGTTTGCTTTCTCGCCAGCAGCATTGCTCGGTCCAGGGCAGGAGTACCTTCATAGCAGTGTTAGCTGTCCGGGAGGCTCTGGAGCGATGTAAGGCTGAAGGATGGGGAAAGTTTCGGCTGGCAGTGGACCAGGCAAAGGCCTTTGACCGTGTTGATCACGAGTACCTCTGGCGTCTCCTGGACCGGAATGGTTTGGAGGGGAGGTTCATTGGCTGGCTAAAGACGTTGTACAGGGAGGCTGAGAGCTTCATGTTTTTGAATGGTTAGGCGGCCCTTTGGGGTTGGATCGGAGGTGCACCAGGGATGCCCGCTGAGCCCTCTGTTCTATGCTTTCGCCCCCTTCGTTAGGAGGCTAGATGGTGGGGCGTTGGGTGGGGTGCCGGTGGGTGCTACTGGAGATCCGCCTGTGAGGGTCGTAGCCTACGCTGACGATGTTTCTGTTTTCATCTCTGAGACCGGGGAGGCGCAGGAGGTGGTGTCAGTGATGGAGCAGTATGCTGAGGCGTCTGGTTCCAAGGTCAATCAAGACAAATGTGAAGTTCTCTGGACGGGTAGGGAAGGTGAGAGCTTCTCACTTCCGGACACCTTCCCAGTGCCTCAGCAAAATGTGAAACTTTTAGGCATCAATTTTGGCCCGGCTGATTACGGCAAGTTAAATTGGGAGGCCAAACTGTCTGATGCTGAGGTCAAGGCGAGATGCTGGAAGGGGTGGCAGCTCTCCTTGAGGGAAAGGGTTGACCTGATCAAGACTTTCCTGGTTCCTGCGTTTTTGTATGTCAGTTTTGTCTGCCTCTTGCCAGATTCGCTCTATGCAAGGATTTACAGCTGTTTCTTCCAGATGTTATGGGGGAACAGGTTGCACCTTGTCAGGCGAGATGTAACTTACTTATCCAGGCGGGAGGGTGGCCTAGGTATGGTCAACCCGATAGTGTTTTTCTCTCTGATGTTCTTGAAACATAATCTTGGTAATATGCTGGCAGAGAGACCGCCTGCATGGGTAGGGCTGTTCCAGATCTGGTTTAGGCCCTTTCTGAGCAGTTGGGAGAGTGGTGGGCCAGTGAGAAGCCTGCGGGTCAAGCATGGTAAGCTCCCGGCTTATGTGGCCCCGTGCCTGAAGTTACTCCGGCGGTGGCATGTGACGGCGGAGGAGGTCAGATCCCTCCCTAGGAGACTCCTGGGTGAGAGGATTGTGGCAACTGCTTTCCATGCGCCATTGCCCTTGAAGGATTGCCCGGGCCATATTATGAGGGAGGGTTTGCGTTTAATAAATCTGGAGCGGATTCCCTTTATTGAATATGCTTACATCATGATTCCTCTTTAAAATAGCCTTTATCAGAATATCCAAACCTCTCAGAGTTCCCTGGTTCCTCCACATGGACTTCTATGAGGTTTTGCCAGATTCTAAAATGGCTGCCGGATCACTTGCAGTTCCTCTATGCGTCTGACATCACTTCCCTTGACATGTTTCGTCACCTGACTTAATCATAAGAGATGAAGATGCCAGACAGGAAGAATCAATTTAAACCCCTCTCCAGCATGGTGCCCAGACCAAAACCACCATGTTGGAGTGGGGAAACACAGCCACCAATACATAGTCCATGGTTTACATAAATTATCATTTCAGCACAAAAGTAACTTTACATAATACTCAAAAAAACAACCAGCCTACAACCAGAAATACACATATTATACATAAAATACCCAGCACTATATACAACATTATACTAACTACTTTATATGCATATGTATACAAACTATTAAATACACTGGGCTCCCTCTAGAGGATATTTTACATATTACAAGTAACACAACCTTATATCCACAATTAATATATAATATAAACCTAAAACCTTCCTATTGTATTATACTTCTCTCTCTTTTACCTGGACACAGGGGCGGACTGACAACTCATGGGGCCCCCGGGCAATAGGGGATCATGGGGCCCCTATGTCCTTGCCCAAACTCAAAAAAGCCTATGAAAAAGGTACCAGGGGCATCTCATGGTGCCCCCTACTAACCCCGGGCCCTCGGGCAGTGCCCGAGTTTCCAAATGGTCAGTCCGCCCCTGCCTGGACATATATAATATTTAAAATAAGCTATAAAATGAATTAAATAAATAATGCAAGCTTAAACTCCACTACTCCTCCTAAAACCAAAACAATCCTAAAATACTGAATAATCTGATACCAATACTAAAATAAAATTAATAAGAATTATTAAACTACCTTGGATTCTCAATCCCAGTTCATTATTAAATGACTCCATAAAATCTTCTATAAACATTATATGCTAAAAATCAAATCAAATAAATAATAAAATTAATTAAAATATATTAAATTAAAATTATAAATAAACGTATTAAATATAAAACAGCAATCATTATATATAATCAAAAATTGGAAATAAATGAATTTAAATCCAGATCCACATTTAAGCCATGCGGCCTTAACGTATGAAGCTCAAAAATCCAGAAAGTCTCATTCTGAGAGATGGCTTTCAATTTATCTCCACCCCTCCAATGAGCTTCTATCCTATCTATGCCGCAAAATTTCAGGACACTAGAGTCACAATCATGGTGATCCCTAAAGTGTCTTGAAAGGCAGTGATCCTTCTTTCCTTTTTTGATATTCGCTATATGTTCATCAAGTCTAGTCTGTAGTTGCCTGGACGTTCTGCCCACATACTGGAGTCGGCAGGGATATTCCAGTAAATAACATATTGGGTGGAACAGGTAATAAACTTCTTAACCTTATAGTTAGTACATGCAACACATGACATAAATGCCGATATAGATTTATTCTTAATATTGGTGACCTTACATATTCTACACTTTTTACATGAGTAGAACCCTTTAAGATCAAACATATGTAATTTACTATGTTTGGGAGGAGATATAATACTTTTCAACAAAATGTGTCTCAAAATACTCGTTTTCTTATAGATAAAACAGGAAAAACAGGATCCAATATATTATCCTTCATCAATAAAGGCCAGTATTTATAAAAAATAGACTCAATTTCTTTGTGCTGACAATTAAAACCCGCGATAAAAGCATATTCCACCCGATTCATTTTTTTCAGATTTTTCTTCTATACCATTTTCAGTTTCTTATCACCAGTATATCTTTTACTAATTTAAATCTTGTGTGTTCTAATAATTCCCGATCATACCCTTTTTGTGTAAAACTATTTTTTTATTATCTCGGTTTGTTCTATGTACTCTTTTAATCTTAAGCAATTTCTATGAATGCTAATAAACTGTCCTTTAGGTATGCCATTAATCCAGGAAGGATAATGGCAACTATTAGTTGAGATAAATCCATTCCTGTCTGTCTCCTTAAAATACGTTTTTGTGAATAAAACACCATTATTCTTAAAAATACTCAGGTTCAAAAAATTAACTGATGTTCTGTCCATATGAATAGACCATGGAGGGAGATGCTGCTGTGTCTGGTTCTCCTGCTGAGACTTTAGCTACATTGGTGCAGGTGCCTGCAGGTCAGGCGGTGCAGTCAGTATCGCCAGGTCCTCATGTCCAGGTTCCTGCACAGTCGGGTTCTGGTGGGGCTGGGCTGAATGCCCAGGTCCAGGTTTCTGGGGGTCCTGTGTCCTTATGGTCCTCTACTGGCAGCCCTGTTTCATCTGGCCCTGTTCCATTAGGTCCTGGTGCCTCAGGCCTGGCCCTTCTTGGTTCAGCTCCCCTTGGGGCGGGTGCCCCTGCTCCCGCTTTGCCCATCAGTTATTCGGCAGCACTAAGGGGTGGGCAGGGGTCCTTTCGACCAGCGGTGGCTCGGGCTGGTAACCTGCCAACTACCGCGGTTAGGAGGAACGTGGTACAGTTAAAATGGTCAGGGGAGGGACCCCCTCTGAGCAGGAAGGAGGTGATTGACCGCGTGCTGGAGATGGGTTTTAAACCTACTGACATCTTTGCCTTTATTGCCCCGGTAGGCACCGGGGAATATTATGTCTCCTTTGTAAGGCCAGAACAATTGGACCTGTTCTGGCAACGGTATGAATCCATATATGTCCGGAGTCCCAGATAGGTGGGGTTGTCCCCCAAACTTATCTCACAACAAAATGCTATTAAGAGAGTCACGATCCTCGTGAGAAATGAGTCCATCCCGCCATCCGACATTGTAGTATGGTTGGGGAGGTTTGGGGACGTTATGGGGGCCCTCAGAAAGGTGGTTGATGAGAGAGGGATCTGGACGGGAGGTTGGACAACTACTGTCCGCCTAAGAGTTGAAGGTAACATGCTGCAGCACATTCCCTTGTCCGCTTTCTTGGGAAGGGACAGGATTGTGGTGTTTTATGCTGGCCAGCCTCGGGTCTGTCACAGGTGTGGCACAAGGGGGCACTTTGCGGCCACGTGCCCAGTCATAAGATGCGCCCTCTGCCAGGAGATCGGGCACCAGGCGAGGAACTGCAATATTGTGTGGTGCAACCTCTGTGGGGTCCTTGGCCACACATATAGTCAGTGTCTGGAGGCACTCCGCAACCTCCCTGTGGCAGAACTTGCAGCCGAGCTAGATCGGATGGATGCCACGGAGGCAGAGGTAGCAGCAGAGATGGCCAAATTGGCTTCTGTGGGGGAGGGGGTGGCTTCTGTGGTCCTTCCTGTGGTGGTCCCCCCTGTGGTAGTCCCTTCTGTTGAGTCCCCTTCTGTTAGTACCCCAGTAGTCTTGCCTATTGGGTCTGTCCCCCTCCTGGTAAAGGGAAAAAGTTAGTGGAAGCTGCTAGAGGGGCTGGGGTGGTGAGTACAGAGTCTGGACCATCAGTGTTTGCTCCCCCGGTCCTCCTCCGTTTAGGAAGGGAAAAGAAGATAATTAGGGAGTCTCAAGGGCCCCAAGGCCCTGTTCAGGGTGAGCAGGGTGCGGCCCAGGGAGAGAAGGGGTGGTCGGTGGTGGGTAGGTGTAAACCAGTCCTCTCGTCTGCAGGGTCTGTCTCCTCTTTGGAGGTGGGAGACGTCACCCTTGATAATATGTTTGGGGCCCTGTCTGGGGAGGAGGGGGTGTCTGAGGATCCTATCTCCCCGATGGAGGATGAGGAGGCAGGGGGGCCTCTTAAAAGGTCTGGAGACCCTTCTAAAAAGGTCAAGAAAAAGGTTAAGAAACGCCACTCTTAATTGTCTTAACTAGTTGCCGACCGCAGATAGCCGAATGACGGCTGCACTGCGGCCGGCCAGTTCTGAGTGGACGTCATATGACGTCCTCCCAGAACGCGCTCTCCTGCGCGCCCCAGGGGGCGCGCACCCGGCGATCTCCGTGATCGCTGTGTCCTACGGACACAGCTGATCACGTGATGTGGTAAAAGGCCAATCACAGCGGCCTTTTACCACGTGATCAGCGGTGTCCAATGACACGCCGATCAGAGGGAAATGCAAGTGCCGGTTCTCGGCTGCACTTTCCTCACGCTGTCAGATCGTGAGGAAAGTACTGCCGAGAACCGGCAGTTGTCAGAGCGAGGATCGGCACCGATCATCAGGGCACTGATGATCAGTGCCCTGATGATCGGTGCCCAGCAGTGCCACCCGCAAGTTCCGCCCACCTGTGCCCAGCAGTGCGCCCACTAGCTCCGCCCACCTGTGCCCAGCAGATCACCCGCCTGTGCCCAGCAGTGCACCCACCTGTGCCCAAAAGTGCACCCACCTGTGCCACTCTGCAGTGTCACACACCTGTGCCCAGAAGTGCCACCTACCTGTGCCCAGCAGTGCCACCCACCTGTGCCCACTCACCAGTGCTGCCCACCAGTGCCATCCACCAGTGCAGCCCAGCAGTGCTGCCAGTCAGTGCCACCAGTGTCCAGCGGTTGTGCCAGTCAGTGCCGCCAGTCAGTGCCCAGCAGTGATGCCAGTCAGTGCCCAGCAGTGATGCCAGTCAGTGCCGTCTATCAGTACCCATCATCAGTGTCACCTATCAGTACCGCCTATCAGTGCTGCATATTAGTGCCGCCTATCCGTGACACCTCATTAGTGCTGTCTATCAGTGCCGCCTATCCGTGCCACCTCATTAGTACTGCCTATCAGTGCCCTTTAGTGCTGCCTATCAGTGCCCATCAGTGCCACCTATCAGTGCCCATCAGTGCTGCCTCATCAACGCACATCAGTGAAGGAGAAAAATTACCTGTTTGAAAAATTTTATAATAGAAACAAAGAAACTTTTTTTTTTTTCAAATTTTTTGCACTTTTTTTATTTATAGTGCAAAAAGTAAAGCGCCCAGTGGCGATTAAATACCACCAAAAAAAAGCTCTATTTGTGAGAAAAAAATGATCAAAATTTCATATGGGTACAATGTTGCATGACCGCACAATTGTCAATCAAAGTGCGGCAGCGCTAGAAGCTGAAAATTGGCCTGGTAAATAAGGGGGTATAAGTACCTGGTAGGCAAGTGGTTAATGGCAGTTCCCGCTCCGTTAAAGGTTGCAACCATTAATATTGCCAGCCTAAAATCTGTAAGTGCTAGAGAGTCAGCCATATTTTTGCTCAGTGGTATTGATGCTGATGTTTTCTTTTTGCAGGAGACCAGGTTGTCCAGCTTGGCTGATATCCATCTGGCCAAGCGAGAGTGGAGGTGTAGGCCTTCCTACTGGTCTCTTGCGGCTGAGCCTTACAGCGGAGTTGCGGTACTTTTTAAAGGTATGGTAACGTGCCGACAGATCATTGAGGTGGAGATTGGACGATGTCTGATCCTTGATGTCCTTGTGAGGGGGCAGGAACTGCGCTTGATTAACATTTATGGACCACAGTCCAAGTGGGACAGGAAATGCCTCTTCACAAAGATCAAGCCTTTCCTTTTTACATCTCGGCTGGTGGTCTTTGGAGGTGATTTTAACACCATCACTAGGCCCAAGGACAGGAGGGGCTTCAATGACAGGCTGGGATATGATGCTATAGTCAGGGCAGCAGGTCTGGTGGACGCCTTGGTTAAGTGCAGCCCAGACAGCACGGGTTTCACGTTTAGGAGAGGTAATAGTCAGAGTAGGATAGACAGTTTTTTTTTGAAGGAGGACTCTGCCTTCTCAGCACAAAAACCTAATCCATGCTCATTATGCTTTATAACATTTAAAAAAAAAACTTTCAGTGAATCCATCGAGCCCTCCCATATGACTAAAATGTCGTCTATATATCTTCACCAAAGGGTGAGCCCTGACCACTTTTTATTAAAAATCTCCTTCTCCCATTTACTCAAAAAAATATTTGCCAGGCTGGGCGCAAATTTTGCACCCATTGCCACTCCTTTCTTCTGTTCATAAAATTTACCATTGTACCAGAAGTAATTTTTATCCATACAGAATTCCAATAGTTTTATAATAAATTTCCTCTGCTTGATCTGAAGATCTGTATAATTTTTCAAGGCCCATTTGATTGCTTTAATCCCATCTTCATGTTTGATATTAGTATATAACGAATTAACATCTATGGTCACCAATATTGTGTCATCAGAAACCTTCATGTATTCTATTAGATCTATCACATCCTGCCTCTCCTTAACCCCTTGACGCCGACATAACACAAATATGCGGCCTCACGGACCTGGGCTTTTTTCCGTGGGGCCGCATATTTGCGTACCTGTCTTTGTGCTGGGAGCGCGCCGCTCGGCGCGCTCCCAGCACCAAGACCGCGGTGTCACTGAGAGCCCCGGGTCCCGTTCTAACGATCGGGACCCGGGACTCCCGATTCCGGGTCACGTGATCGCTGTGATAGCCTCTGATTGGCTATCACAGTGATCAATCACTGTGCAGCCCAGCCCCCTTGTTTTCTCTCTCTCTATGAATGGAGAAGAGAGATACATTGTATCTCTCGAACTCCTGACACAGAGAGAGAAAAAAAAAGTTTGTAAAAAAAAAAAAAGATAAATAAATATTAAAAAATAAAAGAAAAAATAAAGAAAAATACCTAGATCAAGGTTTGATCTAGTTCAGTACCAGGGTTAGTGTTTGGGTCAAGGTCAGGGTCAAAGGTCAGGGTCAAGAGCAAAGGTCAGGGTCAAAGGTCAGGATTTTTTTTAAAAAAAAATTGGTATCAGTGTCAGTTAGTGTTAATGTCAATGTCAGTGACAGTGTGTTTTATATAAAAAAAAAAAAGACAAAAACAAAATGCGCACTGTTGTTTCTGGACTGTACTACGGGTACAAACAACAAATAACATACACATATATGGTATCGCTGCGATCGTCAAGAACTGGAGAATGTATTTTGAGTTGTTCTGTGGTGGTAGGTTATGGTCGTAACAAGAAACACACAGTTAAATTTAAAAAAATTATTTTTTTTACTATTTTGGCCCAGTTTTCCTTTAATAATAAAAAAAAATTAGGAGCTATCCATGACCATTTACCACCAAATGAAAGCCCAATTTGTCCTGAAAAAAACAAGGTATAATCCACCTGGATGTACAAAGTAGTTGTGACGATATGTACGGTTTTACTAACACGTCAACGTTGCAGAATTGTACTTAGGCATTTAGATTTGTTTTACCCTTAGGCGTGAAGGGGTTAAGATAGGAGGGCATCTGTTTTACTATTGGTTGAAGATACCAATCAATATATTCACCCGTTATCGAATGTATAGAACCTATCCCATTAATAATGTTAAGAAGTTTATTACCTGTTCCACCTAATATGTTACTTATTTAATGGAATGTCCCTGCCGACTCCAGTATGTGGGCAGAACATCCAGGCAACAACAGACTAGACTTGGTGAACATATAGCGAATATCAAAAAAGGAAAGAAGGATCACTGCCTTTCAAGACACTTTAGGAATCACCATGACTGTGACCCTAGTGTCCTGAAATTTTGCAGCATAGATAGGATAGAAGCTCATTGGAGGGGTGGAGATAAATTGAAAGCCATCTCTCAGAATGAGACTTTCTGGATTTTTGAGCTTCATACGTTAAGGCCACATGGCTTAAAATGTGGATCTGGATTTAAATTCATTTATTTCCAATTTTTGATTAAATATAATGATGGCTGTTTTATATTTAATAAATTTAATTATAATTTTAGTTTAATATATTTTAATAATTTTATTTTTTATTTTATTTTTAGCATATAATGTTTATGGAGGATTTTATGGAGTATTTTAATAATGAAGTGGGATTGAGAATCCAAGGTAGTTTATTAATTCTTATTAATTTATATTTTATTTTAGTATCGGTATCAGATTATTCAGTATTTTAGGATTGTTTTGTTTTTTTGGAGAGAAGTATAATACAATAGGAAGGTTTTAGGTTTATATTATATATTAATAGTGGATATAAGGTTGTGTTACTTGTAATATGTAAAATATCCTCTAGAGGGAGCCCAGTGTATTCAATAGTTTGTATACATATGCATATAAAGTAGTTAGTATAATGTTGTATATAGTGCTGGGTATTTTATGTATAATATGTTTATTTCTGGTTGTAGGCTGGTTGTTTTTTGAGTATTATGTAAAGTTACTTTTGTGCTGCAATGATAATTTATTTAAACCATGGACTATGTACTGGTGGTGGTGTTTCCCCACTCCAACATGGCGGTTTTGGTCTGGGCACCATGCTGGAGAGGGGTATAAATTGATCCTTCCTGTCTGGCATCTTCATCTCTTGTGATTTTTCTTTTTATGTTGAGGTTTCTTTGTGAGCCATTGAAAGGCTGAATATAAAGATTGATGATTGAAGTTGGCACAGAGTGACTTTTTATAACATTATTTATTTAATTTTATTTCTTATCTATTTTTGGACTGTTATAATTTTTTTTTTTTTTAATATATATTTGTGTGATATATACTTTTGGGAATATTGGTATTAGCATATTCATATTCAGTCTTTACACTTTTTGGGAAAAAGTGTATCTTTATGCTATTTATAGCCTTATTGTATTGAATTATTCAAGGGATACTGTAAAATTCACATATATGTAACCTTCCACAAAGGTTACAATCCTTCAGTGCAGAGCCAATTTTTTAACACTGCACTGAAGCTCTTAATGCAACTATCCCACATACGCTGCCAGCCAATCTGTGACAGACGCGGGATCGCTGCCACCAATATGCGACGATCCCACGATCGCTGTCACCCATATGAGACAACCGTGGCGTCAGACCCCAGCCCTTCTCACCAAACTCGTGACCAAAGGACTAGCCAATCTAAATCCGCGATGTCACGTGCGTAACAATGCCACACTCAGCTGCACCCTGCACAACGATTTTCCAGCTAATTGGACCACAATTGATGCACCGGCAGCCTGAATGCGAGTGTTACTGGGTCAGGTTAATTACGCAATTAACCCTTCACACTGCCACCACCTCCTTTTTGTACAGAGAAAGAGGAAACGCGGCGATATCAGCTATAACATTATAATGGTTGAGATAATCGTCTGTATAAAACGGTCACCGCAGGCCAGTTATTCAGAGGATTAAACACAGTAGAGTCTCTTTTAGAGGCAGGAATTCGTAAATTGCAATTAAGAGCTATAGAAACAGTTCAACACTTTCAGAAGGAAAGATTTATTGCTAAAAGGTCAAACGGGTGCAATAAAAACATTTACAGAAAAAGATGTAACTAAGATATATATATATAAATATACAGAGACCAACAGCACAGCAAAGTGATATCAAAGAGAGGTGAAAAAGTTAAGGTACATGCCAAAGCCCTGGGTTAGCAGATCCAAGTTTCAGAGCGAAAGGGTACGGGTCTCCCCAGGTGGTACTGATGTTAAAATGGGAGACGTCTTCAACTTCCCTCTCTTAGGCCTGACGGCCCAATTTGTAGTTCCCCAGCAGGGGGTGTCTCTGAAGTCAAGGACCAATACCCCGTGTAGGTCTGGGCGTGTAGGTCTGGGCGGATACCTCAACTAGAGCCAAAATCTCTCCTAACTCCTATTTTGGCCCATAACTTTCCATCTGCACAAGTGACATTCCACCCGCAGGTAGATTATTATGCAGACACGTCTAAGGATTGATTAGTTATGAATTATGAAATTATACACTGAACGGTTCACGATATCTACTTTTCGGCTTTCCTATGTATTCGAAACAAGGCGAGTGACCTACCAAAATGTTTGTCTCCTCTTAGCCAATTTGACGATATGTCCGTTTTTTATGTAAGTCTCTCATATTCCAAGATATGAGACATAGGGGAAAAATGGATTTTAACAAAAGTTATCTGGTTGTGTTTCCTGGGAATATGCTTTGATCTCCTGGGAAAGCTTGCCTTATCTTATACGAGGTGTTACATTGCACAGGTTCTTTGGACAGCTGGGCCCCAGCTCCCTTGGGGATTTTATAGCATGTAGCCCCCTGCTGGGCTCTGGCCTCCTGTGACATTCCTACCACACACACACACACTGGCCAAATGTCACTGTGCCTCTCAGAGAAGGAAGGGGGAGAATATGAGGGGAGAAAATGGAGATTCTTAACAAAATGGAGGCTGCATCCTGCATCTGGTGCACACGTTCGCGACATAACCCTCAACATGGATATTACAAAAAATTATGAATTGTGGTCATATCGCTCCACAGATCTAATTCATCTTATGCCCATGTTCTCTGTTACATACAGTCAGGTCCATAAATATTGGGACATCGACACAATTCTAACATTTTTGGCTCTATACACCACCACAATGGATTTGAAATGAAACAAACAAGATGTGCTTTAACTGCAGACTGTCAGCTTTAATTTGAGGGTATTTACATCCAAATCAGGTGAACGGTGTAGGAATTACAACAGTTTGCATATGTGCCTCCCACTTCTTAAGGGACCAAAAGTAATGGGACAATTGGCTTCTCAGCTGTTCCATGGCCAGGTGTGTGTTATCCCCTCATTATCCCAATTACAATGAGCAGATATAAGGTCCAGAGTTCATTTCAAGTGTTCTATTTGCATTTGGAATCTGTTGCTGTCAACTCTCAAGATGAGATCCAAAGAGCTGTCACTATCAGTGAAGCAAGCCATCATTAGGCTGAAAAAACAAACCCATCAGAGAGATAGCAAAAACATTAGGCGTGGCCAAAACAACTGTTTGCAACATTCTTAAAAAGAAGGAACGCACCGGTGAGCTCAGCAACACCAAAAGGCCCGGAAGACCACGGAAAACAACTGTGGTGGATGACCGAAGAGTTCTTTCCCTGGTGAAAAAAACACCCTTCACAACAGTTGGCCAGATCAAGAACACTCTCCAGGAGGTAGGTGTATGTGTGTCAAAGTCAACAATCAAGAGAAGACTTCACCAGAGTGAATACAGAGGGTTCACCACAAGATGTAAACCATTGTTGAGCCTCAAAAAAAGGAAGGCCAGATTAGAGTTTGCCAAACGACATCTAAAAAAGCCTTCACAGTTCTGGAACAACATCCTATGGACAGATGAGACCAAGATCAACTTGTACCAGAGTGATGGGAAGAGAAGAGTATGGAGAAGGAAAGGAACTGCTCATGATCCTAAGCATACCACCTCATCAGTGAAGCATGGTGGTGGTAGTGTCATGGCGTGGGCATGTATGGCTGTCAATGGAACTGGTTCTCTTGTATTTATTGATGATGTGACTGCTGACAAAAGCAGCAGGATGAATTTTGAAGTGTTTTGGGCAATATTATCTGCTCATATTCAGCCAAATGCTTCAGAACTCATTGGACGCCGCTTCACAGTGCAGATGGACAATGACCCAAAGCATACTGCAAAAGCAACCAAAGAGTTTTTTAAGGGAAAGAAGTGGAATGTTATGCAATGGCCAAGTCAATCACCTGACCTGAATCCGATTGAGCATGCATTTCACTTGCTGAAGACAAAACTGAAGGGAAAATGCCCCAAGAACAAGCAGGAACTGAAGACAGTTGCAGTAGAGGCCTGGCAGAGCATCACCAGGGATGAAACCCAGCGTCTGGTGATGTCTATGCATTCCAGACTTCAGGCTGTAATTGACTGCAAAGGATTTGCAACCAAGTATTAAAAAGTGAACGTTTGATTTATGATTATTATTCTGTCCCATTACTTTTGGTCCCTTAACAAGTGGGAAGCACATATGCAAACTGTTGTAATTCCTACACCGTTCACCTGATTTGGATGTAAATACCCTCAAATTAAAGCTGACAGTCTGCAGTTAAAGAACATCTTGTTCATTTCATTTCAAATCCATTGTGGTGGTGTATAGAGCCGACAATGTTAGAATTGTGTCGATGTACCAATATTTATGGACCTGACTGTATATGCCCAACAAGGTCCAAAGTCACTGGACTTTGAGTGGTTATACTGGGATGATGCCTGCAGCTACAGGCATCATCCTGGCATTGTTTTTTTTCAGTTGGCTGCTGGATCATTTTTTTACTAACAGTGGGAAGGGAACCCCATCCCCCTGCCGCCACCTTCCATTGCTTCTTCGGACTCTCCCACAGGGGAATCTGAGAATGCAGCTGGCAGTTTCACTGGCTGACCATATTGCTGATCAGAGAGCGGAATGGCTCCAATCATCTCTATAGTCTATGAAACCAAAAGCTAGGAGGATTTCATCACTTCTACTTCGCCGGATATAAACAGCAACATTTTTAAATTTGGAAAGCATCTGATCACACCGATCTTGGCGTGATCAGATGTTTTACGGGTAGGAGGAGAGATCCAGAGTCTAATAGACCCAAGATTCTCAGAAGAGGATACCCGTCACTGCCTATTGCTATCACAGGGGATATTTATTTGCCTGTGATAACATTAAAGATGATTTAAAAAAAAAATAAAAATCACCCCCGCCCCCCCTTTTCGGGCTTGCGCGCAAAGGCGAATGCAAGAGTCAGTCCCGTGTCGGTATTTAAACAGAGACTGCACCATACATGTGAGGTATCACCGTGAACTTCAGATCGAGGGCAGTAATTCTAGCACTAGACCTCCTGTGTATATATAAAGTGATGACCTTCAAATGCTTTTAAATCATCTCCTATCGATATTAAAATTTAACATAGTTTGTCGCTGTTGCATGGACATGCAGAATTTTAAAGCATATCATTTTTGGTATCCATTTACTCAGCGTAACATCATCTTTTATATTTTATTAAACAATATAGCAATACATTGTGTCATTGTGCATTACATTTTTTTTAAAGAAATATTTTTTCCAAAAAATTTGCGTTTCAAAAATCACTACGCAAAATACTGTGTGACATAAAAAATTTCAACACCCAACATTTTATTCTCTATGGCCTCTCCTTTAAAAAAATATATAATGTTTTGGGGTTTAAAGTAATTTTCTAGCAAAAATGTTTTCATGTAAATAAAATGTCAGAAAAGCCTTTGTCTTTAAGTGGTTAGAAGAGTGGGTGATGTATGGCATAAGCTTCTAATGTTGGACCTGAAAATGCCAGAATAGTAGAAGAACCCCCCCCCTTCCCAAATGACTCCTTTTTGGAAAGCAAATATCAGCAAATGAGATCGGCGTGATACTCACCATGCCCTTTAGCAAATGCTAAGGGGCATGGTGAGTATCATGCCGATCTCATTTGTTGCCACAAGTTTTTGGAAAATGAAAATATTGCTTCTTTTCTCTTTTTCTAATTTAAAACCCTGTGACAAAAACTGATATATGCAAAATACTCACCATGCCTCTTATCAAATTCCTTGGAATGTCTACTTTCCAAAAAGGGGTCATTGGGGGGGGGGGGTTGTACTGCCCTAGCCTTTCAGGGCCTCCGAAACTGATAGGTGGTGAGGAAGTGATATTATGCCCTTTGAATGCCTGAAGGTGGTCATTGGATTGTGGGGGCCTGTATGTGGCTAGGCTGCCAAAAAGTCCCATGTGGTTTCCCCATACTCAGTAGAAGTAGCAAAATGTGTTTTGGGGTGTTACACTACATATACCTATGGCATACATAAGCATTCTATAATTTAAATGACGTGTAAAAAGAATTGTAGTTTTCTAAAAAATTATGGCAAAAATAAAATCTTCCATGGACTCAACATGCCTCTCAGCAAATTCCTTGGCAAAAAAAAAAAGATCACACAGTAGCTGGAGAGCATCCAGAGATTAAGCATATTTTATTTAGATTAAAAAAATAATCAGATTATTATGTCACAATCAAGAACCAGCAATATTGTATGGACATGCAATACCATTTTTACTAGGCTGCAATGCCAGACAGAGACTAGACATGTTTGATCCTCCTAAAATTCATGCGTGTGGTTTTTTTAGCGTAACAAACCATAAAAATGGAACAGATTTTCAGCTGTACATTATGTACGCTCTATTTGCGAAGATTCTATGTCATAGCGAGACTCAACAGGCCTGATCTGGGATAAACAAATCACAATATGTTTTGGTGCACACTGTATACCGAAAGAGCTGTAAACATTTCATGCAGACGTCTAAAGCATTTTTGACATTCCACTATTTTAGAGAGAGTGAGCAGACAGATTACATGTTAAAAATTAACATTTAGAACTAAATGTTTGAAGACTGAAATATGGAAACATTTTTGAAGTACACCTTTTAAAAAGGAAATCCAGGCATGGTATATTTTTACAGTTACACTGGTCCAGCTTGGACAAATCAATGTAACTATGCATACACCATACCTGGCCAGACCTCATGGAAGCTGAAATCACTTAAGCAGACACTGCTACTTCAGTGATCTTCACTTGCTTCTGGGTTCTGTGCTGAGCGGTTGGCCTGATGTATTGTAGACACAGGTGGTTGGTGGCTCAACAGCCCCATTCACAGAATGCTTTGCAAAGCGGTTTTTGATTGGATGAGGCGGAAAGCCTCTTCTAATCAGAGATCATTTCACATTCATTTAGGACCAAGCTAAACCAATATACAGAGGATATAAAACGCCTGCAAACCCCGGTTAAAATGTCAGGTTTCTGTGATGTAAAAAAAGAGATAATTTCTGAACTTTTTCCACTTTTAATGTAACCTCTAAACTGTACAACTCAGTTGAACAACAAACTGAAATATTTTAAAATAAAATAATATGGTTGCATAAGTGTGCACACCCTTAGATATTTTGTTGAAGCACATTTTGATTTTATTACAGTACTCAAGTCTTTTTGGGCATGAGTCTATCAGCATGGCACATCTTGACTTGGCAATATTTGCCCATTCTTAATCTTCTTCTGGTGAAGCCACTCCTTTGTTGATTTGGATGCATGTTTTGGGTCATTGTCATGCTGATATTCAGCTTTCTAGCAGAAGTCTGAAGGTTCTGTACTAAAATAGACTGGTATTCGGAACCGTTCATAATTCCCTCTACCTTGACGAAGGCCCCAGTTCCAGCTAAAGAAAAAAAGCCCCAAATCATGACGCTGCCACTGCCGTGCTTTAATTTGGGTATGGTGTTCTTTTGGTGATGTGCAGGTGTTGTTTTTGTGTCAAACATATCTTTTGGCATTATGGTCAAAAAGTTCAACCTTGGTTTCATTAGACCATAACACATTTTCACACATGCTTTTGGGAGACTTCAGATGTGTTTTTGCAAAATTTAGCCAGGCTTGGATGTTTTCTTTGTAATAAAAGGCTTCCGTCTTGCCTGACCAGAGAAGCCATGGAGAATGTTATGCTGCCTGTAACATCGTTCAGCATGACCATTTCGGTGGTGGGTCAGTGATGGTCTGGGGAGGCATATCCATGGAGGGACGCACAGACTTCTACAGGCTAGACAATGGCCCCGACTGCCATTAGGTATCGGGATGAAATCCTTAGACCCACTGTCAGACCCTACGCTGGTGCAGTGGGTCCTGGGTTCCTCCTGGTGCACGACAATACTTGGCCTCATGTGACAAGAGTATGCAGGCAGTTCCTGGAGGATGAAAGACCACTGAATGTAATCTCATTAGGAGTATGCCCTGACATTGTCAGGCATGCATAAAAGCACGTGGGGGCCATGCAAACTACTGAGTACCATTTTGAGTTGCAATGAAATTTCAGCAAAATTGACTAGCCTTCTGCATAATTTTTTCACTTTGAATTTCGGGATGTCTTTGGACAACGTTTTGGGTGAGATCAGGAAGATTTGGGGTCTTGAGGACAGGTGGCGGCTGGGGGCCTGAAAGACGTGGAGGAATGTCAGGTCCCCGTAACTGCTGCCAGTCTGGGTGTGTGGCTTTTCCTTTCTGTCCTTTCACATCCCCTAGATTTTTGTAAGATCAGATTTTTGAAAAAAGACTGCATGCATGGGATAAATGTTTAGTCATTTCTTAGCCTGAGGGTGTGTTTAGGTGGAGTTAGAGTTTGTTGAGATACATTATAAAGATAATATTTTTTTATTCTAGTAATGACGGCGATCAGCGACTTATAGTGGGACTGCGGTGGGCATTCTGACACTGGGGGGAAACTGATTAACTGTCACTGACATCCCCAGTGACACCAATACAGTGATCAATGTTAATAAAAAGCACTGACACTGTACTAACACTGGGCAGGAAAGGATTAACATCTGGGGAGCTCAAAGGGTTAACTGTGTACAGTGTTGTGTTTTACAGTGTGTTTGCTTTACTGTGTAAGCGCATTGCTTTGTATTGTTGTGCTATGCAGAGCAATAGAAAGCAATGTGCAGGAGCTGACAGGGGAGAGATCTCTATTGTTTACATACAGGTCTCTCCTCTGTTGGTGATACACGTCGATCGCTGGGTGCAGACGGGGAGTTACTGGCCAGGACCCGGTGATCAACAGGTGAGGCCGCCAATGGCGGCGCAGGCCCCCCTAACCGGATATGCAAAATCACGTATATACACGATTTTGCAAACATCTGCCACTCTGTAGCAGTATATCCGCTATAGGGTGGGGGGAAAGTGGTTAAAATATGATTCGTTCTGTTTGATTTCCCCTGTGAAAAAGCAGTTTCCTGTTTTCTATGCTGAAGTAAGCCATATATATATATATATATATATATATATATATATATATATATATACACCCTGTTCCAAATTATTATGCAAATTCTATTTAAGTGTCACAAAGATTAAATATTTTGTTTTTCAGTTTAACTCATGGATGGCATTGTGTCTCAGGGCTCTTTTGATCACTGAAAAGAATCTCGGACACCTGTAATAATTAGATTGGCAGGTGATCCCAATTTAAGGAAAAACTACTAAAGCAGAGTGTTCCACATTATTAAGCAGAACATCATTTTCAAGCAATATGGGGAAGAAAAAGGATCTCTCTGCTGCTGAAAAGAGTGAAATAGTTCAATGCCTTAGACAAGGTATGAAAATATTAGATATTTCACAAAAACTTAAGCGTGATCATTGCACTATTAAGAGATTTGTGGCTGATTCAGAGCACAGACGGGTTTGTGCAGATAAAGGCACATTGAGGAAGATTTCTGCCAGATCCATGCATCGGATCAAGAGAGCAGCTGCTAAAATACCATTACATAGCAGCAAACAGATATTTGAAGCTGCTGGTGCCTCTGGAGTCCCACGGACATCAAGGTGTAGAGTCCTCCAGAGTCTTGCAACTGTGCATAAACCTTCTATTTGGCCACCACTAACCAATGCTCACAAGCAGAAACTTCTTTGGGCAGAAAAATACAAGAAGACTAATTTTCAAACAGTCCTGTTCACTGATGAGTGCCGTGTAACCCTATGGTCCAGATGGATGGAGTAGTGGATGGTTGGTGGACGGCCACCCTGTTCCAACAAGGCTGCGATGTCAGCAAGACGGTGGTGGAGTCATGTTTTGGACCAGAATCATGGGAACAGAGCTGGTCGGCCCCTTTAGGGTCCCGAAGGTGTAAAGATGACCTCTGCAAAGTATGTGGCATTTATGACTGACATGAGAGAAAGTCATGGTGTGGCCTCCATCCTCCCCTGACTTCAATCCTATTGAGAACCTTTGGAGCATCCTCAAGCAAAAGATCTATGAGGGTGGTAGGCAGTTTACATCCAAACAGCAGCTCTGTGAGGCTATTCTGACATCTTGCAAACAAATTCAAGCAGAAACTGTCCAAAAACTCACAAGTCCAATGGATGCAAGACTTGTGAAGCTGCTATCAAATAAGGGGTCCTATGTTAAAATGTAACGTGACCTGTTAAAATGTTTAAAAAGTTAAAATGTTGTTAAAAGTTTGATTGAAATAGCTTTTGATTTCAGTAAATACGCTGCAAACACGACAAATGACAATTTTCAGTTCTTTACAACCTATAAAGTGTTCTGAAACTTACTGTGCATAATAATTTGGAACAGTGCATTGTAAGTTTTTTATGTTTAAAAAAAATACTGTTATCATTAGGAGGTTTGTTCAATAAAACTTGAATTGTACTCTTAATAGTTGATAACATGAGAATTATGCTGACTGTTATTTACATCAATTATTTAGGTAAATGAGAAAAATATAATTTGCATAATAATTAGGAACGGTGTATATATATTTTATACTGTATATGCTTTTATTATGTTGTCTGCTTGTAAGCTATTTAATAAACAGAAATTTACAAACTACAGAGTACCATTTTGAATTGCTGCAATTAAATTCCTGCAAAATGGAATAGCCTGCTGCATCATTTTTTCACTCTGATTTTCTGGGGATCTTTGAATTCAGTCCTCTGTAGCTTGATAATTTTCATTTCCATCAAATGATGGGGCGTCCTTATGTTCCTAACACTTCCCCAGTCCATATCCATATACATATCCAGCATATTTTTCCCCATTGAGATCTGATCTGTTTTCAAAGTGTTCCTTTAATTTTTTTGAGCAGTGTATTTACTCAGAAGCATCTGTAACAGGAGCGTCGTTGATGATGCTGATCCAAGACTGGTAAGTGTTCATGAATGTCAGCCAGTCAATGGTGTCCCTAGAAAGATGCACTCTTTTGTCTGTCACAAAGCTCCCCGCTGCACTGAATGCATACTGTGCAAGCTCTGGTCAATGGCCCATCCTTGTAACCCTTTAGTTGAAGGGGTCGTCCATTCAGAGCATCTCTGTATGCACTACTGACCTCAGATAATCAACCACCAAGTGATGCACTGCTGCTGTTAGGTGCTGGCAGCAGACAGCCCTTGGTGCTGTGGAGTGAAATTAAAAAAAAAAAAACTTAATTCAGGCAACCACCTTGTCCATGACACTTTACCCTGTTTCATTTGCTGAGAGGGCAGGATGAGCTGTGCGACTTTCTCTTTGTAAGACAGATAAAGGAGGGTTGCCACCATTAATAGTTACTCTCCTTAATGCCACAAATTCTAGGGTCCTTTTGCAAGCTCTGGACTTGGCGCTGCAAATTACTGAAGGCAGAGGAACCAAGCCCTCGTAGTCACTGAGGATAACACTGTCCTCGACTAATCTTCACACAACCAATTACCACTACCGGGGATAGGGAGACATATAAACTCACCCCTCATTTAATCTTCAGCCTAGATGTCTCCACGACAATCATACTCCCCGTGTCTGCTCACAGGGTCAGTGAAATGCTACAAAGCTCTCCTTTTCCTCCTGTTGATCAACCTAGATTGCTCCGTCCATGATGTCACACGTGTTCTCCAACAGGTATACAACTGGTATATTGTCACTGATGAATGCATCACCACAGCCCACCATTCTTTTTGCTTCTTCAAATGGTGAGAATGCAGAAAATACAGTACATACTGTATAGGCAACCGCTGCTGTTAGAAAAGAAGTCCAGTTCCCTTGAGCCTGTCTTCATGCCATAATCGCACATATACTCATTGATGGGCCTCTGCAGCACATGCAGCCACTGCAACATGGCCAAATTCAAGTTCACCTGGTAGGCATGTCACAGATCAAGCAGTTTGTAGGCAGATGAAATTCCTGCTGAATTTCACCCAGCCAAATACTGGCTGGGTAGGACTGCCTAAAGTGGTTTCTAACTCTTTTGGCTTGCCTTAGAAGATGGTGAATGGAAGGGATAGCCTTATCATCAATGCAATGTGTCAGGGAACGAGAAGATCGCCACGACGCATGAATCTGCACATGCGTAGGATTCCGACAAGACAGAGGCAGGCGGGCACTAGGACCCAGGCGCGCCTGTGACCAATGACAGTGCTGGCAGGCACTAGGACCCAGGCGCACCTGTCAGTGCCAGGCTGGCTATTTAAACCAGCTCTTGCAATGCTCACATTGCCGTATGGTCTTATTCCTGTGTTCCTGTTCCTAGTACCTGAGATTGCCTTTGTTGCCGAACCTTCCTGATCCGGATTATCGTGATTCTCTCCTGCCCTGATCCCTGGCTTGTCTGACCATTCTTCTGCTTTCTCCTGTTTACCTGACCTCCTGTTGCTGAACCTGGCCTGTGATCCGTTTATCCTTTTGCCTGCTGATCTGTACCGTCTCCCTTTGCTGTTACCAACCTGGTCTGTCTGACTACATTATACGCTACCTCTTCACATCTGGCTCTCACTTGTACCTACCACTGGCAAATCCACCTCTACCACAGCTGGTTGAACTCAGGGGTCGCGACCTGGTCTCAGGCTGCTTCAAGTCCATCCCCACCATCAGGGGCTCTGGTGAAACAGCAGACTGGGGCTTAGATTCCGCGCCCTGAGGGATTCCGGCCTGTGGGTCGCTAGAGGCTACCGCCAATCGGTCCTTAACACAATGGCAACCAGGACTCTGCCAGTGCGATACAGCACAGACTGCAAATTTCTGAAAGGAGCAAAATTCACCAGCTGGAAACACAGGAGTTTAAAGTTATCAGTTTGGCCAAGCTGGCATTCAGGCACTGGGATAGGGGTGTTTTTTTTTGCACTCTAGCAGCTAGGGCAACAAGACTTGTCTGCTCGGTGCTACAGCTTGTGTGGTGAGACTGACAGAATCAGTGCAATGTTGCACCTACCCTGCGTGGACCCATGCAGACATTCTTCCTGCTGGAAGAGCCATGAGGTAGACTTCTTGATACACCACCATCCCTCTTGCAGGATGCTGCCGAGAGGGAATGGTGTATACTGGAGGCAGAGGTGGAAAGCAAGGTGCTGGAAAGAAGAGGCAGAGGAGGTCCCTTTCCTGATGAAGATCATTCAGGTGATTTTTCCATTGAGCTGCATAATAGAAGTTAGATGTCCGTTTATACACATGGTACCCAAATGGCAGATGGTATTACCACGCTTAGTACATCGGAGGCAGAGAATGCAAATAATGGTGCTATCTGCTACACGTGTTAAAGGGGTTGATTAGACTTGCAGTACCGCCCAAAGCCAGAGAGCCTGAAATAACCCAGCCAGTGTCCTAACATCGATTCAGAGCAATGAAAGAGAAAGAACGGACACTGAATCAACCTCTCTAGCAAGTATAGCAGTGTTGGCACAGCTGACACTCCAGCCACGCTCTCTGACGTGCTTTATCCCACCCACTGGAGCTTGGTCACAGGGGTATGGAGGACTTTCAGAACTGCTGGTTAAGGTCGCATTATCAGCCATAATTAGTGATCATGTGTGTATAGATGAATTTAAAAAAGGGGGAAGAAATAGAATAAAAAGGCACAATAAAAGTGAGTGAATTATGTAAAAGAAACTGGAATGAATAATAAAGTGCAAGAGTAAAAACCAAATTGCTGTCAATCAAAGAAAGAGAAAAATAATGGAACATAAGAGGGGAAAACAAAAGGAGATTTATATATCTACATGAAGGGTAACGGTGGTTTTGGGGGGGGGGGGGGGTTGAGAGGGGAAAAGGTAGAATAGGAGGGAAAGGAGGGAGAAAAAACACAGAAGAAAGGAGGACAAAAAAAGAAAGGGAAGGGAAAGGAAAGGGGGGATGGTCAACCATAAAAATATGTGACATCCCACTCAAAATGAAGACCCTTCATAATGCGGGCCTCCAGTTTACATATCCAGAATACCTCCCCTTTACAGAGGTGGGAAAATTGATCACCGCTCTAAAGTGCTTGGCGGCATTGGTATGTTATTTTGTTTTAATATTTGATATACAGTGGATATAAAAAGTCTGCACACCCCTGTTAACATGTCAGGTTTCTGTGATGTAAAAAAATGAGACCAACATAAATCATTTCAGAACTTTTTCCACCTTTAATGGGACCTATAAACTGTACAACTCGATTGAAAAACAAACTGAAATCTTTTAGGTAGGGGAAGTTAACTAAAATAATGTGGTTGCATAATTGTGCACACACTCTTATAACTGGGGATGTAGCTGTGTTCAGAATTAAGCAATCACATTTAAAATAATCATCTTAAATAGGAGTCAGTACACGCCTGCCATCATTTAAAGTTCCTCTGATTAACCCCAAATAAACTTCAGCTGTTCTAGTAGGTCTTTCCTGACATTTTCTTAGTTGCATCCTACAGCAAAAAGGCATGGTCTGCAGAGAGCTTCCAAAGCATCAGAGGGATCTCATTAAAAGGGTTCAAAATAATTTCCAAGGCATTAGATATACCATGGAACACAGTGAAGAGTCATCATCAAGTGGAGAAAATATGGCGCAACAGTGACATTACCAAGAACTGGACGTCCCTCTAAAATTGATGAAAAGACGACAAGAAAACTGGTCTGGGAGGCTGCCAACGGCAACATTAAAGGAGCTGCAGGAATATAGATGACTCAAGCTTCTGCGCTGCTATGTATGAAATGTAATAACAGAAGAAGACTGCTGCACTCACTGGTCTAGTATACTCTCACTCTAATTAAACAATGAAGCAAAAATGTGAGGTGCTACCTCCTCATATAAAACCATAAATTATGAATAAACGTGCAGTAACAATCCAAAGAAATGTTTAGTGGACAGACTGGAATGGCAGTACAGCTGCACTAGTGAGCTACACACTGTGCAGATTGAGCCTGTGTCTCAAAAGAATCCAATCTCGGGGAGGAGCCTGGACATGGCGCCAAGCGGGAGATCAATGAGAGATCTCCCGGCACCAGGCGTCTCCGATGTCCCGCTAGGAGAGAAGAGGAAACCCCGAGGGAGCTGCCGCCGTGACCTACCTAAGTGTGTGTACGGTCCCCTGGGGTTGAGAGCGAGGTCCCTGCAGTGACGGTCCGAGCAGTGGTGGAAATCGTGGCTGAAGGGAGGAGAGAGCGGAGATCCCCGACAGCTCGATGGAGCAGCGCAGACCCTGAGCAGTCATGTGACACACCGCAAAGGAGTCCTGGGAGGAGAGTGAAGCCAGCCAGCACAGAGGAATAGGGGAAGAGGTGGATCTCTCTCCCCTCTCTGTTCCCCCCCCCCCCATTACTATTGGAACACAGCCGGATCAGTCGGGACCTCAGTGGACACACTGAGGGAGCCCCCCCCCCGAAGGCTCACATCACTGGACATTGAAGTTGTTACCCCACTCACCCAGAAGAGAACACTGGAGGAATGCAACATTCTGTGTGGAGGAAGAAGGGACAAAAGGGTGAGTGAGTGAGCGACTGATGTGATGAAAATGTATTGAAATCATTTTACTGAGTGGAATGTGTAGAAAAATTGAGGGGGGACTGCACCCAGAGGGACTTGTTAAAAGAAGAAGCGGAAGGAGGATGAATTTAAACAGAGAGGATCCCCAAAGGGTTCTGGAGGCTGACAGAGGTCCCAAGGAGGGGGGAGAGAAAGAGAGAAAAGAGAATAGAAAATAGAAAAATTACAACATTATGAAAAATAAAGCGATAAAAGGAGGTGGGTCAAAGGCCCCCCAGACAAGATCAATTAAAAAATATATACCACAACAGTGGTAAACAGACCCTCGTGAGACAACAAGGAATAAGCGGTAGAACTGAGACTGAAAATAGTAATGGAGAATGTTCTAGACTATCCCTGGAAATAAGAAATATAAGTCAAGACATTGAGGAAGGAGATTTAGGAAAATAGCAGATTCAGAGAACATAGAAGAACAAATTAAGAACTTAAAATTGCCCACTAAAATAGAAATGGCAGAAATGTTTAAAGGGTTAAAAAGATCAATGAAACAGGAGATGGCAAAACTGCATAAAGATCTGGGACAGGTATTATCGAGGGTGGAAGAGACGGAGGAAAAACTGGATAAACATGCGCAAGGGGATGGGGAGGGGGTAGGTAGGTTAAGACTCTGCAATATAGTAGATGATACATTAGTTTGGAGAGGTTTTAGAGAACGAAGAGGGAGGGGGGAGGGTAGGTGATTTTGAGCGGGTAGGTAGTTTTAGCCTGTGCAATACAGTAGGAAATATAGTAGCCTGGAGAAGTCCTAGAGGACGAAGGGGAAGATATGCAAAAGAGAGGAGGAGAGTAAGGGAAGAATGGAAGAGATACAGTTTGTAACTCACAATGTTAATGGATTAAACAGCCCTGGGAAGAGATTCAGGATATTTAACCTCTTCCATACCGGACACTTTTACCCCCTTCCTGCCCAGGCCATTTTTCAGATTTCAGCGCTCTCACATTTTGAATAACAATTGCACGGTCATACAACATTGTACCCAAACTAAAATTTTATCATTTTCTTCACAAAACTAGAGATTTCTTTTGATGGTATTTAATCACCACTGGGGTTTTTATTTTTTGCTAATTTAACAAAAAAAAAAAACACGTTTTCTTTGTTTCGGTTATAAAAGTTTGCAAATAAATAAATGTTCTTCATAAATTTAGACCAAAATGTATTCTGCTACATGTCTTTGGTGCAAATAACCCAAATTAGGATGTATTCTTTAGTTTGTAGGAAAGTTATAGAGTTCACAAACTACGGGATATATCTGAATATTGATCAGTCCTGAAGTACTGACAGTCAATCTAATTTCTTGAGGTCCAAGAATGTCAGAACAGTACAGATATCCCCCAAATGACCCCTTTTTGCAAAGTAGACAGTCTGACGTACTTCATAAGAGGCATGGCGAGTTTTTGAAGTTTTTTTTGTAATTTTTCAGAAAATGAAAAAATTAAAAAAAATATTTTCACAATTTTTTTTTTTTTTTTTTTTACATACTCTCACCAGTGCAGTACAGCATCATATAACTGGCATGGTGGTGATCAGGGACACTGACTGGTAACCGTATGAAAAAAAAATAGTACAATGTTACCATAGTAACATTGTACTACTTTGGGGAAGTGATCAGTATTTTTTTTTTTTTTTTTTTTTTTTACACAATTTGCTTATAGCAAAGAATTACTTTACTATAAGCAAGCATTTACCTAAATGACATTGATTCATTCAGGTTTTTTTTTTTTTTTTTGTGCTTAGCTGTGATTTGGCCATGGCTAATCACATGACACAGCTGGGCTGTGATTGGCCCAGCTTGTGCATGTGATCGCTGTGACCATTCACAGCTAGACACACTAGTATACAATGGATGGCATGAATGAAGCCATCCACTGTATACAACTGTCATGTGACCTGCTGTGATTGGTCACATCAGGTCACATGATACCGGCAACGGGGCCGGTACTCAGATCTGTCATCGGCCGTGTCCGAGATACACAGCCGGTGACAGATCGCGCCGCTACGCGGCTCTGCAGGCGCGCAAACTGCGCATGCCCGGGAGGACGCCATATGGTGTCCACCCGGAACGCTGAGGAATTTTGCCGGCCGCCAAACGGCCATTGGCCAGGCGGCAAGAGGTTAAAGAGCTTCAGCATAGATTGTCTTCAGTGATTTTCTTACAGGAGACACATTTGGGGAGAGAAACAAACGTGAAATTAAATTCTATATACTATCCATTGTGGTTCTATGCAGACTTCCCAATTAGAAGAGCTAAGGGAGTGGCAATAGGATTCGCGAAAAATATAAGGTTTGAGTTGGAGGACAGATTCGTAGATCCTGATTTCGGTTTTTAAAGGGAAGATTACAAGAAATAGATTGTACATTAGCAAATATTTATTGTCCAAATAAGAAACCGGAGATACTCTTATAAAATACTCTGAAAAAATTAATGGATTTAAAAAAAAGTGGTTTAATTGTGGCGGGAGATTTCAATGTGTGCATGGATCCTCAGATAGATATGACGTCTCCTGTGCAGAGGGAGGAGAGCATGTCTCTGAGATCCTTGAAGAAAATTATATTTCAATGTCAACTTGTAGATATATGGAGAATTAAGCATATGAAGGACAGAGACTATACGTTTTACTCTCATGCACACGAAATGTATTCAAGATTGGACTATATATTGCTGGAACATTGACTTATTGAGTCTTTGGTCAAAGTAAAAATAGAAGTAATGTCAATATCGGACCACACTTGTGTTACAATGAAATTACTATGGGGAAAGGAGTTGAAGGGGGGAAAAGCATGGTGGTTAAATGAGACTTCTCCTGGATCAAGAGACCGATCAAAAAATTAAAAAAGAAATAGAGTAATTTTTTGAAAAAAATTATACAGGAGAGGTGTCTGTAGCAATGGTGTGGGAGGCTCATAAGGCTTATATTAGAGGAATCCTTATTGCGATCGGAGCAAAGAAGAAAAGGGAAAGAAGAGAAAAAATGAATGTGCTTCTCAGGGAACTCTCTGAGCCAGAACAGACACATAAAAGTAGAGTAACAAAAGAGATTATGCAGAGGGTAATAAATAAAAGAGAAGAACTAAATAATTTTCTGGAAGAAGATAAGAGAAGAGAATTTAATAAAATAAGTGATTGATATAGATGGGGAGATAGGCCAGGAAAGTATTTAATGAGGGCTCAGAGAAAAAAAAAAAATCTAGGAACTATATAGAAAAAATAAGAGACCCCAAAGGAGAATTAGTGTATTCAACTAAAGATATCGCTAGGGAGTTTAAATAATATTATAGCAATTTATATAATATTACTCCCCATAGATCTACAAATAATGATGGAATAGGAAAAATGGAAAAAAGACAAATATATTTAAAAAATGCAGGATTACCGAAAATAAGTGAGGTACAATTAAAAACCCTATAATCAGAAATAATGCAGGAAGAAATACAATTAGCATTAAAAAGTACCATGGCTGGGAAAAGTCCAGGGCCAGATGGATATACGGTGAGGTGCTATAAAAAATATAAAGAACTATTAGTACCTAAATTAAGGATATATATGAACCCATTGGAGGGGAGAAATAGAAATGAGGAGGGAATCCCTACAAGCACATTCTCATTCATAATGAAGGTAAGCATTCAATGTTCAAGCTATAGACCGATTTCTTTACTGAACACAGATACTAAATTATACGCAAAAGTTCTGGCAAACAGGTTGAAAGACCTAATGCCTGAATAGATATTAATATATCAAGTGGGCTTCGTCCCAGGGAGAGAAGGTAGATATAACATACTGAGATCTTTGTTCCTCATCCAAAAAAGCAGAAAAGAGAAAACCACTTCAGTGGTGCTCTCGATCGATGCCGAAAAGGCATTTGATAGGGTAGACTGGGGATATATGATGGATACACTGGAAGTACTGGGGATAGGAGATAGAATGAGAGAATGGATAAGGAAGTTATATAGTTTACCCTCTGCATCAATCATGGTTAATGGGGATTTATCAAAGTATTTCGGGATGCTAAATGGAACAAGACAGGGATGCCCTCTGTCTCCACTATTATATGTTTTGTCATTAGAATCTCTATTGTCTACAATAAGGAATAAAGTGTATATAAAGGGAATACGGATAGGAAACACAGAGCATAATGTGGCAGCTTATGCGGATGATATGTTGTTTTATGTGGGGAACCCTAGGATAACATTGCCAAATTTAATGAAATCACTGAAAGAGCATGGGGAGATATCAAACTTAAAAATGAATCCAACAAAAACAGAAATCTTAAATATAAACTTTCCAAATAGAGAGAAAAATAGGATACAAGAGGAATTTCCCTTCGTTTGGAGAGAAAAAGAATTAAAATATCTAGGAATAAAATTAACTGTTTCCTCCAAGAACTTATATAAATTACAGTTGCAAGAAAAAGTATGTGAACCCCTTGGGATTACGTGGAGTTTTGCATGAATTGGGCATAAAATATGCTCTGAACGTCATCTAAGTCACAACAATAGAAGAACACAGTCTGCTGAACATAATACTACACAAACATTAGATGTTGCTATGGTTTAATTGCACATAACATGTAAACATTCACAGTGCAGGAAGGAAAAAGTATGTGAACCTTTGGAATTAAGAACTGGTTGACCCTCCTTTGGCAGCAATAACCTCAACCAAACGTTTCCTGTAGTTGCAGATCAGACCTGCACAACGATCTGGAGTAATTTTGGACCACTCCTCTTCACAAATTGTTTTGTTGAATTACTTGTATGATTTGGGTCATTGTCCTGTTGCATCACCCATCAGATGACAAATCTGAGTATTGGCCCCGTTGCCGGTACCATGTGACCTGCTGTGACCAATCACAGCAGATCACATGACAGTTGTATACAATGGATGGCTTCATTCATGCCATCCATTGTATACTACTGCCTAGCTGTGAATGGTCACAGCTAATCACATGCACATGTCATGAGATTAGCTGTGGCCAAATCACAGCTAAGCACAAAAAATAAAAAACCCTGAATGAATCAAATGTCATTCAGGTAAATGCTTGCTTATAGCAAAGTAATTCTTTGCTATAAGCAAATTGTGTACCATGGTAACATTGTACTACTTTGGTCATAGTGAAATATAAAGAAAAAATCTTAAAATAAAGAAAAAATTTTTAAATGAAAAATAATAAAAAAATATATATTTTTTTTTCATATTGTCACCAGTCAGTGTCCCTGATCACCGCCATGCCAGTTATATGATGACGCTGTACTGCACTGGTGACAATATGTAAAAAAAAAAATAGTGAAACAAATTTTTTTAATTTTTTAATTTTCGGAAAAATGACAAAAAAAATATAACTTCAAAAAACTCGCCATGCCTCTTATGAAGTACGTCGGACTGTCTACTTTGCAAACAGGGGTCATTTGGGGGATATCTGTACTGTTCTGACATTCTTGGACCTCAAGAAATTAGACTGGCTGTCAGTACTTCAGGATTGATCAATATTTAGATCTACCATAGTTTGTGAACTCTATAACTTTCCTACAAACTAAAGAATACATGCTAATTTGGGTTATTTTCACCAAAGACATGTAGCAGAATACATTTTGGCCTACATTTATGAAGAACATTTATTTATTTGCAAACTTTTATAACAGAAACAAAGAAAAATTTTTTTTGTTTCAAAATTTTTTATTTTTTTTTGTCTTTTTTTGTTAATTTAGCAAAAAATAAAAACCCCAGTGGTGATTAAATACCACCAAAAGAAAGTTCTAGTTGCGTGAAGAAAATAATAAAATTTTAGTTTGGGTACAATGTTGTATGACCGTGCAATTGTCATTCAAAGTGTGAGCGCTGAAACCTGAAAACTGGCCTGGGCAGGAAGGTGCAAAATTGCCCGGTATTGAATTGGTTAAACGAGATTAAGGATGAACTAAGAAAATTAGGAGGGGGAACCCCATCGTGGATAGGTCATATAAATCTGATAAAAATGGTGATTGTTCCAAAAATCTTATATGAATTTCAAACGATACCAATTAAACTACCAGAAGTATATTTCAGAATAATTATAAAAATAACAAGATTTGGAGGAATAAAAAACCAAGAATAAGTTATGAAATTTTATGTAGAAATAAAGAGAAAGGTGGACTGGGAGTACCAGATTTGAAAAGATACTATAACTCGGTAATAATGGTGAGAATTTATGACTGGACACATAATGCAAAAGGGAAAAGCTGGCTTAAAATTGAAAATACACTAAGTAATACCAATTTAAGTAGAATCGTATGGTTGCCCACACAATACCGAGGATTAGCAGGTAGCACAAGTTAGTTCACGTTAAAGGTTTTAAGAGTTTGGGATGTATTGCACAGATGGGATGGGAATTTAATTCACTGTTAATGCCCTTAGGGTCCACAGAGTTTTTTTCCCCTGGGTAAAGAAGGTATCACAGGGAAGTGGATTAAGAAGGAAGATACTGTACACAATTGAGGGGTATAATGGTGGGGGAGGAAATGGATTCACTCAAGCATTTGGAAAAAAAAAAAGGGAGAAGTGTTCATGAGAATGGATGAGTGGCGTTATTTTCAATTAAAACACTTTATAGGGAAGCTTCCAAAACCCTTAAGAACAAGAAAGGATTGGAACCACTTTGAGCGGTTATTAGACACATGGGGGGATGGGAAACACAGAACTTCTAAAATATATAAGATTCTCACTGAAATAAACACAGATATAAGGCCACAATATATAGGAAAATGGGAAATGGATATAGGTGTAATAATAGATGTAGAAAAACAGAGGAAAATGTATAGATTAATCCATGAAAACAAACATGCGGGAGGTAGAAATTAACTATAAATGTTTGGCAAGATGTTATATTACACCGAGTATGGCACATAGTTGAGTGGAGATAATTCACCTTTGTATTGGCGGGGATGTGGAGGCAGAGGCACTATGTATCACATATGGTGGGAGTGTCCTAAAATACAAGAGTACTGGGAGAAAATAGTGAACTTGATTCAGAAAATTACAGAGGTTGACATTAGACACAGAGACTTGCCTTTTCCATAGTACCAAGCTTTCAGTCAAAAAATATAAAAAATCTGGTGTATTGTATTATTTGAATGCAGCAAAGGGCTTGATACCCAAGTTCTGGCGGAGACAGGAGGTGCCGAAAATAGAGGATTGGGTTAAAAGGGTGGATCAAATATGTAAAATGGAAGAACTTTACCATATGAACGAAGATAAAATGGAGAGCTATCATATAAAATGGAACAAATGGCAGGAATTTAAAAAGTTAAACAGAGTTTATGGGGGAATAATATAAAATAACATGGTTACACTTTTCTCTTTTCTTTTGAGGATGTGGATCTCCAGAAAGGAATAGGAAAATGCAGAGCAGGGGGGGGGGGGATGGGTGGTATTTAGGTAGGGGGGGTGTAGGGGGGGGGGAGAAAAGGTGATACGATAAATGTATTGAAAAATGAAAATGTGTCAATGTTTTTAAAAGTATGTTTGTACAATTTATTTATTTGAAAAATCAATAAATATTTAAATAAATAAAAAAAAATGTTTAGTGTAGTGCAATTTCTTTAGACTATTATTGCATGATTATTTATAATTTATGGTTTTATATGAGGAGGTAGCGCATCACCTTTTTGCTTTATTGTTTAATATCTCACAAGTACTAACTGTGTGGTACATATGGCAACAATCTCCCGTATTCTTCAGATTTCTGGGCTGTGGGGTAGAGTGGCAAGACAGAAGCTTTTTCTTACAAAGAAAAACATCCAAGCCTGGCTAAATTTTGCAAAAACACATCTGAAGTCTCCCAAAATCATGCGGAAAATGTGTTCTGGTCTGATGAAACCAAGGTTGAACTTTTTGGCTATAATGCCAAAAGATATGTTTGGCGCAAAAAACACTGCACATCACCAAAAGAACACCATACCCAAAGTGAAGCATGGTGGTGGCAGCATCATGCTTTGGGGCTGTTTTTCTTCAGCTGGAATTGGGCCTTAGTCAAGGTAGAGGGAATTATAAACAGTTCCAAATATGTCAGGGTGCTGTCCACGGCAGAGGTTCTGGAAGATGTGGCAGTTCACTTCCTCAAGTTGCTGGATGATCTCTAGCTCCCCGTGCCCTGTTCCTGTTTCCTGTGACTTGATCCCGTGATCTCCTGTTACCAATTCGGCTTGCTCCTGGACCTGTCTACTCTGCCTTACCCCTAATCTGACCTTGGCCTGGCTTACGGACACTCTCGCTCCTCTGTGTATGACCTCGGCTGTCCCATCTGACTACGTCTGCTCTGATTCCCACCTGGTACCTGACCTTGCCTTGAACCGACTACCCAGTAAACACCTAAATCCGGAAGGGCTTGCATACCATGCAC
Organism: Staurois parvus; assembly: GCF_062004578.1. NCBI lineage: Eukaryota > Metazoa > Chordata > Amphibia > Anura > Ranidae > Staurois > Staurois parvus. The sequence continues at coordinate 1,428,898 of NW_028318100.1, forward strand.
AGGCGCCTCCTGTCTGCAGACCTATCTCCGTGCACCAGCTGTGCTTCTGAGTGGACCACCAACCAGCACTCCTACAGGCGACCTGTGCAACTTTGAGCCTGACTCCCGCTGTCCCACTCTCAGGGGAGTCTGGAACTTAGCCGCAAGGGAAGCCCTCTCTCCTTTGGCCTCCATTAATAGGTACGTGATAGTATCATCCAGCCAGTATGTCAGAGGCCGAGAGAGGCGCTTCTGCACTAGAGGCCCTGTGCCAACAGATGACGGCACTTACCCAAGCAGTGAAGGATTTACAGCAAGGATACTTCCAGCTAGAAGGGCATCTTCACTCCCTCTCTACTTCCGCGGACCAGGATCCCTCCGCCAGTTCCAACCCAGTAGCCGCACATGCCAGTCAGTCTCCTGCTATCGTGTTACCATCTCCAGTTCCTACTCCGGAATGTTTTTTCAGGGATCGATGTAAGTTTAGAGCTTTCAAGAATGCCTGTGAATTATATTGTGCTCTGCAACCCAGGACCTTTTCTCTGGAAGCGGTCAAGGTCAGGTTCATCATCTCCCTCTTGTCTAAAGAACCTCAGTCTTGGGCACATAGTCTTCTGGAACAAAAGAGCCCAGCACTCAATTCAGTGAGTGAATTCTTTGAAGCCATGTCTGCCCTCTCTGACGATCTCCAGAAGACCTCCCCTGCTGAGTCCGCCCTCCATGCTCTACTACAAGGTCGGCGGCCTGTGGAGGACTACATAGTGGAGTTCCGTAAATGGTCTGCAGACACCGGTTGGAACGATGCAGGATTGAAGTACCAGTTCCGCCTAGGCCTGTCCGAGTCCCTCGAGGACGAGTTAGCTAGGGTGGAAGCTCCCTCCTCCTTGGAGAACCTTATCCTGCTCGCTACTCGTTTGGTCTACGGGAAAGACGCACTGAGCATACTCAGACATTTTGGCCCACTTGGGTTCAGTCGAAAGTTCCAGGGCCAACGGCTCCTGCCCTTGCTCCGCAACCCATCAACAATTCGGAGGTAGAACCTATGCAAATCGGCCTTCTCCAACCTGCCCTAACTCCGGAAGAAAGGCTACACAGATAGCAAGGCTCTACTGTGGGGCCACGGGCCACTTCCTGTGTAACTGCCCAGTACGCCCAAGTAAGTCCAGCCAGCCACATCCTTCGTACCTTCAGCTATCCGGGACTTTAACCACCCATGTCATTGCAGGTGGCTGGAAGGGATGACAAGTTGCGGATGACAAGTTGCAGGCAGACAAGCTTCCGAGTCGTTGACTCGGAAGCTTGTAGCTGTTTCTTAGACATCCAATTGGCCAAGGACTTACACATACCTCTTCTGCCTAAGAAACAGAGCCTTGACGTCTTATTTGCAGATGACACTACTCCGAGTTCCAGACCTGTTACCTAGGAAACCATTCCTATTCTTGCAACCACCAACTCCGGCCATCAGGAGTTTATTCGTTTTGATGTGATCAGATCCCCCATGTTTCCAGCCATCCTAGGAATACCCTAGTTGCAAGCCCACAACCCACAGATCATTTGGCCCAAGAAGGAAACCATCTTTTCTTCAGAATATTGTCTACAACACTGTGGTTCCCCTACACCCACCAATTCTTCCGTGTGTCTCTCAGTCCAACCTTCACCAGGAGGCCAGTCAATCAGTTCCCTCTACCTACCATGACTTCCTTGATGTGTTTGATAAAAAGAAGGCTGACACATTACCTTCTCATCGGTCTTATGATTGCCCAATTGAGTTACTCCCAGGAGCAGAAATACCATTTGGGCAAATTTTCCCATTATCCGAACTTGAACTGGAAGCCCTCCGGCACTATCTAGATGAGACTCTCATTAAAGGATTCATCCGCCCCTCTTCCTCTCCTGCCGGGTCTGGTATTTTCTTTGTAAAAAAGAAAGATCGGTCTTTTAGACCTTGCATTGACTACACAGAACTTAATAAAATTACCATCAAAAATCAGTATCTTCTTCCTCTGGTGCCTGAGTTATTTCAGAGATTTCGAACCGCCCGAGTGTTCACTAAATTGGACTTACGGGGGGCCTACAATTTAGTCCGTATAAGAGAGGGCGATGAGTGGAAGACCGCCTTCTGAACACGCTTCGGACATTTTGAATATCTAGTAATGCCGTTTGGGGTATGTAATGCCTCTGCTACGTTCCAACATTTTGTGAAGGACATCTTTAGAGAATACCTCGACCTTTTTGTAATTGTCTACCTGGATGATATTCTAATTTTCTCTACCCCACTGGAAAGTGCTAAACACTCTAAGGATGCATGGCTTGTACGCCAAGGCAGAGAAGTGTGAGTTTGAGAAGCAGTCCATCCAGTTCCTGGGGCTCATAATTTCCACCGAGGGGATCTCCATGGACCCTCAGAAAGTATATGCTATCATGGATTGGCCTGCACCTTCAGACAGGAAAGGGGTCCAAAGATTCGTGGGTTTCGACAACTTTTATTGGAAACTTATTCAGGGCTTTTCCACAATCATTGCCCCGATTACTCAACTCACCCAACAGCATACACGATTTTGCTGGAGACAGGAAGTTCAAAAAGCGTTTGAGCAATTAAAGAGTCAGTTCACCTCCGCTCCTATGTTACAGCATCCAGAGCCAACACTCCCCTTCATCCTGGAGGTAGACGGATCTGAAGTTGCTACAGGAGCCGTACTCTCCCAGCGCCAGGGCCCAAAGGCTCTGCTTCACCCAATAGCCTTCTGTTCTAGGAAACTGAGCCAAGCCGAGAGGAACTACGATGTGGGAGATAGGGAACTTTTAGCGATTAAGATAGCATTTGAAGAATGGAGATATCTCTTGGAAGGAGCCAGCCACCCAATTATGATTTTCACAGATCATAAAAATCTGGAGTATCTAAGGTCCACCAAGCGCCTAAGACCTCAACAGGCTAGATGGGCTTTATATTTCTCCAGGTTTAACTTCCACATAACCTACCACCCAGGATCCAAGAACGGGAAGGCAGATGCGCTTTCCTGCATGTTCCCGGACCCAGAGGAGCCTTCTCCCCCCAACACCATTTTGTTAGCCCAAAATTTTTTGCTGATCCAACCCAGCCAAAGTCTTTGATCAAGCAAGCCTCTGCACTATGTCCTGAACCAGAACAAAATTCGCTTAGAAGGCAGGATGGTCTTCTGTGACACAAGGATAAAATCTTTGTACCCCAAGAAGTGAGGTCTCAAGTTTTAAGGGCTTTCCATGACCATCAACTGGCTGGACACTTTAGAGCCCGTAAGACAATGGAACTAATCCAGTGATCCTTCTGGTGGCCCACCCTGAATCATGACTGTAGAGCATATGTGAAGTCGTGCACAGTGTGTCTGCGGAACAAGGGAGACAAAGCTAAGGCCTGGGGGTTGCTGAGGCCCCTGCCCATTCCTGATCGTCCCTAGGAGATGGTCGCAATAAACTTCATTGTGGATTTGCCGCCCTCGGAGGGGTTTACTACCATTCTGGTAGTAGTGGAGCGGCTATCCAAGATGGTCCACTTTTTACTAATGGTGGGTACGCCATCCGCACCAGAGACTGCACTTAACTTCATCAAAGAGATTGTCAGGTTACATGGTCTGCCCAGTAATATCGTCTCAGACCGAGGGGTGCAGTTTACGTCCAGGTTATGGATAGCCCTCTGTAAGGCCCTGACGGTGGAACTCTGCTTATCATCTGCCTACCATCCCCAGAGTAACAGGCAAACGGAGCAAACAAACCAGACTTTGAAGCAATATTTACGGTGCTTCTCTGCTTTTTCTCAGCATGATTGGGCATCTCTACTCCCATTGGCAGAATTTGCCTACAACAACTCAGTCCATTCTGCTACAAACCAGTCGCCATTTTGGGCAAGTTATGGATTCCACCCTTCCTCCATACCTGACATCATTCCTGAAGCTTCGGTACCCACAGTACAGGACAGACTCTCCATGCTACAGAACAACTGTAAAGTCCTCCGAGAGTCTATACTGAAATCCCAGGCTGATTATAAGAAACACTACGACAGGAAACGGAGAGGAAACCCTCCTCTGAAGATTGGAGACAAAGTTTGGCTATCAACTGCCAATCTAAAACTCCCCTGCCTGTCACGTAAGTTGGGTCCAAGGTACATTGGCCCTTTCCGGATCAAGAGAGTAATCAATCCAGTAGTTTTTGAGCTGTGCCTTCCGGAATCATACAAGATCCTACAGTTTTCCACGTCTCCTTACTCAATCCAGCTGTTCCTGATCCTTTTCCAGGGAGAGTAGAACCACCTCCTCCGCCGATAACAGTTGGGGAGGAGACGGAATATGAGGTTGAAGCAATTCTGGACTGCAGAAGGCGGGGAAGACAAATCCAGTACCTGGTCAGTTAGAAGGGGTACCCACCTGAAGAAAGTTCCTGGGAACCAAAATGCAATGTACATGCCCCCAGGCTTCTCCAAGAATTTTGTTCTAAGTATACTGAAAAGATGGCCCAGATGAGCATCTGGAATGGGGGGGCACTGTCAGGGTCCTATCCACGGCAGAGGTTCTGCAAGATCTGGCAGTTCTGCCAGTACTCTGCATGGCCGCAGAAGGATGCACACTCGTGTCCCACATCAGAGTCCTTCCCCCCCACACCTGTGTCCTCCACCAGAGTCCCCCTCCCAAATTTGTATCCCCATCAGAGCCCCCACTGCACATGAGTGTCCCCATCAGAGCCCACCCTGCGCACTCGTGTCCCCATCAGAGCCCCCCTGCACACTCGTGTCCCCATCAGAGCTCCTCCTCTGCACACGCGTGTCCCCATCAGAGCCCCCTCCCCCCACCCTTGTGTGTCCCCACCAGAGCAACCCCCACACACAGCACATCTGTTTCTGTATCAGTCTCCCTGCACTGCCTTCTAATTCCCCTGTAGATTAGTGTCCATGACCGTTTTAGTTCTCAGAAGGGCTAGCCCAACTGCACTTTCAGGTTCCCGTCCCACAGTTGCACAGGCACACTGTATGTGAAATTACAGCAGTAAAAAGGACACTGAATTTAACTGAAGCCAGGAGGTGCAGCAGGTCTGCACTAAAATAATTTGGGCTTTGTTGCTTTTTTCGGGTTGCGAGACTGACGGTGCACCCCCTCAATGCCTGTCAGTATGCAGAGCAACCCGAGCAGAGAACGTCCGTCCAGCGAGTCCAAAGACTCTAGCCGTGGGCCGGAAAAAAACTTCCTAGTGGGCCAGATGTGACCTGTGGGACACACTTTGGAGACCCCTGTTCTAGGATATTCAAAGATTTGGTCAACTTTGTTTCCCTCACTCGGAAATCAGACTGGCTATGGAAATTATCCACATTTTGTTGGCTCTGCGTATGCAATGCTGTTATGTAAGCAATGCTGAGTGCTGAGATGAGAGATCCCGTGCAGGGATGGATTAACCGGCTCACAAGCAGCTCTGAATTACTTGGGCTTCTTTCACACTGAGTTTTTGAAGCGTTTTTGCGAAGAGAAAAAAAAAAAAATGCCTGAAAAGCTCAAAACTGCTTTGCTGTGAATGTATATCTATGTATGTTTTCACACTGAGGCATTGCGCTTGCAGTGTGGTGTAAGAAATTCCTGCTTGCAACATCTTTGAGGCATGTCTGGGGAGTAAAAAAAAAATAAAAAAACCAAAAAAACTCAAAAACAACTCTTGCCATTGAAATGAATGGTAACCGCCTCAACAATGCTCCAAAAAACGCACCACAAATGTGGGAAGGTCTGTAAGGCAGGCCATAGACGGGCTGTTTATTGGACAAATTTTCTGCCGATAAACGAAAAATCGGTCGGCCGCACTGAAGATGCTTTTCCAGCATGACCAGAACATGCTGGGTCATTGATGTCACACAGGGGCGGGCCCACATAGGTAATGGCCCACCCTTTACATATTTAAGAACTGTCAAGCAAGCGGAGCAGTCAGATAGCTGGAAGCCAGCGTCTGGAGTGGAACCTTTTCTTTTTTCGGGTAGACATCGTGATTGACGTTGGATCTACTTCAGGGGACATTCTTTTATTTTCTTTCTTTTAATAAAGGACTTGTCAAAAAGACTGTCGCCTGTCTTTTTCACACTTTTTTTGTGAATGGGTAGCGGTACCATGTACCCCATACTCATTCACATGGGGGGGCAGGTTCTAGGGGACCCCTTGCTAAAGAGGGGTTTCCAGATTCCGATAAGCCCCCCTGCCCGCAGACCCCACAACCACAGCCCAGTGTTGTGGGGAAGAGGCCCTTGTCCCCATCAACATGGGGACAAGGTGTTTTGGGGGGGAGCCCCGCCATAGCACCCCCCATGTTGAGGGCATGTAGCCTGGTATAGTTCAGGAAGGGGTGCTCGCACACCCCCCACCTTTCCTGACCTGCCCTACCCCATACTCCTTCACATGGGGGGGGGGCTAGGGTCTGGGGGCCCCCTTCCTAAAGGGGGGCTTCCAGAGTCCGATAAGTTCCCTGCCTGCAGACCCCCACAACCATCGGCCAGGGTTGTGGGGAAGAGGCCCTTTTCCCCATCAACATGGGGGGACAAGGTGCTTTGGGCGGGGACCCCCCATGTTGAGGGTATATGGCCTACCCCTTTACTGACCTGCCAGTCTGCATGCCCGGGTAAGGGTCTGGTATGGATTTTGGGGGGGATCCCACGCCTTTTTTTTAAATTATTTTTTAATTGCCGGCAATTCTTTCTTTTACATTCATCTGTCAATGGGGAACCCCACTGACAGCTTAAACATTAACACATGGTTTTCACTATTAAAATACCGCATGACTTGATAAAATAACTATGCGGTATGTTAGTAGCATTTTTTAGTGAATTCAAACTTTTTTTTTTAAATGCTATGCGGTATCCTACCACATACTCGGATGTGGTAAGAAAACAAAACGTGCAGATCTGCCCAATTTGAGCTACAAAAGTCACATATACAGCATGTTCTACTTGAAAAAACGCCCCAAAAACGCTAGTCAGTTTTCAAGTATTTGTGAAAGCAGCCTTACAGTGGCCATTTAGACCTGCAGCAGCGCTCAAAGCCAGAGAGCCTGAAATAACCCTGCTAGTAACTAGAAGAGGGAGCCAGTGTCCTAACACGGATTCAGAGCAATGGAAAAGAAAGAACGGACACCGCATCCACCTCCCCAATTATATATATGTATGCATTTACATTTTACATTCTTTTGCATAGTTCAATACACTTCACATTTTCTACGTTAATTTTTCCTTATTTTTATTCTCATCTTCAATAGCAATTACTGTACTTTGATTTCTATTTTTATTTTAAATTTTACCTTCAATTAGATACATACATTTCCTTTTTTTCCCCTCTTCTCATTTTCCATTGTTTTTCTCTTTCTGTTATTATTGACAGCACTTTGATTTTTACTCTTGCACAATATTTATTATAGTTTCTTTTACATAATACTTTTATTGTGTTTTTTATTTCTATGTCTTCCTCTTTTTCAATTCACCTCATACACACACCTGATCACAATCACTAATTACGGCTGACAGTCCTCCCGACCTCTGTGACCAAGGCCCTGTGGGCGGGGTGAAACATGGCAGAGGAGCACGACTAGAGTGGAAACTATCTGCTATCCTTACTGGGGAGGTTCTCTCTTCCATTGCTCTGAATCAATGTTAGGACACCGGCTTCCAATCTCTGTTATTGGCAGGGTTATTTCAGGTTCTCTGGGTTTGAATGGCACTGCAAGTCTATTCAGACACTCTAATCAAAAGCTGCTTGTCTCAGCAGGATCATCCATCCATGCAAGGGATCTCTTATCTCAGCACTCAGCATTACTTGTATTCACCAGTATCAGATTTCCCCATGCTCTTGCAAGTTTCTGTCAAACAATTTTTTACTAGCTACAAAGTGACATTGTGATCTTTCGCCTCTTAAATCATAGGAACATTCAGTTCATGAACTTTCTGTGTTATGGCGCTGCAAGATATTTTTATTTGAAAACTTCCTGCCCTGAGACTATCACTCATGCGGAGCAGTTTTCCTTATGTTCCATGTAAGCCATAGTGCTTATAGTGCTGCTAGCTTAAGCCACCGTGATCATGGTGATATTACAGGACTGCCTTTTTTCAACACAATAAAATGCTCTTTACATCTGTGAATATTTACATGATTATAGAAAAAAACCCCTATACTATACCTTTTTAACATTTCAATCAGTACTTACCTTAGTTCACACTGGAACATCCGGCATTTATCATACAATTAATAGTGTTGTAAGTTCCTATAAATTTGAATCATTGATCATGGCTAAGACATAGAATTGCTTTGTTTTAACTCTACAAGTTATATAGTACTGCTTTGTTTCAACATAATCATTTACTTTCTACATACGTGGACACCTTCAGAGTTCCTTGTAGTAAAATCATTCCAGGAATTTAAAAACTCAAATCTCATTTTCATTATTGCATGTGTCAGTTTAGTCTGGGACATCTGCTATCGATTATTCATTTGCATAAATTGACCCTTGAAGGAATAGCACTGCCTAACACAGCAGATGTCCTTATACACTTTGTATACATGTGACAATTATGGACATACTCATTTATACAGTATATAGCATTTTGTTAGTCTTGCTTGGTATACCAAAATGTATACCACACTTTCTTACACAAATACCAAAAAGTATACCACACATATATTTTTTTCTTTTTATTTACTTCTGCTTATTTATCAAATTCTTTCACAAATGTTTGTAGAAGCAGTCTGCATGCCTAGGTGCTTGATTTTATATACCTGTGGGGATTGGAACACCTGAATCCAATGATTTGGAGGGGTGTCTCAATACTTTTGGCAATATAGTGTATATACACTATAGTGCCAAACGTATTGGGACACCCCTCCAAATCATTCGTTTCAGGTGTTCCAATCCCCACAGGTGTATAAAATCAAGCACCTAGACATGCAGACTGCTTCTACAAACATTTGTGAAAGAATGGGTTGCTCTCAGGAGCTCAGTGAATTCAAGCGGCCCCACTGGAGATCCGGATAATGTGCTAGTATGTGATGCAGGGAGAAGATTTTTCTTTTTTTTTTTTTCCGAAGTTTACTACTGCTTTAACAACAGAAAAACAGATTGTCCTTGATTTTAATAACTTTGACTCTTAAAAAAACTTTTTTTTTGGGGGGGGGCATACATAATGGCTGCACTGTAGGGCTGCTCATCGGCCACAACGGCCGATCTGCCAGACCTCGGGGGGGGAGTCAACCACCTTCCCCGGATTGCTGCTCTCCACTGCCCCGATAGGCAAGAAAACAGGGGCCTCCCGCGCCTCCAGCGCTCAGCAGGCCGAACTAGAACTTGCGGCCTACCTGTCGGAGGCCGCAAATGAAGCCCTGGCCTCAATTTCAGGTCCACCGCCGTCGCTACTCGTGGGTGAACCTGATCCCACCGGCGAAGAGGACCTGGCATCACAGGCATCCTTACAGTCACCCACTCTGCCTCTGAGGGATGCTGAGCTCCTGTGCCGCTTCAAGTCCATGCTGCAGATCCTGTTCGTGGCTTTCAATGACTGTGGCCACAGCGTTCATTTTATGCTCGAGATCGTTTGTCCAATTGCCCAACTCCCGAATTTATCACAAGAGATGGTCTGCCAGCTCCGAGGTAGTAAAGGATAATTCCGTATCCTCCGCTACCTCGAAGCTGGCAGACCGTCTCTCGCAAGAAATTCAGGAGTTGGGCAATCGGAAGAATGATCTCGAAGATAAAATGGACGCTGTGGCCACAGTCATTGAAAGCCATGAACAGGATCTGTGTGACCTCAAGAAAGAATTGGCGGACGCGCTGCTCTGGCTTGAGGATTTCGAGAACCGTTCCCACCGTGGCAATTTACGCTTAAGGAGTATCCCGGAAACAGTTACGGATCTCACCTCAACCGCTACTGCCCTGTTTCAGGAGCTGACGCATGCCATTCCCATTGACCGTCTCGAATCTGACCGCATACACCATGCACTGGGCCCCAGATGACCGTATGGGTCCCCAAGAGACTTTATCATCAAATTTACTTACTATCGCACTAAGGAAACCATCCTCTTGGCAGCCAGAAACAACCCAGACCTTGGGTTCCAGGGGCATCGCCACCAGTTCTTCGCGGACCTCTCGCAGTTCACTCTTCAGAAGCGCTGCCAGTTGAAGCCCTTCACTTCGGTCCTGGTGAATCGCAGAATTAAATACGCATGGGGTGTGTCAATTGCATTTGAAAGCTATCTTCCCTTCATCTGTGCTCCGAATATAGCGGATCCCACGGGCAGGTACTTGCTCCTACAGGGCACCCTCTGGGACCAGGAGGTTACTTTTGTCTTACTACGCCCCCAATCGCTTTCATCATAAATTTTTTTCTCATCTTTGCACCATCATTTCTCGACATTCCAAGGGTCGTCTTCTTCTTTTGGGAGATTCAAATGTTACCTTGGATTCCACCTTATATAGGTCCTATGCCTGGGGGGGGGGGGGGGCGGTCCCGTCCCACGACTTAGTACTAGAGGAATGTATGTGCTCTCTTGCAGACGGCGGGGCTGGCGGACGTTTGGAGGGAATGTCACCCAACTGAGCAGGACTTTACATTCTACTCAAAACCCCATGACCGTTTTTGCAGAATTGACCACGTATTTATGCATGTCTAACAACTTCCCTTGGTCAGGAAGATATCTATCTCCTCCTTGCCCTGGTCAGACCACAATGCCCTGGTTCTACTCCTTGCCCTAATGGGGTCGGTACATACTTTGCGGAAAAATCTGGATCTTTCTCTTCGGCTGGTGGCCCTGTTGAAGGCGCATAAAGCCAAGGTGCAGGGTCACATTATGCAGCTGGCAGCGGCTTGGAAGTGGGAGCGCCGTCTTTTGGATCTTCACTCTCTACTAGCCAGTGCCTTGATGTCACCTTTCCTACCCTTGCTCCCAATTATTAACAATCCTCTCTTCCCACCAGGTTTAGATCAACCAAGGGCGTTCTCTTGGTGGGTGGCGAATGGTTTTTCACAAGTGCAACACTTGATGACTTCTCAGTCCTTCCCCACCTGGAATTCTCTTCGGGAGTCACGGGATGTCCCTCAGGTGGAATTTTTTTGTTACCTTCAATTTTGGCATTGGCTGACCTCACTGCGGGGCACTTCTGCTTTCCCGTATCAGAAATCGGCCTTTGAATAGCTTCGCCAACAGCGTCCGGGCGCCCCGGGCCTTATTTCCTTTCTTTATGCATCTTTGAATAGATTCTCGACACGTACTTCTCTCTCATATGTTGCTCAGTGGGAGCGTGTCCTGTGGGCGGTCGTGGATCTGGAGGACTGGAATAGGGCCTGGTCATTTATAGCTAAATGTACATTCAATACAACTACACTAGAGGAGGAATAAAAAGTATTGTTTCATTGGTGTTGGATCCTGGCTCGTTTGGCCTAGGCGAACCCTGCCTGCAGTGATCGCTGCTTTCGAGGTTGTGGTTATCATGGAGATGTGTTGCATATATGGTGGCCATGCCTGAAACCATTAGTTTTTGATCTCGTGTATTTGGCCTCCTTTTTAGCTTGTTCCATCTTTCCATACGCGAGGATGCTCGGTACACTTTGCTTCATTGTCCCATACCGGGCCTGTTGGCTCACCAGCAGAAGTTGGCTTCCTATTTGTTCTTGTCGGCAACTAGAACAATTTCTCAGGCATGGATTAGCCCATCAGATGTTGAGTATCTGCAATGACTCCCAATGGAAATTTTTTAAAATATGGGAGCCGTGGTTGACATATGCTTTTCCCACGCTCCCCCTGACTAGTCTGGGTTTGTGGTGTTGTTCGGTGTTGGCGTTCCCAGACCCCTGCTCCTGGTCTTTTCTTCCTTTTCTACTCCTTTTTCCTCTCTATTTTTGCTTGCCTTTTGTTAGGTGGATAGCTGCCTTTGGTTTGAGCTATTGTCAGTGTTATATCACTGTTTTTGTAATTTATGTGCCATTGATAGCCCCTGCGTGGGTGCACCTTTTGCTCTGTTGGTGTTTTTTTTTTACTTTTTATGTGCCACTGATAGCCCCTGAGTGGGTGTGTCTTGTTGCTCAAGTCTTGTTGTAAGGTTATAAATTAATAAAAAACCATTGAAAAAGAAAAAAAACTATTTACACTCTGTTATTCACAGCCAGAATGATTTTGATTTTCAAGATTTTTGTCTTATACACGACATGAGCTCCCTCGACGTCCAAGGTTTTTCAAGTATTCAAATATCTGACATTATAAAACTCCAGACCATCTTAATATCTCTTCAACTCAATGATCAGATTTTTATCCGGTACAATCTAGAGGTAAATATCTTGCTCTATTTCAAAATTTAGTCAAACAAGACTTAGTCTTTCTTGCATGTGAAATAGACATTAATTTATATCAAAAAGGGACACAAGTTCTTCAATCTCTTATGGATTCACATTTATGCGATGCGGATGAAGCTCAGCTAATTGACACAGTAAAATAGTAAAAAATGCAGCGCAACACTGAAATGAATATAATGGTGCATATTGTGTTAACTGCAACCTCCTAAATGCATATTTAAATATAAGCTGGCAGAGATAGTGAAATTTTGGCATTGATATTGAATATATGACTGATCATGCCAAAAAAAATGCTCTTTTATGATGATCATATGAAGCCATTTATTATCAAATAGTTGTTTGGCTCTTTTTTAAATCATAAGAACAGAAATCACCCAAATGGCCATGATCAAAAGTTTACATACCCTGGAATGTTTGGCCTTGGTACAGACACACAAGGTGACACACACGGGTCAAAATGCCAATTAGAGGTTAATGTCCTGGCTACACGCAACATTTTTTTGTTTTTAAGTGCAATGTGATACGATGTTCCAGCTGTCGATTTGCTGCTGATTCACATACAGTTACGTCTTCTCCAAATAATAAGTATAACATCAAGCAACGTGTGAACTGTCAAACTCTGTATGATATATGTAATTACTTGTTCAAAGTGTAAAGTCCAATATATTGGTCAGACCACAAGACGTCTCTGAGTCCGTGATCAAATATATCAAATATAAAAACAAATTAAGATATCAATGTACTATACCATAATTCAGATACCAACTCTTTTAAAATTCAAATCGAGTGAGTAGATATCCCTGTCAGAGGAGTGATCAATTTTCCCTCCTCTGTAAAAGGGAGGTATTCTGAATATTTAAACTGAAGATCTGCACTATGAAGGGACTTAATTCAGAGTGGGAGGACACAATTTTATATAAATAACCCCCCCCCTTCCTTTTCTCTCTCTTTTTTTTCATCCTTTGTCTTTTTCCCTTCTTAAATTATTATTATTATTATACAGGATTTATATAGCGCCAACAGTTTGCTCAGCGCTTTAAAATATAACGGGAGACAATACAGTAACAATACAGTTCAATACAAGAGGGATTTGAGGGCTCTGCTCCTTGGAGCTTACAATTTAGGAGGGAGGGGCTAGTGGTACAAAAGGTAGTAACTGTGGGGGATGGACTGATTGGAAGAGTAGAAGATTCCAGTATTAGCTGAGGGCAGGATAGGCTTCCCTGAAGAGATATGTTTTCAGAGATCGCCTAAAAGTGAGCAGAGTAGGTGATAGTCTGATAAATTGGGGTAGAGAGTTCCAGAGGATGGGGGACGCTTTGGAGAAGTCCTGGAAATGAGCATGGGAGGAGGAGGCAAGGGAGCTAGAGAGTAGGAGGTCTTGCGAGGAGCGGAGAGTACGGTTTGGGTGATATTTAGAGACAAGATCGGTGATGTAATTTGGGGCAGAGTTATAAATGGCTTTATACGTTATTGTTAGTGTTTTGAATTTTATCCATTGGGCAACAGGAAGCCAGTGGAGGGATTGGCAGGGAGGTGTGGCAGATACAGAATGGTTAGTAAGGTGGATGAGTCTGGCAGCAGCATTCATGATAGACTGAAGAGGGGATAGCCTGCGATGAGGTAGGCCAATGAGGAGGGAGTTACAATAGTCAAGGCGAGATATAACAAGGGAGTGAATAAGTTGCTTAGTGGTTTCCGAGGTTAGGAACGGTCGTATCTTGGAGATGCTGTGGAGGTGAAGTCTACACGATTTGGACAGTGATTAGATATGGGGCTAAAAGGACAGATGGGAGTCTAGGATTACACCTAGTACCCTGGCATGATGGGAGGGACTGATTGTGTTATTGATCTTGATGGAGAAGTCAGGGGAGGGGGCACGGGCTGGAGGGAATACTAAGAGCTCAATTTTGGAAAGATTGAGTTTGAGGAAGTGGAGTGACATCCATGCTGATATGTCACTTAGTAGGTTAGTAATGCGAGTGGAGACTGAAGGGGTGAGGGGAGGGGAAGAAAGATTTGTGTGTCATCAGCATAGAGATGGTACTTAAAGCCGTGGGAGTTTATCAAGTGACAAAGGGAGGAGGTGTAGATAGAGAAGAGAAGGGGTCCAAGGACAAAACCTTGAGGGACCCCTACAGAAAGAGGGAGTGAAGAGGAGGAGGCAGCATTATAGGCAACACTGAAGGAGCGCTGCGATAGGTAGGAGGAGAACCAGGAGAGAGCAGAGTCTCTGAGGCCAAGAGAGTGGAGTTTTTTGAGGAGGAGGGGATAGTCAACCGTATCAAAAGCCATGGAGAGGTCAAGTAGTAAGAGTACGGCGTAGTGGCCATTGGTTTTAGCAGTTAGTAGATCATTAGTGAGTTTTAGTAGGGCAGTTTCAGTGGAGTGTAGAGAGCGAAAGCCAGACTGTAAAGGGTCAAGAAGGTTGTTGTCGGTGAGGTAGGAGCTCAGGCGATTGTAGGCAAAGCGTTCTAGGAGTTTCGAGGTAAATGGCAGCAGGGAGATGGGTCTTAAGTTGTTCAGGTTGGTGGGGTTCAGGGAGGGCTTTTTAAGTATGGGAGTGATGTGCGCATGCTTTAGAGGGGAGGGGAAGGCACCAGTAGAGAGGGAAAGATTGAAGATGTGAGTGAGGGAGCATAGGATGGAAGAAGAGGGTGACCGTAGTTGTTGTGAGGGGATAGGATCCAGGGGGCAGGTAGTGAGACAGGCTTCTGAGAAAACCTTAGTGACCTCTTCGGTAGTAGCGAGGTCAAAAGAGGAAAGTGTTGAGGGAGGGTTAGTATAAGGTATGCTAAGTGGGATGGATGTCTGTGCAGTGGCGATGCCCCTACCAATTGCGTCAATCTTGTTTTTGAAATGATTTGCAATCTCGTGAGCAGTGAGTGAGGTACTGGGTGGAGATGGAGAAAGAGTTAAAAGTAGAGAAGAGACGAGGACTGGATGAGAAGGTAATAAGAGTGACAAAGTAGGCTTGTTTGGCAGCATGAAGGAAGGAATTGTATGTTAAGAAAGCAGATTTATATCGGGTGAATGCTTCCTGGGATTTGGTTTTACGCCACAATCGCTCCAGCACATGACTTTGTCGTTTAAGATTTCTCGTGTCGTCAGTCTGCCAAGGGTGTAACGGTCGGGGCCTGATGCTTCGTGTTGTTAGAGGAGCAAGTGAGTCTAATGTGGATGAAAGTGAACTGCTGTAGACAGCAGAGGGCAGGACAGGGGAGAGATTCTGTCATAGAGGCGGTCAGTTGCAGAATGGAAACTTCAAATTGTGAAGGTTTCTGCGGGTAATTGTTTGCTGCTTGAAGGGATTGGTGTTTGAAGACGAGGAGACTGTGAAGATGATGAGATTGTGATCAGAGAGAGGAAAGGGGGTGTTTGTGAGGTTGTATGGAGTTCAAAGATGGGAGAAAACAAGGTCTAATGTCAGAGATCCCAGCCGATCAGCAGTGCGCGCATGCGCAGATCGCCGATTCGTCCAAGCCGGCGAGCACGGAGTTCTCGGCGATCGCGGCTGCGCATGCGCACTAGCGATCGCGGCCGCACCAATGAGAGCACAGGGTGCCCTATTTAAACCTACCCTGTGCATCTCCAAATTGCCGCAAGGTCTTGTTCCTGTTCCTGTATTCCTGTTAGTGTGTTTCCTTGTTGCCAAACTCTGCCTGTTCTGATTTATGCTGACCCTCTCCTGCTCTGACCCCGGCTCGTCCCTGACCATTCCTCTGCCTGTAGTTACTGTTATTTTGGACCCTCTGTTACTGAACCCGGCGTGTGACCTGACTACTCTTTGCCTGCTGCTTGGTACCGCACCTGTCCCCACTGTTACCGACCCGGCTAGTCTGACCTCGCTCACTCCTAGCCGTCATCCATCCATCCCACTCGGATCGGGACCTGTCAGCCCCTTCACAGCAGGCTCATCCAGGGCACATACCCTCAGCGGGACCCCTCTACCAACGCCGGGGATGCCCAGGGGCGCGACCTGGTTCCAGTCTTGCACCAAGTCCATCCCCAGAATCAGGGGCTCTGGTGAAAAGGCAGACTGGGACTTAGAGTCTGCGTCCTGGGAAATCCTGTGCTGTGGACCACTAGAGATCCCGTTGGGCGGAGCCTGACAAATGTATTCCCATCAGAGTGCGTGGAGGACTGTATGTATACAGTGTACTGTGCTAATGCAAAAGATGAGGTTATGTTAGGTGTTTGATCACAATCTCATCACCTTCACAGTCTCCTCATCTTCAGAGAAAGGAAAGGGGGTGTTTGTGAGGTTGTAGGGAGTGCAAAGATGAGAGAAAACAAGGTCTAATGTGTTCCCATCAGAGTGAGTGGAAGACTGTATACATTGTGCTAATGCAAAATATGAGGTAATGTGAAGAGTTGGGATGTAGCCGGGTTGTTGACATTAATAGGGATGTTAAAATCTCTGAGAATGATTGTGGGTAGTTAAGAGGAGAGAAAGTAGGGTAGCCAGGCGAAGAAATCATCAAGAAAGCAGGACATCGGTCCAGGAGGCCGATAGATCACTGTAATCCTCAGAGAAATGGGAGAAAACAGCCAGATGCAGTGAGTCTCGAAAGAAGAGAAGGATAGAGAGGGAGGACTTGAAAGGTGCTCAGTGGTGATAGAAGCAAACCAACCCACCACTTTTCCGACCACTGGGTCTGGGTGAGTGGGTACAGATGAGGCCTCCATAGGAAAGTGCTGCGGGGGAAGCAGAATCTGCTGCTTGGAGCCAGGTTTCTGTAATTGCTAGTAGGTTAAGGGAGCAGGAGACAAAAAGGTCATGGACAGAGGTAAGCTTTGTTGTGGGCCTTTTGAATTTACATCTCAAAAACATGATTTTATCAAGACATAATCCTATATGACAGCAACTCAGCATAGCCGGATGTTAAGAGTTAATTTGTCTTGGTTGAACTCTCGAAGGACTCTAGTTAAGAAATGGACATAATGAGTGAAGTGAGTTCTTTTACAAGACAATAGATTGTTTGGACTGTAAATAAATACTATTTGTATATTGGGGTCAGGAAGACTGCATATACAAAAGTTAAATAGACAGCCAAATAAGACTTTAAACCTTCAAATGGTGAATCACCACACCAACAAGTGAAACTATAGTAACGTTTGAGAAGCGTAAACAACCCTTGAGGAGACTGGTGAGATATCAGTCTTTTCAAATGGTCTGTTCAAACTACAAGGACACCTGGTTATTGCCTCTCATCTTTACAATGGACAAACATCGGTTTAATGTGTCACTTTTAAGACTAAAAGTTAAATTCCGGTCATTTAAGGCTAAGAATTGAATGTATCTAACCACAAAGATATTACTACAAAAGCATAGTATCTATAGATGTTATAAAGAATAGGTTTCACACACCACCAAATATTCAGCAATGGGAATTGTATATCACTAACTTGAGTATTGAGATGATGAAAAGTAAGATATATTGTGAGTTAGCATCAGTTGTATGTATTATCAGGAAACAGATGCTTTCACACAAGCTTGTATTTCAGGGAGGAATAACTGAATATACACATATATTCCATGGTTCTTATTTAGAACACTATAGCTATGATCAACTATATATCTGGATAAGACGTATATTTAATACCTAAAATTACATGGAGTTCCACCCGAGGTATGAGTCATCATCAATACTCAAATTGTTCTATGGTACAAGACCGCCACCTGGTGGATAGGTGAGAAATAGCTTATGTACATACGTTTCTCAACTAGCCAATCAGGAAGCCTGGTGGGGGGGTATCTTAGAACAATGGGTTAGTTGGTATAAAATCCCATGCACCTTTAGAAAAGAAAAACTCATCAAAAGAAAAAACCTGACTGAAGAAAGACCTCATTAGAAGAAAATCGGAAGACATCTGAAGAGACCTCTCTATAACCCCTCTTCCATCCTTTCAAACTTCCAAAACTTTACTAAATTGCTAAATCTCTGTACTCCTAACTTCCTACATTCTCCCATACTAAATATCTATCACTTGCCCTGTGACATCATTCTAAAGGCGTTCCATTGCCAGCTGAATCCACGGGAGTTTTTCATAGTTTGAATTCCGGGTGTGGTGAGACTGTCCGTTTAATTTTGCATTGTCTATTTTCTCTGCTGTGTAGAGTCATAGAATTACTTTAGTGTATCACAACTATATTGGGTAGTTATATATATGTAGAGAGATCCTGTTTTACTGTTAAAATTGTTTGGTGTCATATTATAAATTTTTCATATTTCATAATTTATTAAGTATTAATAATCAGAGTATAATTTATCAGAGAATATATTCTTCCATTGCTATGGCCACGTAATGAGAGAAAATAACCTTTGAGATACTCGAAATTATTAGTTATTAATAAATTTAAATTTTAATCAGTATCATTTAGAAATTGTTATATTGATTTAATTATTTAGAAACATTATTATTGTGTATTACATTGGTAGGGTATATCTTTGATTGTGTGTATCAATATTCATTTATCACCAGTCTTTTGCGTTTTGTGTTAATATATATATAATTTTTGTACATAAATAAATTTTTATATTTATCTATTATAAGGCAAATTTCGTGTGTATGGTACAAAATCATACTGGCTAAAAGAATTCAAGGTATAATAAGTGGTGATCAAATTATCAAGGTGTCCAAATTATTGGTTTACTAAATATTTGCCGTATTTTAACGGCTGGAGGCACTGTAATATTTCATCTAAGGGAAAGGGACACGCCCTTTATAAGTAGAATAAATCCTTACATAAACCACCACAGGATAAATTTGGAGGCACCGCTGAGAGCCATAGAAATCGTACCATAATACAAAACGCACTGGTGATTGTATATTTGTACACTTGGTCAAACATATATTTTGTATCAAAATGGCATCCAGTAATCACGGATCCACCTCTTCCAAGCATAATGAGGAAAATATGGCGACCCAAGGTATTGAGGAGGAAACTCCGAAGCCAGCTCGGAAAGCTGCCGGTGCTTGGCAGAAGTATGTTGAATGTGGAGTAATAGATTATCTCCGCAAGAGATTAGGTTTGGGGGATAGCAATAATGAATTCGTGGATGAAGAGAAAAGGCAGGCTATGAGCACCTTTGAGGACCTGTTCAACCAAAAGGGCCAGGTTGTTGGGTTTTTAATAGCATTTGCTGGAGCAGAAAGTGATAAAAGCCGTGACAAACTTCTCCTAGAAGCTTGGCCCATGTTATGGTTCATGACCGCTGGAGCTGCCCAGCGAACCATAACTTTAAGGGAAGAGTTGTCAGAAGCCCGCATATTGTTGGAAAGCAGAAATCAGGACATTGAGTCTTTGAAAGGGAAGCTTGGTCATGCCAGTATTCGTTTAGACGAATCCCAGAAATATCATGATAGATTGGTCAGAGACTTTCGAAGTGCTCAGGACCTGTATGAAAGAAATTTTCAGGAATTAAAACGACTTCAAAAGAAGTATCAGGATTTAAAAGATGAGGTGGAGTACTTCAGATCAGAAAGGTTATCTCCTGTCGAAATTAAAGTTCACCCAGGGGATAAGCATGACCAGTCAGAACTTACATTGATAAAATCTGAGCAGAAAACTCTGGAGGAGCAGATTATGAGGTTGACGGCCCAAATAAATTCTGGGGTCCAAAACCGGACCAACCCAGTCGAGCAGGAGACTGATGAGCGGAGATACCCGCATCACAGTGAAGTACCTGATAGTGAGGAAGGGACAGAATATAGGTCGCCTCCTAGGCTTCTAAGATACACTCCACAGCGCTCAGAAGAAAAGTATGAGGTTTCATATAGGCAAGAAGGGAAATCCCAGGGGTCATCCAGGAGATATGACACCCCAAAGGTCATTAAGTTCCTGAAGGACACTGTTCCTATGTTTACTAAGAAAGGGTCCCTTGAGATCACCGAACACATGAAAACATATGAACAGACGTTAGAAATTCTGGGCATTAGAGATGACCACACCAAAATAGAATTGCTGCCATGGGTATTTGAAGAGAAATACCGGCAATTCTTTGATACCTTGAGGGCCTATTCCAATCAGTCCTGGAGAGAGGTTAAACATAAGTGCCACATGGAATTTGGGCCTTATAAAACTGTAACCTCTGCCAAGGCTGCGGCCTACAATTTAAAGTGTGGTCCTCACCAAAGCCCTGCAGAATTTCTGGCTGTCCTCAGAAATGCCTATTTCCTGGCTGAAAAGGATCCCAATTCTAACCAGCCAGAATTCAAGACCCTATTTTATGAAGCATTACCTGCTTACATAAAATTGGGACTTGCAAAGGATTACAGAAAGGGATGCTCTCTTGATTGGTTGGTGAGAGAGAGTGACTATTTATTCTCAATCCAACAGTCCAGTGAGGGCGGGATAAAAAGAGAACCCAAAAATAGCCCCAAGATAGTAGCAGCCACTACCGTTTCCCCTCCAAATCCAAATTTGCAGGCAGAGAAGAAATCATATGCGGAAGTAGTCCGTGGGGGTAAAACCAATGGTTCCCCTAGATTTGTACCTCAAACCCAGCAAGTGAAGGAGGTCCATAACTTTGCACCCCAAAACCAGTGGGTGAGGAAGGATAGACAAAAGCCAGGGAACTACGGTAGTGGAAGTGAGAAGAATAAAAAGTATGGTAAGGGCCAGTATAGTGATGAGAATCAAAAGAGTCAATGGTATCCTCGGAGGTTCTATTATCCTCGCCAAGATCAACATGGGAATTTTTATGGGAACCCCAATTTCAATAGGAACCATAATTACAATAAGAACCCCAATTTTAATAAGAACTCTGACTTCCAAAGATTTCCTCCACGCCAAGAACACCCTCAAGCTCAAAGGGGGGATACTGTACCCCAGGCTCCCCTTAATGACAGGGAGACCCCGAAACCTCAGAGAGAAAAATGGCGTCGGGACCAGAGCAGTAGTTCTGACTCTGAGTCTCATTACCAGTCCCGTCCAAAATACAAGCATAAGTATAGGAAGAATCAACAGAATGACTCCTCTGAGCGTATTGGGCAAATAGAGGCACAGGTCAGCAAAATGGCTGAACAAATGGACAGGCTTGTCACTCAATTTTCATCCAATCCTTTTTTAGGAGCAGCTCCTGTGACCAACCAAGGGTCACAGAATTAACAGGCAACCAAGACTTACACCAACAGGGGAGAACACTGAGTCAAAGGACAGGAGATGTGTGTACCGTCCCTGACACGCCTACTAATAGAGAATCTAGTTCTCAGGCAAAGGGGGACCAGTTGTTGGTTATTAACAATTCTCCTGTTTTTCAGTGTCCATCTATTGCCCCTAATATAGTCGCGGCATCGGAAGTCGTCGGGATTGACAAGCCAGACGGAGCACCAACTTCTAGTTGTGCGTCTGTCTTGAGACAGTCCAAGAATCCCACCAGGGAGGATAAGGGTGATGTGTCCACCACATGCGGTGAGATAAGAGCCAGTCATATGTCATTGAAGGGCCCACAGATCTTCAACCACACCAATTTCATGTGTGAGCTGACTGAATCTGATGGGAGATATTATGCCACAGTGCAGGTGCAGGATGCCAGTGATCTTTCTATTGTCGGCCTAATAGACACTGGATCCCAAGCAACCATCATGTCACAGGAACATTTTGATAAAGTGGCGAATGTCATGCCCACCAAGCCGAGACTTAAAAGTTTTGACAGCTCATTGATTGGTGTAGGTGGAGACCCTTTACAAGTCATGGGTACCGCCGGGCTTAAACTGAAACTGGGTAATAAGGAACTGAGACACCCCATCATCATTGCCAGCATCTCCCAGCACCACATGATAATTGGGATGGACTTTCTAAAAAGGCTGAACACAATAGTTGACTGTGTGAACCAAGTACTGTGGTCACAGGTAAAAACCCCGATTAAATATGGGAAACTTAAAACTCCCCATTCCCGACAACACTGCCACCTGGTGGAAGAAAGGCCTGGATCATTAGAAATCCATTTCAGGAACAGTCAACTTCCTGATATAACGGTTATCAAACCTGATGACCATAACCCTATCAGAAGAGATGAGGAACACATTTTTAGAATTCCCCAAGATAAAATAAAAGATATTTCCCTCCAAGATGACATCCTTACGATATCTTTTCATCAGGAGGATAAACCAAGAAAAGGAGGAGATCACACCCAATTCTTGACAGGTATTGAAAGGGTTAACAGCGACTTGTTTATCCCCATCCGGATAAATGGTCTTAATAGGTCAAAATATGCCAAACTAGATTTGAGACAGGAACACAGCTTTGTAAGCCATGGGCTGATAAAACACCTGACCGAAATGGAAATGATCCGTTTCTCCACACCTCAGCGTCATTGGATTTCAGACTCCATTGATGACTCTGATGATTACAATTCAATGGCTTCATCATAGTCTTGGATAATCCCCAAACTAAAATTTATTTTGGCAACGATGTGTTACATCGATTTGCAATGCAAGTCGACCTAATTAATGACTGTTTATGGAGTCGACTAAAGGGGGACCCCGAAAAATACCAAAATCTGGATTTAGCTTTAAAATCCCAGCAACAGATGCCTTATGCTGTTGAAGTCCAGGTAGCCCAGAGGATTACCATTCCTAAGGGCATAAATAATTTCATACTCCCCATCCAAGTTAAAAAGGGACATAGACTGAAGGGGTCAGATGCATTAGTATGCCTCTCCCATAAAATGCAGGGGGAGGGACTGAACATTACACACACGCCCTAGTCAACACACATCAATCCCCGATGTACATTTACATACATAATCTGTCCAATCAGGACATCGTCTTACCCAAAGAGACCCTTATTGGTCTAGCGGTAGAGACTGAATATTACACCTTTGGGGTCACTAACCAGGTGATTGGACTCATCCCCGATGAATATTTGTCGGAGGAACAATTAATTGAACAAACATTCCATTCATTACCCGAGGGTATTTTCACCATAGAGTCCATTTATCCATTCGATTCTAAAGATGGCACCTGTCGAATCGAAGAGACATCAATTGTCTTTGATTACCCAATCAAAGAACAAGAGCACCCCAAAGAACCTGGATGGCAGGAGAACACACACACACATCACATACCCAATGACCTCACCACAAAACTTGAAGAGGCATATGAGATAGGTCAGCCGGAAAGCTTTCCTGGATTCAAGGAGTTAGTGGAAGAGATGGTGGCCCTCGCCGATGCGTGTTCCAGTGATCTCGACCGACAATTGCTCCGAGAGCTTCTCCTTGAATTCCAAGAGATCTTTGCCAAGGATTCTTACGATTGTGGGACTACTGACCTACACATCGCTAGGATCCAAACAGATCCAGATGCCCCACCAGTATTCGTAAGACAGTATAGGTTACCATTAGCTTCCTATGAATCTCTAGCTGAGATTATCAGGAAGTTACATGAAAGGGGTATAATTAGGCCCATCCACAGCTCCTATAACCACCCGATCCTGGGTATTTTAAAACCCAATGGACAATGGCGGTTGTGCGCTGACCTCCGTCAGCTGAACAAACGTGTGCACATGTCAGGATGGCCTGTCCCATACATAGACCAGTGTCTAGCCCAGCTCCAAGGATCCCAAGTTTTTACAGCCTTGGATTGTGCACAAGGGTATTGGACCATTAAGGTGAGTGAGGAAGACCAATACAAACTGGCTTTCAGTTTTGGAAATGGATAGTATTGTTGGGTGAGAATGCCGTTCGGATTCATAAATTCCGGACATGAATTTGCTGTGTTCATGCACAAGGCCATGCCGGACGCCTTCGAAAGGGGGACATTGGCATATGTGGACGATATCCTGATCAAAAGTACTGATATGGCCAAACACATTACAGAACTTCGGCATGTTCTGGGCCAATTAAAAGCAGCAGGAGTTAAACTGTCCTTACAAAAAGCCCAGTGGTGTCGCATGAAGGTAAACTTCCTAGGCCATGAAGTTACTGCTGAAGGTTTGAACCCACAAAAGAAGAAGGTTGAGGCGGTTCTGAACTGTAAAGTCCCTACTAACCTTAAAGAATTGAGATCATTCCTAGGTATGGTAAACTACTCGCGTAAATTTATTGATAACTACGCCGAGATAAGCAAGCTGTTGCTTCACCTACTGAAGAAGGATGTCGGATGGTCGTGGGGTAAGAAACAGGAAGACGCCATGAAGGAGTTAAAGGAACGTCTTACACAAGCCCCGTGTCTCGGATATCCCGAAGGGGGTAAAAATTTCTATCTAGAGACAGGGTTTACGCAGGTAAGTATGAGTTCCGTTCTTTACCAGAAACGTGATGATGTCAGTAAGGTGATTGCCTATGCCAGTAAAACTTTGTCCCCGGTTGAAGTAAAGTTCAGTGACTGTGAAAAAGCTCTATTGTCCACCGTGTGGGCATTACAGAATTTCCGCAGTTACATTCAGGGAGAGAGAATCATTGTTGAAACGGCACACCAGCCTTTACAGTATTTAAAGAGTGAACGTACCAAGGGAGGAAATGTGTCTAATAGCCGCATCACTGCTTGGACTTTGTCTTTGCAAGGGTGGCCTCTTGAAATTCGGTACAAACAGAACAAGGAAAGTCCAGTAGCCCAGGGCCTAGCCGAGCTCCATGATTGTTCCGCAACTACGCCTGCTATGGAGGCCCCGGACACTGACTTTTTGGAATAACAACTGTTCTCTCCCTACAAGGTTTATGATGAAGAATACTGTAAACAGCTGCCGTGTGTATATGTGGATGGTTCTGCTTTTCATCACAAGGATGGGGAACAGCTCCAACTAGTGGCAGGTATTGGAATCGTTTGGACCCAAGGTGTCACCCCAATTTCTGTGGGCTACAAACTTGGACCAAAAAGCAGTCAGGTTGCTGAACTTACTGCAATCCTTAGAGCAGTTGAGATGGCTATAGAGTTCAAATTAAAGAGTGTGCCATCATAACCGATTCCAATTATGTCAAGAATAGTTTTGTGGAGTATTTTCCTAGGTGGAAGCGAAACAACATGAACAAGAGTAATCACAAACCCGTGAAACATGGTAAGCTCTTTTGTCACATCGATGAACTGGTAAGGTCCAATGATATCACCCTTCACTTCAAGAAGACCAAAGGCCACTCCAAGGTTCTAGGTGCCGAGAAAGAAGGGAACGATCTGGCCGATTCTCTAGCCAAGGAAGGGGCAATCACCGGTGAACTGTTAGACATTGATCAATTTTTAGGTACCGTACAGGTTGAAGCTGTCACCAGGCAATAGGCCAGAACAGCTGGTGATCCAAATGCATTACAATGGAGTCACGATTCTCCTAGTGAGGATTTAATTACTGCCCAAAAAGAAGACCCAATAATTGGCTTGTTTTATAGTCATATAGAAGATCCCAACCAAAATCCCATAAATAAGGAAGTATGTAGTGGGAAGGAGGATTTACGTATCTTAATAAAATCCAAATCCCAATTCTCTTTATACCAGGGATTGTTGATACGAACCTCAAAGGGTGGCGTACAACAATGGGTCGTCCCACTTAAATTTAGAGGTTTGATGCTACAGCATGCCCATGATGCTCCTACTTCCGGTCATCGTGGAGAGAAGATCACGTATGAGATCCTGCGGGATTATGCCTACTGGCCTCATATGTTACGTGATGTGAAGGAGTACTGCCAAGGTTGCCTAATATGTCCCCAATTTCAACCTACCAAGCCAACTCACAGAGCACCTCTCCAGAAAAGGGGGATATGTATGCCTTGGTCAGACCTTCAAATGGATTTTATTGGGCCCATAACAAAATCTTCACGAGGAAATCGGTATATGTTAACAGTTACATGTTTATTCACCAAGTATGTCGAGTGTATACCAGCACCAAATAATAGCTCCGAGACATGTGCTGCCTTTCTAATAAATCATGTATTTTCACGTTTTGGTCTCCCACAGAGGATAGAATCTGATAGAGGATCGCACTTCACTAGCAAAGTGATGGCCAAATTGTGGAAAATTTTGGGGGTTAAAAGGAAATTGCATATCGCCTATCGGCCAGCCTCTAGTGGTGGTGTAGAACGATACAATCAGACCATCGTTAATGTCCTTAAAAAATTTGTTAAGGAAACAGGCAAAGATTGGGATGTCAAATTTCCACTGGTCCTGATGGCGTTGAGGGCTACTCCGAATACAGTTACAAAAATGTCATCTTTTGAACTGATGACAGGTAGACGGATGGTACTGCCCCAGCACTTATTGTATCGCACTACAGATCAAAATTTGATCAATGCCACCACCACACACCAGTACATAGAGGATTTACGTAAACATCTGCAATATGCTTTTGCCTTTGCCCAGCGGAATTTGGAAAGAGCTGCAACTAGTGCTAAGACATACTATGATCTCAAAACCTCCAAGAAGGAATATGAGATTGGTGACAAGGTCTATCTATACAACTTTGCAAGAGACCAGATCAAGGAACGGAAATTCCTTCCATCTTGGAAAGGTCCGTTCTCTATCATTGATAAAATCTCTCCGGTCGCATATAAATTGCAGGTTACCCGGTATGGTGAAATCAGTGATAGATGGGTGCACATCAACCAATTACGTGCTTGCCATCCGAAGTCTCAATTGCAGTTGTTGGAAGACTGACCCACCAGTTCCTATCTGGAGATATTGAGATCATTATTAAATTTCCTTTGAACATATTATTCATCTTTTGCCTTACAGGATCCAGTAATATAAGTTTATATATATCCAATACTTAAACTGTTCATTTTAATAATTTAGAAAGGAAGGCCCAGACAATGACCAGACCGGCGATCGGAGGTGTCAATGACCAGACCCTAGAAGGAAGCTATACTGTCCTGTGGGAAAGACCAGATGCCAGAGATCGATCCGGAGACGATAACCTGATGTCCCAGGCCACCAAGGGCCAGTCCAGAGGAAAAGACCCGCCTATGAGACCGTCTAAGAGACCTGTCGTGCGGAGGACCCATGGACCCCAAGGTGGATGTGCCAGGCCAGACCGGCCTCATCACAAGAGCAGGATCGTCATCAGAAGTGTCCATCTAAAGACGCCAAGTCAAGTTGAGGACCAAACCAGCATCACCGCTGCCATTTTTATTATTAAAAAATTCTTTATTTCATTCACCCATCGGAGAAGACGAACGATCACCCTAGCCAAAAGTCCCACTCATGTTTTGCGACACAGACACCCATCTATACGTGCCTGTACCCCAAAAAAAGGGGGATTTGTTGTGGGCCTTTTGAATTTACATCTCAAAAACATGATTTTATCAAGACATAATCCTATATGACAGCAACTCAGCATAGCCGGATGTTAAGAGTTAATTTGTCTTGGTTGAACCCTCGAAGGACTCTAGTTAAGAAATGGACATAATGAGTGAAGTGAGTTCTTTTACAAGACAATAGATTGTTTGGACTGTAAATAAATACTATTTGTATATTGGGGTCGGGAAGACTGCATATAAAAAGTTAAATAAACAGCCAAATAAGACTTTAAACCTTCAAATGGTGAATCACCACACCAACAAGTGAAACTATAGTAACGTTTGAGAAGCGTAAACAACCCTTGAGGAGACTGGTGAGATATCAGTCTTTTCAAATGGTCTGTTCAAACTACAAGGACACCTGGTTATTGCCTCTCATCTTTACAATGGACAAACATCGGTTTAATGTGTCACTTTTAAGACTAAAAGTTAAATTCCGGTCATTTAAGGCTAAGAATTGAATGTATCTAACCACAAAGATATTACTACAAAAGCATAGTATCTATAGATGTTATAAAGAATAGGTTTCACACACCACCAAATATTCAGCAATGGGAATTGTATATCACTAACTTGAGTATTGAGATGATGAAAAGTAAGATATATTGTGAGTTAGCATCAGTTGTATGTATTATCAGGAAACAGATGCTTTCACACAAGCTTGTATTTCAGGGAGGAATAACTGAATATACACATATATTCCATGGTTCTTATTTAGAACACTATAGCTATGATCAACTATATATCTGGATAAGACGTATATTTAATACCTAAAATTACATGGAGTTCCACCCGAGGTATGAGTCATCATCAATACTCAAATTGTTCTATGGTACAAGACCGCCACCTGGTGGATAGGTGAGAAATAGCTTATGTACATACGTTTCTCAACTAGCCAATCAGGAAGCCTGGTGGGAGGGTATCTTAGAACAATGGGTTAGTTGGTTTAAAAGCCCATGCACCTTTAGAAAAGAAAAACTCATCAAAAGAAAAAACCTGACTGAAGAAAGACCTCATTAGAAGAAAATCGGAAGACATCTGAAGAGACCTCTCTATAACCCCTCTTCCATCCTTTCAAACTTCCAAAACTTTACTAAATTGCTAAATCTCTGTACTCCTAATTTCCTACATTCTCCCATACTAAATATCTATCACTTGCCCTGTGACATCATTCTAAAGGCGCTCCATTGCCAGCTGAATCCATGGGAGAGTTTCATAGTCTGAATTCCGGGTGTGGTGAGACTGTCCGTTTAATTTTGCATTGTCTATTTTCTCTGCTGTGTAGAGTCATAGAATTACCTTAGTGTATCACAACTATATTGGGTAGTTATATATATGTAGAGAGATCCTGTTTTACTGTTAAAATTGTTTGTTGTCATATTATAAATTTTTCATATTTCATAATTTATTAAGTATTAATAATCAGAGTATAATTTATCAGAGAATATATTCTTCCATTGCTATGGCCACGTAATGAGAGAAAATAACCTTTGAGATACTCGAAATTATTAGTTATTAATAAATTTAAATTTTAATCAGTATCATTTAGAAATTGTTATATTGATTTAATTATTTAGAAACATTATTATTGTGTATTACATTGGTAGGGTATATCTTTGATTGTGTGTATCAATATTCATTTATCACCAGTCTTTTGCATTTTGTGTTAATATATATATAATTTTTGTACATAAATAAATTTTTATATTTATCTATTATAAGGCAAATTTTGTGTGTATGGTACGAAATCATACTGGCTAAAAGAATTCAAGGTATAATAATAAGTGGTGATCAAATTATCAAGGTGTCCAAATTATTGGTTTACTAAATATTTGCCGTATTTTAACGGCTGGAGGCACTGTAATATTTCATCTAAGGGAAAGGGACACGCCCTTTATAAGTAGAATAAATCCTTACATAAACCACCATAGCTTATTACAGACAGAGCGGGCATTCCAGAGCGCACATGAAAAAGGGAGGTTGGTTTTTGGGAGCACGGGGACCGATATTAAATTGAGGGGATTGTGGCTATTCACGGAAGAAAGAAGATGCCTGGTGTGGGGGTGAAATAGTGTAGGACCAGGGTTTGGGGAGATATCCCCAGAGGTTAGGAGAAGAAGGGTGAGGAAAGTAACATGGGAGTGAGATGTACACGAGGGCACATGCCTTCCAGTCCTGGTGTTTGGGTCAGCAGGAGTGTGAAGTATCAGCAGGAGGTGATGAGAGCAGTAGTAGGGAGATGGTAGCAGTGAGGGTGAGATGTACAAGTTTTGGGGTGGAGCAGAGGGGTAGAGAAGTGAGATTTTGGGAACGCAGGAAAGTAATATGAAAAGGAGGAGTAGAGGGGACATATTAAAAAGGTACACGGAGTGGGACTCAGACTTGTAAGAGATGTTTCCCAGGGTGTTTGCTTGCAGTTTGTCCAGCATGCAGTAGAGTTTCTTGTTGTTGTATCTTCCTGCTGCTTGAGTTCTGCTTTAGTTCAACTGCTGTGTTTAACTGCTTCTTCGCACTCCATCAACGCAGCACTCACGCAAAAGCAGCACCCCATTAGCGACTGTGCCCCCCATCAGTGCTCTCCCCCATAAGCTGGTTTAAATTTATAGGAAGATGCTCAAATGAGCACTCTTCTCCATCCCAATTAGAAACTGATAAGGATCACATGAATAGTGGGGGATGTTTCTCAAGCACAGACCAGAAACAGACTACAGTCAAAAAAAGGGTGCAGCTAGAGGTGAGAACTGGTCAATATATACTAAAATATAAATACACTATTTGTTCTGAATTTAACAGGAGTCAATGCATTTTTTTAGTTAAGAGTGGAGATAGGAGATAAGTGCATTTACCCAGACAAAGCAGCAGGAGTCAATGCGTTTTTCTAGTTAAGAGTGGAGATAGGAGATAAGTGCATTTACCTGTGAAAAGCAGAGAAGGCATATTTAGCTTGCTGTGTTTAACTGCTTCTTCACACTCCATCAACGCAGCACTCACGCAAAAGCAGCACCCCATCAGTAACTGTGCCCCGAACCTTCCTCCCTCAGCCAGGACATTGAAAATGGGCTGGATGGGTGTTCTAACATGACAGTGACCCAAAACACAAAGCCAAGGCAACAAAGGAGTGGCTCAAGAAGAAGTACATTAAGGTCCCGGAGTGGCCTAGCCAGTCTCCAGACCTTAATCCAATTGAAAATCTGTGGAAGGGGCTGAAAGTTCGAGTTGCCAAACGTCAGCCACCAAACCTTAATGACTTGGCGAGGATCTGCAAAGAGGAGTGGGCCAAAATCCCTCCTGAGATGTGTGCAAACCTGGTGGCCAACTACAGGAAACATCTGACCTCTGTGATTGTCAACAAGGGATTTGCCACCAAGTACTAAGTCATGTTTTGTGAAGGGGATCAAATACTTATTTCCCTCATGAACATGCAAATCAGTGCATAATTTGTTAGACATGAATTCCTTTAAAAATTTTTGTTGCTATTCTGTCTCTCAGTGTTACAATACACCTACCATTCGATTTTTAGACTGATCATTTCTTTGTGAGTGGGCAAACATTCCAAATCAGCAGGGGATCAAATACCTTTCCTTCACTGTATATGGCACTCAGGGATCCGAGCATGCGCGCAACGTGATGGCGCATGCACGGTACGCTGCAGAGTGAGTGCACGTGACATCATGGAGTCCACGTGTGCACGGTAGATGTCTGGCGGCCATTTTAGGTCCAATTGTTTGCAAGCATGCCAGACAAACACCAGCCTACCTCTGAGGCAGCCCGCTTATCTGGCAAAACCAGTCAGGATGGCCAAAT
This sequence comes from Staurois parvus, assembly GCF_062004578.1. NCBI lineage: Eukaryota > Metazoa > Chordata > Amphibia > Anura > Ranidae > Staurois > Staurois parvus. Next base: position 1,460,233 of record NW_028318100.1, read on the forward strand.
CTCCACTGCCCCATCCTGAGAAAACCATATGATTGCTGCATGGCCTTAATAAGTGTATGGAACTTACTATAAGTAACTCTAAACCTGTTTTGCACATTTCCAAAGGGCTTTGAAAATGACGGCAACTTTTATTTAAAAGTCGCCAACCTATGAAACGATGACCTATATTACCAGTTGAGCAGTGATTCCATATATCTGTGGAGAGTCTCTCCTCCTGGATGGACATGTCTAGCTTTTAAGTGGGAGATGTGCCATTTCCCAGCAAGTCTGTGAGGGAGATCTTAAATAGGACATTCCAACTATCATCCTCTGGATGGCGTACCCTATGGTGGACGTTAGAGGGAAGTGTTGAATATATATGTATATGCAGCAACCACCTTCCCCTCCTTTGGACTACACTTGAGCTCTATCCCCCCACTCTCTACAAGCTTGGAGACCCATACATTGTTGTTCTTGAACACTTCGAATCTGGTATAGTAGATGGGAGACAATTACCTCTCCTATTGGAATCACGAGCCCCCCGCTACTTGTGGTGACCCATTTATGGAATCCTAGTGTTACCATTGTTATCCTAGGAGGTTGACAACACTTTGGGATCATAACTATCGATGGATAATTGATTCTACTATCGTTTACAATGACCAAGCAGTTCTGATAGTTTACATTTATACATAAGCAGCAATCAGTCTCAGTATTAGTACAGCTGGGGGATTGTGGAGATGTTTTTTAGTGTTGTGTGTGTTTGCACAATAAAGAGAATTGTTTATTGCTCTGGCCACAAGCATATATTCTCTCTGTCTCTCAACACTCAGCTCATCCCTACATGTACACTATTGATGTTATTCCTGGTGTCCAGTCTAGACCAGTCTTTGACACAAAAAGGAACACTTAAGATAATTTTACACACACAATTCAAGATTTGGTACATTAGCATTACCATGAAATTGTAAATATAGTATTAAATAAAATAATGTGACATTAAATGGTCAGTAGGAACAATGCTTTCATGAGCGACATTGGTGATGGAACTATGCAGGCACTGCAGGGCAGAAAATCAATCTGCCGCTGCCATCTACTCTAGGAACCCCAAGCACTCTTTGGAGGAACCCTAGAGTTCCTAGACCCTTTTTTTGAATATTGAAACATACTGTATAACCCAGTCATAATGATTAAATTGCCTGTGTCCTATATGGCTAATAATATTTTACTTCTTCCAACCAGCTCATCTATGACCTTGTAGGATTCTGACAATTCAACTTTCCTTCAATTTCTGAATGAGGTTATACATTCAACTTTCCTTCAATTTCTCAATGAAAAATCAATAGCGCATGCGCGTGTTAAAATGTAAAAGATATACAAAAAAAATGTACCATTTATGTTGTATTGATTGATACGTCAATGATTGAAACACATATTGATACAATGATGGTGTTATTGCATGCAAGTTCTGCAGATCTTTATAAATTCGACCATTTTTTCAAACCATGTGTGGCCAGCATAACAGAGATCCACATTTAAAGTTTCATACACAGATAAACACACAACCCTTGGGGTTTTGCAAAGCTTTCGTATGAGTATAAGCCAGCATGCCTTGTATAGAAGTTAAGATTTTTAGGGATACTGACTTTGTTGTTAATTAATATATTAGGCACAAGGAACAAACAAATCAATTATTACCACAAAGGTGCACTTGCACTTCAAATACATTTGTTAACATACCTTTCTAGGGGAGCATATTCCACAGTTGGCCCTCCTCCAGAACGTGATTTTGCAGCAACAGGGTAGGCACCAAAGGCAGCAGCAATGCAACCACATTCGGCAAATATCCAGGCAACATAAAAACGCATTCGAAAAACGAAGAAGATTGGAATCATGTAAAAGAGGCGAAATAGGAAGGCTTGCTCATAAAACTCATCCATTTTAACATAATTAAGTGGAAAATAATAGGAGACTATAAAAAACAGAACACCAAATACTGGTGCAGGTCTCATCCGTGCTATCATGGGCTTCCAGCTTGGAATATCTTGAGCATTAATTTGATGTAGCCAGTCGTGGTAAGTTTTGTAGCGATAAAAAGGTCCTACAAAAAAAAAAAAAAAGATATAATAAGTCTTAACTTTTTTCATGATAAAAGATATGCACTGACATAAGTGTTTGTATAAAAGTTGTTTGTAACTGAGGTTTGAAAAGATAACTGTAAAAGCTGGCCATAGATGGATCACAATTTGGCTGGTTCAGCAGGGACCCGTCAAATTTCAATTGATGCGTGGGCATCCCTGCTCAAAAGAGGTTGATTATTAGATCGACTTTTGTTGAAGAAATTAGCAGAGCTTTGCCTTATTTCAGAGCTTCCCCTTGGATCTAAAGCAACTGCACTTGCAGTGAACAGTATTTTTACTGTTAGTAAATCAACCCCAAAGTCTCAACAGGGGAGATTTTTATCTACCAGACCAATGGCTGAAAGAAAAAAAACAAAAAAAACAAAAAAGAAGAATGAACAACCCCCCCCAAAAAGAATTTGTGGCCAGCTTTATTCTACAAAATTGATGCTTACAGATATCCATCTAGACAGCGTTAAATTGGGACCCTTTATCTTTGCATGATGGCATCATGACACATGTGCAGAATGCGAGAGTGTAAGATTCAGTTCAGTGCTCTGGAACTTGCCCCAGACTAATGCTCTCATCCTCTGTAATGACATGCCTAGCAGGCTGAGACACATTTCTGTCCTGAGTAAGAAACAGGGAAAATGAACACATTGCCCGATCTGTAATCATCTTTTTCTATTTTCTAATAGAAGTATAGCTATGCTTGAAATGAAAACTACAGGTTTTTTACCTGTTTATAAAAAAACTATAAAGATGAAGTCACAGTAGAATTGGGGATTACACTTCACATCTCACATCATGGCAAAAGCGAGTACAGCAACAATACACAAGGGGGGATTATTTGGGGGTTTTTGTTATGCATTGTCAGGACACCTTGGGGAGATTTACTAAAAGTGGCATGCACTAAATCTGGTGCAGCTGAGCATAGTATAGTCAGCTTCTAGGCTTTATGGTCAAAGCTTAATTGAACAAGCTGAAATTAGAAGCCGATTGGATACAATGCACAGCTACACCAAATTGTGTGCACTAATTTTAGTAAATGTACCAAGGGGTCTGCATTTGCAGGGAGGCCTGCAGTCGGGTGTTCTGTACTGAGGAAGGTACTTGGGAAGAGGGAATCTACATTGAGGGGTGTTCTTACTGTGGAGGTTTGTACTGAGGATGAGGGCGGGGGTGCAGGAGTCCGGCTGGCCTATCAGCCACCTGACATTTTTTTTCTTTGTGTCACACAGTGCACAGAGCTGCAGTGCTCTTTTGGATACCAAATGCTGGTATACTGTGTAACAGCTGTGACTAGAAATGTGCGGACACAGAACACTAGGTGCCAGTATAGTATGAAATAACGTGATTTGTTTTACAAATACAATAAATAGACAATAATATAAACATGAGATTAGTGCAGCGCTAAAAACAAATACAATAGATATAAAATAGACAAACACTTCTTATGATGTATATAAAAACGGTTCAGAGATATCAGAATGACCAATATAACTGTGGGCAAGGTGCGTAATTGGTGTATAAATAGCAACAAGTAATGTCCTTAACGCCTGTGTAGTGTATTAATTAAAAACAAACACATCCACTAACTACGTAATACACAGTGCTATTAAAAGTCCAAAGAGTGAAAAATGGTGATGGAACCACAAATCAATTGAAAGAAGGGGACTTGATAAAATCCCAGTGACATACGATCCGGTGTCGTGCAATGATGGGTAAATTGCACACTCACCAGAGGCGCAATATAAATGCGCATTTATGTCATATGTTACAGAGGTCCCCTCGATCCTGGATAGGATGTAGCCTGGAATGGATAACTCCTCAGTGGGTAATGGAACTTCTAGAGGTCCCCTTAAAGGTCTGGCAACGGATGAGATCTGCTGGATACAGCTCTCCTCTGAGCCCTGGGATGGTCACCTGGGGGTCCTGGGGGGTTAAATGCTCGATGTGGAGCAGAAAAAAGTACCCACGGTGTAGTAATTTGATCAAAATATGGATACATTTATTGGAAATCAAGTTTAAAAGTAAAAATACACTTTGTTAAGGTAATGTGATAAGGTCAATCCTTATGAGTAAAAATGCAGTAAAAACTTGAATGCAGCATAAAACTGTGGTGTACACTGACCAGCTGGTAGTAATGGGTGGCCGCCGGACCTCCGTGATCCGGCGGCGTGACGTCACGGCTTGCAGGAGCTCCTCCTTGATGCGCGTTTCGTATCACACGTACATCATCAGAAGGGATAAGTGCCATAGCAGCCGGACGTCAGAGTAGTTCTATGTACAGTGTGTGGGCGCCTGCCTCAATTAAGCAGGCGACATTTTGCCAGTGATCCATATGTAGTGCGCGGGCGCTTGGGCGCCATTTTCTTGTAGACTGACGTGTATTTGTGTCTACTGCGCATGCGCAAGCGCCACAAGTGCCATTTTATTAAGGAGCATTACATGAGTGTACATGCAGAAAGTATGCCACCCCTATGGATAGGATACAATTCCGAAGCACATACGGAAATGAATCGGGTGTATAATGTGGGCGCCATTTTGCCAATGATAGGCATGTGGTGTGCATGCTCGGGCGCCATTTTTCTGTAGGTCAACGTGTCTATTGCACAAACGCAGCGAGTGCCATTTTTCTGTGGGTTATTACATGAGTGCATATACAAAGAGCTCTCTACCCTCCTGTGTGGGATAAAATCCCAAGATATACATGGAAGCATCTATAAAGTTCCATTGTTGAGACCATTATTTCCACGATATTCAGTGTGCAATGTGCATGTGCGGGGGAATGTGCGCCATTTTCCCGTAGACCAGTGTCCAACTATAAACGTAAAGTGCATATATGCGGAGCTATAAGCGCCATTTTACCATAGGTCATTGTTGAAGCATGAAAAGCAAGAAAAACATCAAAGAACAGCCAAAAAACAGATTTATAATAAAGGGTGGCAGCAAAATTGCAACCCTTAAAATATATATCTGAGTTATTTAAAAGTTAGTTACTATAAAAATTGCTGACTTATATAGTGTATTTGATATTCATAAGGAAATATAAATTGCGCTTATATAAGTGCTATCAGCGCCATTTTTTTAAAAAAAACTCCCATATCAGGGTAGTTACTGTGGGGCAAAAAAGTATTTAGTCAGCCACCAATTGTGCAAGTTCTCCCACTTAAAAAGATGAGAAAGGCGTGTAATTGGCATCATAGGTAGACCTCAACTATGAGAGACAAAATAAGAAAAAAAATCCAGACAATCACATTGGCTGATTTGGAAAGAATTTATTTGCAAATTATGGTGGAAAATAAGTATTTGGTCACCTACAAACAAGCAAGATTTCTGGCTCTCACAGACCTGTACCTTCTTCAAGAGGCTCCTCTGTCCTGCACTCATTACCTGTATCAATGGCACCTGTTTGAACTTGTTATCAGTATAAAAGACACCTGTCCACAACCTCAAACAGTCACACTCCAAACTCCACTATGGTGAAGATCAAAGAGCTGTCGAAGGACACCAGAAACAAAATTGTAGATCTGCACCAGGCTGGGAAGACTGAATCTGCAATAGGCAAGCAGCTTGGTGTGAACAAATCAACTGTGGGAGCAATAATTAGAAAATGGAAGACATACAAGACCAGTGATAAACTCCCTCGATCTGGGGCTCCACGCAAGATCTCACCCCGTGGGGTCAAAATGATCACAAGAACGATGAGAAAAAATCCCAGGACCACACGGGGGGACCTAGTGAATGACCTGCAGAGAGCTGGGACCAACGTAACAAAGGCTACCATCAGTAACACACTACGCCGCCAGGGACTCAGATCCTGCAGTGCCAGGCGTGTCCCCCTGCTTAAGCAAATACATGTCCGGGCCCATCTGAAGTTTGCTAGAGAGCATTTGGATGATCCAGAAGAGGATTGGAAGAATGTCATATGGTCAGATGAAACCAAAATAGAACTGTTTGGTAGAAACACAACTCGTCGTGTTTGGAGGAGAGAGAATGCTGAGTTGCATCCAAAGAACACCATACCTACTGTGAAGCATGGGGGTGGCAACATCATGCTTTGGGGCTGTTTCTCCGCAAAGGGACCAGGACGACTGATCCATGTACAGGACAGAATGAATGGGGCCATGTGGCGTGAGATTTTGGAGTGCAAACCTCCTTCTATCAGCAAGGACATTGAAGATGAAACGTGGCTGGGTCTTCCAACATGACAATGATGCCAAACATATCGCCCGGGCAACGAAGCAGTGGCTTTGTAAGAAGAATTTCAAGGTCCTGGAGTGGCCTAGCCAGTCTCCAGATCTCAACCGTATAGAAAACTTTTTGAGGGAGTTTAAAGTCCGTGTTGCTCAGCGACAGCCCCAAAACATCACTGCTCTAGAGGAGATCTGCATGGAGGAATGGGCCAACATACCAGCAACAGTGTGTGCCAACATTGTGAAGACTTACAGGAAATGTTTGACCTCTGTCATTGCCAACAAAGGATATATAACAAAGTATTGAGATGAACTTTTGATATTGACCAAATACTTATTTTCCACCAAAATTTGCAAATAAATTCTTTCCAAATCAGCCAATGTGATTGTCTGGATTTGTTTTCTCATTTTATCTCTCATAGTTGAGGTCTACCTATGATGCCAATCACAGGCCTCTCATCTTTTTAAGTGGGAGAACTTGCACAATTGGTGGCTGACTAAATACTTTTTGCCCCACTGTATATATCAAATAAGTCTTGAGTATACACTGATTGAAAATTAATCTAAATAAAATAGAAGTAAAAAGTCCTTTAACCTCATTACGTGAAATGAGAATAACCTATTAATATGAAATATTAATAGTTTACTACTGTCACGATATGGGTTCTCTGCCAGTCCCAGTTATTAATTCCTTTATTAATCCCTTGCGTCCAGAGAAACTACATCCTCAAATTAGTGTTCTACTCCTGTGGGCCAAATGCTCCTAGCTGTAATTAATGTGCCCCCTCCACCCTCCTCTGGCCAAAAGGTCCCCAAATTCAATTAATGTATTCTCCCCACTGTCCTCCGGTTTACAGCTACAAATTCAATTATTGTGTTTCCCTCCCTGTCCATCTAGTCTTTTGCCAAAATTTAATATTCTCCCCACTGTCCTCCTGTTTACATCTACAAATTCAATTACTGTATTTCCTTTACTGACCATCCTGTCTTGTGCCCAAATGTAGTACATCCCTAATTAATGCCTTACTTTTTGTGTCAGAAGAAGTGCTTCCCATCCCCAATGCAATTAGTTCTTTTCTTGCCAAATGTTCCCTAATTCAATCAAGGCATTCCCTCCATAGTCATCCAAATGGCCCCAAACTCAATCAAGGCATCCCCTCCATTGTCATCCCAAATGTAGTACATCCCTAATTAATGCCTTACTTTTTGTGCCAGAGGAAGTGCTTCCCATCTCCAATGCAATTAGTGCCTTTCTTGCCAAATGTTCCCTAATTCAGTCAAGGCATCCCCTCAATTATCATCCAAAATGTCCCTAAACTCAATCAGGGCATTCCCTCCATTGTCATCCTGCTAATGACCCCCCCTCCACCTCTCGTCTTGCCCCAGGGTTTAAGAGGTCGGTGTTGGGCTCTACACGCATCCATTCTGCTGTGCAGCCACTGAGGGATCCCAGCTTTGGTGGGACTCTAGTGGCCAGACTCTGCCTGAGCCCAATTGGAGTAAGGGGGACCCCAGAAGCCACATCAGCTCTGCCTGAGACTTTCACATCAGCTCTGCCTGAGACTTTCACATCAGCTCTGCCCGAGACGCTGCCAGCTCTGCCTGAGACTTTCACATCAGCTCTGCCTGAGACGCTGCCAGCTCTGCCTGAGACTACCACATCAGCTCTGCGTGATTGTATGCTTCCCCTGTGTTATCTGAACTGTTTATGAACTGCCTCCTACCTCACTGTTGGATTACAAACTGCTGAGACTTTACTTTGCCCACTGGGGCTGGATTACAAGTATTTTGGGCTCTCTCTCTGTACTACTCCCCTACTAATGTGGCCGCCCGCCCTGCAATTTCCCCATTGAGTGACTGTTGTCTGTTTCAATAAAGCATTAAGTGTTTGCCATCTGCCCTGTGTGTTCTGTACTGCCTACCCTCCGGTCACAACTAATAAAATTATGATGGCAAATAAAAATGTAGTAAAATGAGTGTGAGCGTTGGTTGTTCAATGTAGACAACAACATAAATCTATACTTAGTGGGTGTACACTCAATGTACAACTTATATGTCCCATATAAGTGTTTGACAAATTACTTAAAATAATGCCATAATCCTGTGAAAAATAGAATAATAAGCTCTATGCTGCATAATAAAATAGGATGCATAAGGAGTGGTTAAATTCCACACTGTATAATAGAATAGTATACTTAAGAAACCCATATACTAAAATATAATAAAATATCTTAATACATAATGCTTTGAACAATAAAATATATAAAAATAGCAAAATATATAAAACATTTTTTATAAAAAATTATAAAAAAATAGAAATAGACACATATGGAGTACTGATATGAAACTATGCTAAAACCCAATAGATATTAGGATGTAAACAAAAATTGTTTGAATGGAGACTAAGATGATGAAATGGGCATGGAGGCACTAACTTATCTATATAACAGTTTATATCCACTTCCACATTGTGACCAAGAGGGGACAAGGTTCTTATCTCGTATATCCCCTTTGTCTCCATCTGGGAGACTAGTCTGAGTTTATTGGAACCACGCCAGTGGCTTTGAACCATATCAATGCCTGAAAATTTTAAAAAGGTAGGGTCTCAATTATGGTGGTACCTAAAATGTCTAGATAGTGAATGTTCTTTCAAGCCTTTTTTGAGATTATTGACGTGCTCCCTAAATCTGTTTCTTAGCCTCCTGGTGGTGCAGTCAATGTATTGCTGCTTACATGGGCACTCCAAAAAGGTATACCACATAACGGCTATAACAGGTGATACACGTGGAGATGTTGTATTTTTTCCAGTTATGGAGGAGGTGAATGATTCAACTTTCTTTTTCCGTATGCCATTGAATTTGCATGACACACCTATTACACAGGTAAAAACCCTTCATGTTAGCAAAGAATGTGGCTCTAGGTGGTGGATCCTTGACATTTGGTGAAATTTTATCTCTAAGTGTGGGAGCCTTTCTGAAAACAATTTCTGGCTTATCTGGTAAGGCTTTTGATAGGATTGGGTCAGCTTTAACCCCTTCACGCCGGATCGTCCCGGCGTGAAGAGGAGTTCCTGCGCCGGGAGGTGGGCGGGACGGGGCGTGGCTTAGTGTCATGTGGCCGCCGTGACGTCACGTCACATGATCGGGAAAGGTCCTGATCGAAAGAGCAGACCGGGACCTTTCCGTGAGTACCTCACCCGCGAAAGGGTTAAGGATGTCCCAATTCTTTTTGATGATTTTGCTGAATTGCTTATGTTGGATGAAAAAGGATGTGACAAAGGGGCAAAATTTGTTGTTATTATGTGTAGCAGAGGTAGACAACATAGTATCATGGTTCATATCTGCTACACGGGCCATATCAGCATCGTGTATTTCTGCATTGTATCCTTTTTCCACAAACCTTTCTTTAAGAATGGTGGCTTTCTGATAGTAAATGTTAATATGTGCACAAATCCTTCTCACCCTCATGAACTGGCCCTTGGGAATGTTGGCCAGCCATGAAGGGTGATGACAGCTATCCTTTGGAATGTAGCTGTTCTTGTCCGTGCTCTTAAAGAAAGCCTCTGATGTCAGAAAACCTTCTTTATTCACCAATGTTACGTCTAAGAAGTCAATTTGTGTGACACTATAATTAAATGTGAGTTGGATGTTGAGGTTGTAATTTAGTAACTTGCCTCTTCTTCCCCTTGCCATAGGTCCAAACAGAAAAGCTCAAAGAGCATCCCATAATTAGAATAACCACCACTCTAATGGCCGTACCCCTAACTATAATCAAAACCAGGATCAATATAGATCTTATCACCATACACCCAGGAAAATCTGGGGAACCCCTCGCAATTTTCAATATGATAGACAATCCCCCACAACATTATGGAAGGATGAATTTGCACAGACATACCATCAAGGAACATAAAGAAGATGACTTTTGCACACCTGTTGGACACCATTTCGCACAACCAGACCACATTATGGAAGAACTCAATGTTTTAGTTCTTAAAGCGGTATAGCACTGCTTGGACCTTGAAGAAGGGGACACTCCCCGAAAGCTTGTCCTCAAAATTATATGTTAGTGCAAATAAAAAAAGTATCACGCACAGTACTCAATTGTTTTAGTTCTTAAAGGAAATTTCAAATCCATTCAGGAAAGAAAAACTTTTTAACTAAGAATGATAATTCTGCTTGACACAAGAGATAAGGGCCTTAATTTGGACATTGGATTCCTCAATCATTATCTAACATTTTTATGACTCCCTCTGTGAGTGTTTCCCCCCCCCCAGTCTTTGCTTTGCTGTGTCTTATCTCTAGGCTAACCCTAGGCTTGTGTTTCTTTCTTCTTTTTTTTTTTTTTAAATCATCCCCCACATCTCTTCTAACATTCTGCTAAAACTTTGTAATAGTACTGCTTGGACATTGAAGAAGGGGACATACCCCGAAAGCTTGTCCTCAAAATTGTATGTTAGTGAAAATAAAAAAAAAGTATCACGTCAGTACTCAATTGGCTGTTCTTTGATGTTTTTCTTGCTTTTCTTGCTTCAACAATGACCTATGGTAAAATGGCGCTTATACCTCCGCATATATGCACTTTACGTTTATTTGATGCAGGCGCCCACATTATATTTATTTATTACAGGTACTTATATAGCACCGTCAATTTACGCAGCGCTTTACATATATGTATTGTACATTCACATCAGTCCTTAACCCTCAAGGGGCGTACTGTAGTGGATTGTGATTGACAGTCCACGTTTTATTAGATGATCAGTAAAATGACAATTTTATAGTCTTGCTACATTCTGTTTCTTGCTCTTTAAATTCCTTACTCTCTTAAGTAAACAATCAGATATAGGTTGACAGAACAATGATGATAATTAAGATGGCGCCTTCATCCGGAGTCTCACCCTTGGTGACTCATTAGGAGAAAAGTATATTTTAATGTAAACAACCCCCATAAAAGGGAATGAGTCTCTTTGGGGACAATGATTGGAAGATATCAACACGGATGAAAGAACACGCAGAAACCCAGTGGACTTTTCACCCAATCAATGTATATGCTTTGCCTGCATCATAAGCCCTATAAATGATACTGTTAGTTCCTCAATAAAACAGAATTTTAGGAAGTTGGCAAACTGCGAAGTGTCAGTGTCTTACTTCCACGTGCACGTATTCTCATATTAATTTGGCTCACTGGTAGATCACGGTAAATGGTCTGTAAGTGACCTAGTCCAAGACATTTGGCGCCCAACGTGGGGCCCGGGTTCTGAACACGGGATCAGCCAACCCAGAGTGGATGAGGGGGACCGTGGAGCATTCCAGACGCGGAGACTGATCACCTCCGAAAGCGGTAAGTGAATTTTTATGTCTAATAATTCCTTACCTGCGTAGTCTGGAATTGCCCAGCGGGACTACTCACCCGTCTGGCTGTCTGTTGATCAGCAAAGTGACAGGTATACTTGCCCGGGGCTCCTTTGAACCCACCTGTCAGTGTAACGTCATCTACCAGTGTGATATGTCTTGTCTTTTGTGTTGTCTGTGTGTACCAGTGTGATTGGTTGGGTTGTTGTTGATGTGCCTGTGAGGGAGGGGAGAATTACGGCAAAATATTCCTCGTCAGGAGTGGACAGGATACACCCTGATTTGAGAGAGGGTGCCGGGAACTCGCAGTCGCAGTAATGGCGACACGGGGGAAAAAACCACAGCCAGGGATTGGCTTGTGGGGGAAAAAGAAAACTAAAAAAAAACAAAAAAAAAAACATTTTACTCCCGACAGGCGTGTCTGAAATACTATGTCATGATCACACTGTGTATGTGGATTAATGTTTGGTGTACACCACGAAAGAGTGAGGATTGGTGAAAGTAGTACAGTGACAATCGGAGCTCCTGATATATTGGTTTACAGGGTTAATGTACATTATTCTCAGTGTAGCAGGAAAATAGGGAAGTTACTGGAGGAGAAGCAGGGGGGGCAAAGTGCTGCGCGGGTTCCGCTTACACGGTCTCACGGCACAGCACTTTCAGAACAGAGTGACGGCTTTGGGGACCACCTTAGGGTCCCCGGGAGGGAAGTAAAACAAAATGGGACAGAAAGTTATAAAGCCAGAGAACAGTTCGTTTGCTTGTGAACTGGTGGAGGAGAGAGAGGGACCAGAGTATGTAAAAAAGTTGAGAAAGCTGTGTAAAGAGAAGAGAAAGAGGGCTTCTAATGAAGCATGACATGTTAAAGACAGCAGAAACTTGGTTTAATGTGGCCCGCGCCCTACATCAGGAGGGGTGGGTGGAGCAAAAACTGAATCAGGACGGGGGAGTTGTATATGTATATTACAGGAAAGGAGATGCGCCCGGCAAGGCGCCGCCCCCCTATGATGATGGCCCATCCTGGAGGTGCGAGGCATGTGGAAATACAGGAAGGCCCCACCCCGAGAGTCCAGATTTTTGCATACCGTGTAGTCAGAACCTCCGGATATGTAAGGGGTGTTCAGTTAAGAATCCGGGGTGGGAGGAGATTTCCAAGGGATGTGACCGGAAGCTGACTATGCAACATCCGATGTTTCCAACTCAGTCACCTCCATTTCCGCCTCCGCCCCTTCCGCCCTCATCAAAGATGGCGGCGCCCAGTGAAGCCACCGGAAGCCATGTTGACTCTGGGCTTAGTACACCGATACACCATACACACCTCATGCCAGCTGCCCCCCTTTTGCCCAGTGCTTACTGTCTCTGGCTTCCAACCACCTTCGGCCCTCCACACACCCCTGATGCCTGTAGTACCACCACCACCAAAACAAACAGAGGCTTCAGACCAAGTTGAACTGAAGACACCCACAGAATGGCAGGGCTGGAATTTTACAGATGTGGTAACCCCTACCTCTCTGCCAGAGAGAAGAGGATGGGCTCAAGAAAAGACCGTGGCTGCGGCAGTCCGCCAGGGTACCCGAGAGGATGATGCTGTTTCCATTTGTTCCCAACAGAATGATCCGTTCTCAGAAGGCCATGGTCCAGAAAGCAAACCACTCGTTCAACTTCCCCCAACCACACAACCCCATCGTCAAAAATTATCTATGTATGAGTCTGGAATGGGAGCAGACTCAGCACCTCATCCCTTTTCTTCCACTTACCACAATCCTGTCTATCGCCCCCAAGGATCTGAAGAAGACCATCCCCGCCCGGTGCCCAACCTACCTGATGCTCCTATCATGTATGTGGCTTTCACTCCATCCCAAGCCTCCGCACTAGTCACAACTCTCCTGGACCCGGAAAAACACCCGATGCCTTTTTACCGGCGCATAGCTCAGATCCACAAGACCTATTCCACAGCCTGGAGGGATTTGGTCAGTCTGTGTGAGATCAAGGCTGTGGATGCATATTGGCCTATAATGGAAAAGGATCTCACCAGAGTAAAGCCAAATGAGGACACCACTTATGCCTCGGGAATTTCTTTCTGTGACCAGTTGCAGCAGTGGGCCAGAGAGAGACTGGCGGACCAGGCCACCACATTGCAGGACATTACCCAAGACAAGACTGAGTCGGTGGAAAAGTTCCATACCAGACTAACACAGGTGTTTACAGAGCTGGGATTCAGTGTCCATAACAAGGTACATACTCAAATGCTGGCCTCTGCATTTGTATCAGGACTAAAGGAGTCTGTTCGCAAGGGCTTGATCACTGCCCGTCCAGAGTACCGTACCCTCCACCTGGATATACTGCTATTAGTGGCAAAAGGTCTGGAGACCGCCCAGGTGGCCCGGAAGCCGACACCATTCATGTTGTCAGCTAGAGAGCAGGTCCCCAGAAGAAACCCACTTGTTTGTTTCAACTGTGAAAAACCAGGACATTTCAGAAGGGAATGCAGAGCTCCCAGACGTTCACGACGACCCAATGACTACAACTCAGGGTGGGAAGAGTCTGCAATGCCACCACCTCCACCGCTTCCAGGACCCCCACGCACAGGTCCTACCCAAGAACATCTAAACCTTCTCCAATAGGACAGGGGCAAACCTGTGTCCACTCCCCTTATGACAGTTTCTTCTCATGGATATTGTGCTAGTGGGCCCCTAGCAAAGGTCACTGTCCCCATCGAGGGACATCCTACACAATTCTTAGTGGACACAGGTGCAGCCAGAAGCGTTTTGCGGAGAGAAGATTTACCCAATGAAACATACCTCTCAAACATTGATGTTTCCTGCGTTGGAGTAGACGGCTGCCCACAACGCAGTTGGCTTACAAAACCTCTACATATCGGCACCTTACCCAATCTTCTGTCTCGTTTTGTGGTGTCAAATACTTGCTCGTTGAATCTGCTGGGAGCTGATGTCTTGTCCAGGTTGCAAGCAACTATATCCTACCAACCAGATGGCACCATTCAGCTCTCCACCCCCTTGGGAGAGGAGGACACCTCGGCTCTATGTTCATTACCACTGATGATGTCTCTACAGGAAGTTTCAGGCCACCCCTTGCCAGACCATGTAGAACAGGCCTTACAGGAGCTGCCACTCACTCTTTGGTCCACCGGCCCTGAGGATATTGGCCATCTGAAAGTTGCTCCAGTGTTAGTCCAGCTTAAGCCTGGAGCACCATTGCCACGGAAGCCTCAATACCCTCTGAAGCAAACCCAGATGGACGCCATCTCCAAACAAGTCAATATACTTCTGGAAAACGGGGCATTAATTCCCCGTGTGTCCCCATGCAATACACCCCTTTTCCCAGTGAAGAAAAGAACTCCAAAAGGTGAGCCCACCAAATATTGCATGGTTCAAGATCTGAGAGCAGTCAATGAGGCAACTATTTTGGAAACCCCCATTGTATCAAACCCCCACACCCTGCTTGCAGGGGTACCTCCCACAGCCCAAGTGTACACAGTTATTGACTTGGCAAATGCCTTCTTCAGTGTTCCGCTGGACCCCTCCTGCATGTATCTCTTCGCCTTTACCCATGCTGGCCGACAGTATACCTGGAGAGTTATGCCCCAAGGGGCCAAAAATTTGCCAAGCCAGTTTACAAAGGCCATGACAACTATCCTCAGCACCTGGCAACAGTCACACCCGGAAGTCATAGTGCTCCAATATGTGGATGACTTGCTCCTATGTGCCACCAACCATTCTGAAGGAAAAATCACCTCTCTGAGCCTCCTCCACCACCTGGCTGAACAGGGCTGCAAGGTTTCTAAGGACAAGTTACAGTGGTGCCAAACTTCTGTCATTTTCTTGGGACATTGCATTTCCCAAGCCACTCGTCACCTTACACCGGATAGAGTACGGGCTATCCAGAATGTCCCAATACCTCAGGGACCAAAAACCCTGCATGCTTTTCTAGGGTTGGTTTCCTATTGTCGTTCCTGGATCCCAGAAGCATCCATCTTGATGCAATCCCTTTATGATGCCCTGAAATCTGAACCCTTTCCCCTGACAGAAGAAGCTGTACTTGATTTCCATCGCCTGAAAAAAGCCATCTCCACTGCACCTGTATTAGGTCTACCAGATTATGATGAGCCCTTCAAACTTTTTGTGGCTGAGAGACAGGGTCATGCAACAGGAGTTCTGGCACAACGCCATGGGAGTCGCCTCCGGCCTCTGGGTTATTACTCCTACAGGCTAGACCCGGTTGCACAAGGTGGTCCCTCCTGTCTGAGGGCTGTTTTTGCTGTCCATCTTCTCCTGGATAAGACGGCAGATTTGGTCTTAGGACATCCACTCACACTTCTGGCCCCCCATGACATTACCGCAATACTGAACCAAACCCAACCAAAACATCTATCTGCCGCCAGGCATCTGCGACTGCAAGGCTCCCTTCTTTTACCTGATCATGTCACCCTGGTCAGATGCACCCAGATAAACACAGCAAATCTTCTCCCTCTTCCAGGGGGGGGGGGTGGACGAAGCAGAAGAAGACACCGAAGACATGGCACCAGAGGATGTGGTACATGACTGTTTGGAACTTATGCAGGCAGAAACTACACACCTGCCAACAGTCCATGATACGCCCCTATCAAATCCTGACCTAATACTCTTTGTGGATGGATCGCGCTTTGCAGATAATGCTGGCACCTACCACACTGGATATGCTGTGACTACCAACACAATGGTACTGCAAGCTAGACCTCTTCCACCTTTTATGTCTGCACAAGAGGCTGAACTAAGGGCCCTCACCAAAGCCTGTGAATTAACAAAAGGAAAGACAGCGAACATTTACACGGACTCCAGATATGCACTGGGGGTTGCACTTGATTTTGGCCTAATCTGGAAAATGAGGGGCTTTCTCACGGCAGCTGGGACTCCTGTAAAGCATGGAAAGGCGATCAACCGCCTTATGGAAGCACTCTTACTACCAGCCCAAGTGGCCATACTGAAGGTGAAGGCCCACGGTAAATTGACCACTATGGAAGCAAAAGGAAATCATCTGGCAGACATGGCTGCTAAGCAAGCTGCGGTCAGGGAGCAGGAAGAAAATGAAGAGATGTGCAGTGAGGTGATGCCTGTGCTAATTCATCAGCCCAAGAACAACCAACTCCAGGAAGCCCAGGATAATGCTTCAGAAGAAGAAAGGAAGGAATGGATGCAGAAAGGAGCAGTTGAGGACAAAGGATTGTGGGTGGTGGGGAAGAAGGTTTTGCTTCCCAGATCCTTATATCCGGCAACAGTGCAGTGGGCACATGGAGCGTCACACCTGTCCAAGATGCTAATGAACTCTTTGATCAGTAAATACTATGTGGCACCCGGAATTACGGCTTACACAGACAGATTCTGTAAGTCTTGTGTTGTATGTGCCAAGTGCAATTCTGGAAGACCTGAGAAACCTCCAAGCAAACATCTGGCCAGGGCACTATATCCATTTCAGAGGATCCAGATAGATCATATCCAGATGCCAAAAAGTGGACGATTTGAATATTCCCTAGTGGTGGTGGATATGTTCTCAGGATGGCCAGAGGCATTCGCAGTAACAAACCAGACGGCAAGAACCACTGCCAAGAAGCTGCTCACAGAGATAGTCTGCAGATATGGAGTGCCCGAGGTGGTTGAAAGCGATCAGGGACCGGCTTTTACTGCCAATGTTACAAAAGAGATCTGGGGGGCTCTGGGGGTCACACTTGCGTTTCACACACCCTATCATCCCCAGAGTAGTGGGAAGGTAGAGCACCTAAATGGGGTCCTGAAGTCAAGAATGTTAAAAATGGCCCAAGAGGTAGGCATGGGATGGCTGGACAGCTTGCCTATTGCTCTTTTCAGCGTTAGATACACACCAAGGGGAAGTCATGGGTTGTCTCCCTATGAGATTTTGTTTGGGTCCGCCCCTAGACTGGGTACCTACTATCCTCAACAATTACAATTGCAGTCTGACTCATTGACAAAGTATGTGATATCTTTGACACGTGTGTTGACTAATATCCATGTGCAAGTATTCTCCTCCATTCCAGATCCTGAGGCGGACATAGGAACACACACTTTACAACCTGGAGACTGGGTCTTGGTCAAAAAGTTTCTGCGAAAACATACATTGGAACCCAGATATGACGGTCCTTTCCAGGTGCTCCTGGTGACTGCCACTTCAGTGAAGTTGGAGGGAAAGTCCACCTGGATACACGCCTCACATTGCAAGAAGGTTCCAGCTCCAGAGGACGAGGCCCTGTCCGTGTCACCCACACCACAATGATTGTGTTGCATATCCTTTTTTGGTGGAAATGGGAGGGGGCCAACAGGTGGCCATCACTCACAAGGGTGACTCCACCCAGTTTTGGTATAACTCATCCAACACACAAGTAGCAACATTTTTCTTCAATCATAGCCTGTGCAAGAAAACACCTGTCCCCATTGCCTCCACAATATATGTATGTGTGACAGATGACTATTGGGGAGATGAGTGCGGATACTGGGGCTCAGTAGGATGGAATACGGAGCCTGACTGGGGGTATAAACCACTAAGTGCTTTAAACCGCAAAGATAAAAATGAGAAGAGCCTAATTGATAGATTGACTATATTTAAAACAGGCACATGTTCATATGAAAAACTAACAGGGAGAACTATGCCACTCACCCTCACCATAGAGAACCCCAGCCCAGGAGATGAGGGGCTTTACTGGTTGGGATACTGGGGACATGGGGGAGTGATGGGAAAATTCTGGATAAGGGATATGTATAGATCAAACCGATGGAAATCTTCCAGAGATACTGCTCCCACCTATAACCCACTTATGCTAAAGATCAAAACGTTGGCAGAGATGGTGGCCATAGCAAACCCTACATACAAAGATACTATAGCAGTAGAAACCGGCCTCTCAGACACTAATCTGTGGTTAGAATGGATGAGATACAATGCAAACTCGCATAATAAGTCCAACTGCTATGTGTGTGGGCATGCCAGACCACATCTGGGGACGGTGCCACTAACCCTACCAGATTCCATAGAGGAGTGTGTCTTAAGCCTGTATACTAACATCTCTACGAACCAGTCTTTATGTGAGGACTGGAAGAAGCGTTACCCCCTAATCCAAGGAGACGAAAAGGCCCCAAATGGTTTAACTATATATCCCGGTAATTATACCTGCTATGCCAACTATGAGGGAGGAGGAAGGTTCCTGGGGAACTTCACAAAGGGATTCTGTGCTGCTTATAGTACAGCCCGGTCAGATCTAACCCAGAACCAGGTCATATCATTGGGGGATATATTCTGGATCTGTGGTGATCAGAAGATTAGAACCCGACTGATAGGGAAATGGAGAGGGGAATGTACCCTTCCCAATGCCATAATGCCATTGCACATCCTCTCAGATCCATTACTTAAGGGGCCGCCCAACCCCCCCCCCATGCAACCAAGCACAAACGAAGTGCCCCACAAGGGAGTTTTGACCTCCATGTCTATATAGATGCGATAGGAGTCCCAAGGGGGGTACCCGATGAATTCAAGGCCAGAGACCAGGTGGCCGCGGGATTTGAATCCCTATTCCTCTTCATCACTGAGAACAAGAATGTAGATTGGATAAACTACATCTACTATAATCAACAACGGTTTGTAAACTACACACGAGATGCCTTAAAGGGGATAGCAGAGCAGTTGGAGGCTACTTCTAACATGGTCTTTCAAAATGGTATGACACTCGATATGTTATTAGCTGAAAAAGGGGGGGTCTGTAAAATGATACCAAAGACCATGACCTGCTGTACGTATATCCCAGATAACACAGGCCCAAATGGGAAGGTGACACTGGCCATCAAGAGGTTGGAGGACCTGTCAAATGAACTTAAGGAAAACTCTGGTATTACACATCCCTGGGATCAGTGGTCTGGATGGCTGAGTGGCTGGCAGAAAGCCCTCGCCCAAGCAGGGGTGGTTATCCTGGGTATTATCATTCTAATGGCAGTAGTCGCCTGCTGTGTGATCCCATGCATTAAGAGGCTAATAGGGAAAGCTGTGAACGAGATCTCCCCTACTTTCCTGAACTATAACAATGTTGAACTCCCCCGTGAAGAAAGGGAATCCTATACTCCCTTACAGACCATGGCCCCTGATCATCATATTTCAGACTTATAAAAAAAAAGGGAATGCTACAAATCCCCCCCCCCCCAACAGACAACTATAAGCAGAGAAAGACAGTGCCTGACTGTGGCCTTCTCAGGACGTATCGAGACTCTAGGGATGGATTAGCCACTCAGGGGCTCTATATGCGTCTTAAAAGAGTTCCAGAGGGAGGGCCACCAGGCAGTTAGGACATCAGAAGACATAGGGACAGTCAGGAATAAAATAGCCATTTTAAGGGGGGATTGTAGTGGATTGTGATTGACAGTCCACGTTTTATTAGATGATCAGTAAAATGACAATTTTATAGTCTTGCTACATTCTGTTTCTTGCTCTTTAAATTCCTTACTCTCTTAAGTAAACAATCAGATATAGGTTGACAGAACAATGATGATAATTAAGATGGCACCTTCATCCGGAGTCTCACCCTTGGTGACTCATTAGGAGAAAAGTATATTTTAATGTAAACAACCCCCATAAAAGGGAATGAGTCTCTTTGGGGACAATGATTGGAAGATATCAACACGGATGAAAGAACACGCAGAAACCCAGTGGACTTTTCACCCAATCAATGTATATGCTTTGCCTGCATCATAAGCCCTATAAATGATACTGTTAGTTCCTCAATAAAACAGAATTTTAGGAAGTTGGCAAACTGCGAAGTGTCAGTGTCTTACTTCCACGTGCACGTATTCTCATATTAATTTGGCTCACTGGTAGATCACGGTAAATGGTCTGTAAGTGACCTAGTCCAAGACAGTACAATCTAAGGTCCCTAACTCACATTCAAACATACACATACTAGGGACAATTTAAACAGGAGCCAATTAACCTACCAGCATGTCTTTGGAGTGTGGAAGGAAACCGGAGTACCCGGAGGAAACCCACACAGGCACAGGGAGAACATTCAAACTCCAAGCAGGTGGGGCCGTGGTTGGAATTCGAACCGACGACCCTAGTACTGCCAGGCGGACACCCGATTCATTTCCGTATGTGCTTTGGGATTGTATCCTATCCATAGGGGTGGCATGCTTCCTGCATGTACACTCATGTAATGCTCTTTAATAAAATGGCACTTGTGGCGCTCGCGCATGCGCAGTAGACGCAAATACACGTCAGTCTACAAGAAAATGGTGCCCATGCGCACTACATACGGATCACTGACAAAATGGCACCTGCTTAATTGAGGCAGGCACCCACACACTATATATAGATCTACTCTGACGTCCGGCTGCTATGGCGCTTACCCCTTCTGATGATGTACGTGTGATACGAACCACGTGTCAAGGAGGGGCCCCTTAAAGCCGTGACATCACGCCGCCGGATCACGGAGGTCCGGCGGCCACCCATTACTACCAGCTGGTCAGTGTACACCACAGTTTTATGCTGCATTCAAGTTTTTACTGCATTTTTACTCATAAGGATTGACCTTATCACATTACCTTAAAGTGTGTTTTTACTTTTAAACTTGATTTCCAATAAATTTATCCATATTTTGATCAAATTACTACACCATGCTCCACAACGAGCATTTAACCCCCCAGGACCCCCAGGTGACCATCCCAGGGCTCAGAGGAGAGCTGTACCCAGCAGATCCTGTCCATAGCCAGACTTTTAAGGGGACCTCTAGAAGTTCCATTACCCACTGAGGAGTTATCCATTCCAGGCTACATCCTATCCAGGATCGAGGGGACCTCTGTAACATGACATAAATGCGCATTTATATTGCGCCTCTGGTGAGTGTGCAATTTACCCATCATTCCTGCACGACACCAGATTGTATATGTCACTGGGATTTTATCAAGTCACCTTCTTTCAATTGATTTGTGGTTCCATCACCATTTTTCACTCTTTGGACTTTTAATAGCACTGTGTATTACGTAGTTAGTGGATGTGTGTTATAATGAATACACTACACAGCCGTTAAGGACATTACTTGTTGCTATTTATACACCAATTACGCACCTTGCCCACAGTTATATTGGTCATTCTGATATCTCTGAACCGTTTTTATATACATCATAAGAGGTGTTTGTCTATTTTATATCTATTGTATTATTTGTTTTTAGTGCTGCACTACTTATCTCAAGAATATTTTGGAAGGTTCATGGTTTCCCTTTTTAGTGTACTAGCTGCTGTTTCTTTAAGCGCTCACTGAACCCAATTTATTTTACAATAATATAAACATACCTGCAATATACCAAAACTAGTGAAACTAATGAGGGAAAGTGCTAACGATGACCAAACTAATCTAAATAAACTGAATATACACAAACAGCAGTATATTGCTGAAAAGTGTAGTCAGTGTTAAAGCCATGATCACACACAAGAGATCAGGCAAAGGGAGCAAGCCAGGACAGAGAGGGTACACGGGAACAAGAACAAGTAGTCAGGCAGGGATCAGGAACAAAGTACAGGTACAAGCTTCACAGATCAGGGCAAATGGGCAGAACAGCAAGGCAAGGGGGATTAGCATAGGAAGGATGTCCTCCCAGCAACCAACCTCAGGTGATGACAAATTGCTAACAGCTGCAGAGAGACACCCACTGGTGGACACCGGAACTACAACCTACAGGTCTGGGAAAGACAGCACCACCAGCAGGTGGACCCATTCCTGACAAGTGCATATGATACTAATGACACTGCAGCCCTGTTTCTACCTGTCTAACAGCTGCATTTCAAAGCTAGGGAAGGCTCCTCCTCACTTCCGGTCAGATGACACGCAATTCCTTTTGCCCACTACATGCAGTTCTGGGCTCCGGGCAGGTAGTTTATTTTCTACATTCAGCCCTTCTGCAGGCAAGCAGCAGGGCGTACTTGTCAGGTGGAAGCAATCTGCTTACCTTTGCTGATCTGAAAATTATGGGAAAGAATGTAATGCATTGCGATCTGGCAGTGTGCAGGGGAAATTAAAGAGACCCTGTCACCTAAAAATCATCACATAAGGGACTTTGTTAAGTTAGGAAAACTTATTTTAATTGTAAAAAAATAAAAGTTACATCCAAGCACATAAAATCGCCCCCCCCCAAAAAAAAATAAAAACATTTTTGAGGCTCCCCCCAACCCACATATACGCATGCATAAATGTAGAAGCACGCATCAAGGCACTTACGCATGAAAACATTGATTGTGATACACGTTACATATAGCCGCACACGCCAGAATGAGAACAATAATTCTAGAACCAGGCCTCCTCCATAACGCTACACTGATGACCAATGGGGGCTTTTAAAGTGTCTATAGGAATTACAGGGTACTGAAGTTTGTTGCCATTTCACAGATGCACGCAGATTTAAGGTTTGACATGTTGGATATCTATTTACTCGGTATAGCCTCAACTTTTATATTTTACCAAAAAGTTGGGCAATTTATTATGTTTTTGAGCCCTAAAATTAACTTGTATATTTTTTACTGAAATTTTTAATTTCCCTAGACTTCTGTGGTAAAATCGTGTGACATAAAAAATTAGAACTTCCACTATTTTATTCTCTAGGTTGTCTGCTCTCAGAAAATATATAATGTTTTGGGGGTTTTATATAATCTTCAGGCCTAAAACCATTTTTAACCGCTTGCCGCCCTGCCACTGTGTATATACGTGTGCAGGGCGGCAGTGGAGCGCAAAACCACGTTTAAAAACGGGTTCCGCGCTCCCGACACTTTCGCCGGCAGGGGGCGCGCGCGCGCGCTCCCGCCGCCCCGCGGGTGACACTATTTGATCCAGGAGGGATCAATCATTAGATTTCAGCCAGTGATTTCTGGCTGAAATCACATGATCGGTCCCTGTCCTATCCTGTCCTGTGTTGACATACACACAGGGCAGGATATGATGTCATTCTTCTCTGCCTGGACACATTCCGTTCCAGACAGAGAAGAAGACATCCAAAAAGTGAGTACACAAGCACTACACTACAGTTAGAACACTCTAGGACACATTTAACCCCCTGATCGCCCCCCCCCCTCCAGTTAACCCTTCACTGCCCTGTCACCAGTGTTACTGATCAGTGAAGCGATTTTTACTGATCAGTGTCGCTGGCGACTTCCGATAGAGTTAGCGCCCCTCCCAGATAGCGCCAGATTGCCCGCCAGTACACCAGTAATCCCGTTTAACCCCTTGATCGCCCCCCCTTCCAGTTAACCCCTTCACTGCCCTGTCACCCAGTGTCACTGATCAGTGAACCAATTTTTACTGATCACTGTATCAGTGTCGCTGGCGACTTCCGATAGAGTTAGCGCCCCTCCCAGATAGCGCCAGATTGCCCGCTAGTACACCAGTAATCCCATTTAACCCCTTATTCTCCCCCCCCCCCAGTTAACCCATTCACTGCCCTGTCACCAGTGTCACTGATCAGTGAACCGATTTTTACTGATCACTGTATCAGTGTCGCTGGTGACTTCCGATAGTGTTAGCGCCCCTCCCAGATAGCGCCAGTTTGCCCGCTAGTGCACCAGAAATCCCATTTAACCCCTTGATCGCCCCCCCCCCCAGTTAACCCCTTCACTGCCCTGTCACCAGTGTCATTGATTACAGTGAACAGATTTTTACTGATCACTGTATTAGTGTCACTGGTGACTTCCGATAGTGTTAGCGCTCCTCCTAGATAGCGCCAGTTTGCCCGCTAATGCACGGGATTTTTTTTACCAAAAACATGTAGCAGAATACATTTTGGCTTAAATTTATGACTAACTTTGAGTTTACGATATATTTTTTATAGCTGAAAGTAGAAAATATTGTTTTTTTTCAAAATTTTTGTGGTTTTTCTGTTTATAGCGCAAAAAATAAAAAGCGCACAGGTGAACAAATACCACCAAAAGAAAGCTCTATTTGTGTGAAAAAAAGGACGTAATTTTCGTTTGGGTGCAGCATTGCATGACCGCGCAATTATCATTTGAGTTAGTGCAGCGCTGTATAGCAAAAAAAGGCATAAATTACAGTATCTATACCATAGTTTGTAGACGCTATAACTTTCACACAAAGCAATCAATATACACTTATTGGGATTTTTTTTACCAAAAACATGTAGCAGAATACATTTTGGCTTAAATTTATGACTAACTTTGAGTTTACGATATATTTTTTATAGCTGAAAGTAGAAAATATTGTTTTTTTTCAAAATTTTTGTGGTTTTTTTGTTTATAGCGCAAAAAATAAAAAGCGCACAGGTGATCAAATACCACCAAAAGAAAGCTCTATTTGTGTGAAAAAAAGGACGTAAATTTTGTTTGGGTATAGCATTGCATGACCGCGCAATTATCATTTGAATTAGTGCAGCGCCAAACAGCAAAAAAAGGCCTGGTCATTAAGGGGGGTAAATCCTCTGGGGCTCAAGTGGTTAAACATATGTGCAAAAAAACAGCTCTGGCAGCAAACAGGTTAAAGGATAAATCTATACTGGACGAGGGTGCGATTCCTTATGTACCATCTGGCCAATTGATTAATCTTAAATATATAACCTTTATTCAAATATATAAAAAAATGTATGTTCAGCTGTAATTAATACCTATTGGAGTGGAATGTACTGCATACAACAATATGACTGGATACCATTGCAATTATTTACCTTACGTCCAAATGGTTAATAACACTAGACCAAATCAAATACCATTTTAGATGAAGGGACGGCACAAAAAGAGACACTGTAGTTTGATCATAAGCCTATCAGCTTGAATATATAATCTCTATTAAGGAAATGGAGTTACCCCATGGACAAAACTAATTAGATAGTATAATCTATCTTGCTACAGATATGTAACACTCATCCACGGGCTTAAATGTCAGCCTCTCATGGACAATCCCTATACATCACCATATTCAGACATAATACCCCATGTCTTGAGGAATGCAAATGATGCACTGTAAACACAATACAGACCTCTTCAGAAAAAGAGGGGAGAGGAGTTAATACCATGTGCATTCAAAAAGTGCTCCCAAAGACAGACCAAAAGAAAAAAAGAAACACCATGTTTCACTCCAGAAAACAGAGCTTTGTCAGGAGTATAAAGAATTAAAATAGGTCACATAGTGGCTGGAAGTTGTGCTTAGATGCACATAGTGGCAAAATGGCACCTATCGTTTGTTTCACCTCTATTTATAGAGATGGTACATCAAAATGGCCCCCGCACATGCTCAGTTCCTCAACAGACACCATCTTGTGGACAAAACCTGCACATGCTCAGTACCTCAGACGCCATCTTGTGGACAAAAAACCACCACAGCAGCACATCAGTCTACAACACAATAGACACTGCTGGTGCCCTCAAACACTGTTATTGCCCCACTAGTTAAGGACCAAAATTACAGATGATACCATTATATAGCATTTATGGAGCAAAATCAAACAAAAAGCACAGAATCCAAAATCACACACAAAAGGGAGGAAGGTAAATCCTTCATTTAAAACAATAAGGTGCCCTTGAGCCTAAACAGAAAATCAATTTTGCTTCAAGTTTCAAAAGACATTTATCTAGGTTTCCTTTTTTAGGAAACAAATACAACACCTCCTGTGCTCAGAGACCTAGATCAGAAGTGGGCCGATGGAACAATATATAAAGGTTCGTCCAAAAACCGATCAAAGGTTGTGCAGCTCAAACACGAGGCTGGGGAAGCCCGATACAAACTGTAATGAACAAAAACAAAAATCGCACCAATCTTGCACATTACCTCAGTAAGCAAATGGTAAATTTATTGAATTAAGAAATATACCCATAAAAGTGGCAATATACAAGGCATATAAAACCCAAAATCAAAGCACTGGAATAGGAGACACGTGCGAATCCCATCGAGAGGGGAGACTCTGAGGGTAAATCTGATGCATTTCGAAGGGGATCCCTTCTTCCTCAGAGATAACCAGACTGAGACTACCCTCCTCTATATATAGCACAGATCTATGTGTGAGCCTTCCCATATGGGCGGGGCATTCACAACATGGGAGGTGGCCACCATGTCAAAACATAAATGCAGATAAAAACATGCTAAGAAGACGATACAGCTGTGTACGTATAATTAAGCAATAAATGTCATTAAATATATATATGCCATAAAATATTGACGTTGATCACTGAAATGAATAATAAAAGTAGTAATACAAATAGTAATAGGATAAAGATTACGCTTTACCTTTAAATTGTGATTAGAACATATAGATCTTTTGCAGAGTGATTTACATTAAATCCATGTTATAAGAGTTCTTAAAATGCTTCAGCAACTCTTTAAAACTCTTAAAAACTCTTTTTCCAAGTGATCAAACAGGTTTAGCAGAATATTATGACAAAGCAATGTGTTCGATGTGTCAGAATTGTAAAAATGGCAGTGGGGAGAGGAACGTAAAACAGTCAAAAGCAGAGGCTGCTCAGATGCTGGTGGCACGTACGCCGCTATGTAACAACTAGTGGGCGTCTGCACAATGTGTGCCAGCCGCCATCACGACTTGTCAGTGGAGGGTACGTCACAAGAGGTGTGACAGAGTGCTGCACCTGCGCTACGGACGCCATTGAAACCGCCCATATGTAAATTCAAGAGAACGGAGGGCGGCTGCGCACAGCCACAGTCTCCTGCTCTCAGAGTCGTCACTTGCGGGACGGAAAGCCCAGGAACCAACACCTCCATCCCACAACACTGTCATAATATTCCATTAAACCTGTTTGATCACTTGGAAAAAGTTTTTAAGAGATTAAAGAGTTGCTGAAGCATTTTAAGAGCTCTAATAACATGGATTTAATGTAAATCACTCTGCAAAAGATCTATATGCTCTAATCACAATTTAAAGGTAAAGCGTAATCTTGATCTTATTACTATTTGTATTACTACTTTTATTATTCATTTTAGTGATCAACATCAATATGTTATGGCAATCACGTACTGGGTATTATATATATTTATATATATATATATATATATATATATATACATACACATATATATATACACACACACACACACACACACATACACACACATATCCTTTTTTACATTTATATATTTTTTTTAATGACATTTATTGATTACTTATACGTACACAGCTGTATCATCTTTTTAGAATGTTTTTATCTGCATTTATGCTTGGACACAGTGGCCCCACCTCCCATGTTGTGACTGTCCCGCCCATATGGGAAGGCTTACACAGATCTGTGCTATATATAGAGGAGGGTAGTCTCAGTCTGGTTAGCTCTGAGGAAGGAGGGATCCCCCTTCAAAATGCGTCAGCTTTACCCTAAGAGTCTGCGCTCTCGATGGGATTCGCACGTCTCCTATTCCAGTGCTTCGATTTTGGATTTTATATGCCTTATATACTGCCACTTTTGTGAGTATATTTCTTAATTCAATACATTTACCTACTGAGGTAATGCGCAAGTTTGATGCGCTTTTGTTTTTGTTCTTCACTCCTTTTCTAGGACCAAATTATATTTGTCAATAATCCAAAAGTTTAAGAGGTCAGCCTTACCATCATGTTTTTGTATGATACGTCTTGCTACTGGTCTATTCTTGTTTCGAGCAATATCGTTCACATGTTCAAGAACTCGTGTACTGAAGGGGCAAATTGTTTTTCCTACATATATTAGGGGGTATGGGCATTTTAAAGCATAAAGCACCTACAGACGCCGGGCCCTACAGCACCTACCGACGCCGGCCCACAGCACCTACCGACGCCGGCCCACAGCACCTACAGACGCCGGCCCACAGCACCTACAGACGCCGGCCCACAGCACCTACAGACGCCGGCCCACAGCACCTACAGACGCCGGCCCACAGCACCTACAGACGCCGGCCCACAGCACCTACAGACGCCGGCCCACAGCACCTACAGACGCCGGCCCACAGCACCTACAGACGCCGGCCCAAAGCACCTACAGACGCCGGCCCAAAGCACCTACAGACGCCGGCCCAAAGCACCTACAGACGCCGGCCCAAAGCACCTACAGACGCCGGCCCAAAGCACCTACAGACGCCGGCCCAAAGCACCTACAGACGCCGGCCCAAAGCACCTACAGACGCCGGCCCAAAGCACCTACAGACGCCGGCCCAAACGACCTACAGATGCCGCGACTAGCCAGAAGATGACCCAGCCGCCCACCACTCTCCTTCTCCTCCCACAGATGAACCCGGCCTACGAGACCCGACTCAGCCTTCCACGTCGTGGCCTGACCCGGCCCTGAGGCCCTCCTGCCTACCCCCGTGAGTAGCGAGACCTGCCACAGCCTACCAAGACGCGGCCCGACCCTGACCCGAGGCCCCTCTATCCACCCCTGAAGTAGACTTGGCGAGTGACTCTACCCCGGAACGGCCCTGCCTCGGTGAGGCTTACCATCCCGGACCTTCTGTGTCCACTGGATGATCAACCCCATCCTGACCTGCAGCCCACCTGACGACCCCCTCATAACCCTCCAACCTGGGACTCACAAAGACTGGAACTTGCTACCTGCAAATTACCGAACTGATCTTTATCCACCCAGATCCTAATCACTAGTACTCCTGCTACAAGAAGCTACTTCAACGGGATCCTCCACTGCACATCAGACTTTCCGCATCAATATGCCCTGAGGTGAAACCTTTCACCTCCCTCACTTGACCAGCACTTCGCTAACCCTCCTAATATGCCACCTGTACTCCTCCTCCTCATACTCCTCTCCTCCATTCCCAAAATCTCCTCCCTCTATCCCCTTACTCCCCCAAAACAACTATACATCGCACCCTCACTACTTCCATCTCCCCACTACGGCTCTCAACACCTCCTCCTAATACTCCACTCTCCCACCGACCCACATGTTCTTGCACATTCCGCTCCCATGCCACCTTTCTCACCCTTCTTCATCTCCCCGAACCCTGGTCCCTCACCACCTCACTCACCCACTAGGCACCCTCCTACTCCCACAAACTGCCGCAACCCCCTCAACCTAATACCTGTCCCCCTCCTCCCCACATCCACCCCTCCATTCTCGGTTGCCCTCCTGAACGCCCGATCGGTTTGCAACAAGCTCACCGCCATCCATGACCACTATCTGCCACTCCCTCAACCTCCTAGCGGTCACCGAAACCTGGATCCAAGCCACTGACTCCACCTCCCCTGCAGCACTCTCCTATGGAGGTCTCGTCTGGACCCATTCACTCAGACCGAGCGATCATAGAGATGGTGGAGTCAGCATGCTCTTGTCACCGCTGAGCACCTTCCAGGTCCTCCCAAACCCCCCCTCTCTATCCTGCTCCTCCGAGGCCCACTGCATCCAGCTCTTCTCTCCCACCCCTCTGAGGATCGCAGTAATCTATCGGCCTCCTGGACCCATATCCCGGTCCTCGACGATTTTTCCGCCTGGCTACCCTTCTTCCTCTCCTCTGAGCTACCCACCATCATCCTTGGTGACTTCAATATCCCTATCAACATCAACAACCCGGCTACATCCCAACTCCTCCAATTAACCTCTTTTGCACTCACACAGTGCACACTGTCCTCCACCCACACCGATGGGAACACCCTGGACCTCGTTTTCTCTCATCTCTGCACCCCCCACAACCTCACAAACACACCCTTTCTCCCTCTGACCACAACCTCATTATGTTTTCCGTCTCCCGGTCCTCAAACCCCCCCCAACATCAAACCATCACCAGCCGTAACCTCCACAACCTGAACCCGGCCCCTCTGCACTCTGCAGCTGACCGTCTTTACGACAGTATCCTTCCACTGTCCTGCCCTGACCTGGCCACTACTGTGTATAAAAACTCGCTGTCAACTGCCTTAGACTCCTTAGCACCCCTAACCACACGCAGCATTAGACCCCGACCGCTTCAACCCTGGCAGAACGACCACACCAAGAATCTTAAACAACGCAGTCGTGCACTGGAGCGATTATGGCACAAAGCCAGATCCCCTCAAGCATTCATCCTTTACAAATCTGCCTTCCTCACCTACACCTCCTCCCTCCACGCCGCCAAACAAGTCTACTTCGTAACCCTCATCAATACCCTCTCCACATGTCCTCACCGGCTCTTCTCCACTTTCAACTCCCTACTCTCTCCCCCCCCCACCTCCACCCAGTACCTCACTCACCGCCCACGAGATTGCCAACCACTTCCAAAACAAGATCGACGCAATCCGTAAAGACATCGCCAATGCTCAATCTACCTCCCGACCTAGCCTCCCTCCCACGATAACCCCCTCATCTCTCCTCTCCTCTGACCTCGCAACCGCCCTGACCCCCACCACACCCAACATCCCGCACACTAAAACCTCCTGTCAGGGATCGGTGGTTCTGCCGCGACGCGCAGGGTGGCGCATGCACTTTACACCGATGCACCCTAGCCAGCGAGCAGCGAGACCTGGGCGATAGCGACGGACGCACATGCGCACTCGGGATCGCGGACACGCGCCTGGCACCAATGACAGCGCAGGGTGGGCTATTTAAACAGGACAGGAGGTATGTCAAATTGCCGTTTGGTCTTATCTGCTCTGTTCCTGATATCTGATCCTGTGAATCCTTTGTTGCCGACCTCTGCATTGTTCCTGACCCTGCTGACCGTCTCCTGTTTAACCCCTGGCTTGCCTGACCATCCTTTTGCCTGATCCTCTGTACCGCGCTGCCCGTTAATTACTGAACCCGGCTTGTGACCCTGACCATTCTCTGCCTGCTCCTCCGGTACCTCGCTGCCCACACGTTGCTGACCTGGCCTGCCTGACTACGCCTTACATTACCCAGGGGATCCATCCATCCATCCCGCACGGATCTGTCCCTGTTACCAGGTCTGCCAGCTTCTTCACGTCAGGCTCCTTTCTCCGCACACCTCTGGCGACGCTCTCTACCATTGCCGGACGTACTCAGGGGTCGCGACCTGGTCTCAGTCTGCTCCAAGTCCATCCCCACCATCAGAGGCCCTGGTGAATAAGCAGATTGGGACAGCTCCCTGAGGAACCCCGTGCTGTGGGCTGCTAGAGACGCCGCCAGGCGGTGCTTAACAGTACCAAACGGCCAAATGTCGGATCCTGGAAGAGGACCATCCCCATTGAAGGATATATGCCAGCATCTGGCGGCACTAACCCAGGCAGTAAAGACGCTGCAGGAGGGTTATACCCACTTGGAAGGACGGATTCAGACGTTGACTACTTCCGCCCCTGCATCCCAAGACTCGGGTCCCTCATCGTCGGCTGGAAGCCTCCCGAAAACGCCTGCTGGAGCCGAGGCCTCTATGCCTGTACCAGAACCTCGTGTGCCTACACCGGAGCGGTTCAATGGGGACCACACTAAATTCAGGGCCTTCCGCAATGCCTGCCAGCTCTACTTCAGTCTGCAGCCACGGACATTTTCCACGGAATCCGTGAAGGTGGGATTTGTCATTTCGCTGCTGCAGGACGAACCCCAAGCCTGGGCCCACCATTTACTGGAGACCTGTCAACCACAGCTGGAGTCGGTTTTAACCTTTTTTGAAGCAATGGCACTTCTTTATGATGACCCACAACGAACACCTTCGGCCAAATCGGCCCTGCAAACACTCCGACAGGGTCGTAGGGCGGCCGAGGAGTATGCGGCAGAATTCAGGCGTTGGATGGGGGATACGCAGTGGAACGATGCGGCCCTGCGTCACCAGTTCCGCATAGGTTTGTCCGAGCTATTAAAGGACGAATTAGCCAGGGTGGGCATACCAGCCACGTTAGAAGACCTCATCACTCTGGCCATCCAGATTGACCAACGGTTGCGGGAACGCAGGATGGAAAGGTCCGGCCAGGGTCAGAGACCTACGTGGGTGTTACCCCGTGGCCTAGTGCAGGCCGCTTTGCCTACTGGAAATCATTACCCGTAGACAGCAGACGCACCTGAACCCATGCAAGTGGGATTAACTCGTCCCTCATTAACGTTCGATGAACGCCAGAGACGCCGGCTCAACCATCTGTGCCTGTACTGTGGGGAAGCGGGCCACATGGTATGTTCCTGCCCAGCAAAATTGGGTAAGTGTGCATCTGTGTTTTCTGCCACATCTTCCACTGCCATTAATAGTTCTAATTACTTAGCAGTACGTATCTCTTTCCAGCTTCCCGGAAGGACCGTGTCAGCGACGGCAATCGTTGATTCCGGGGCCTGTAGCTGCTTTGTAGATCTAGGTTTTGCAGCACAGCATCAGATTCCCCTACAAACCAAGGAATGTGGATTAAACATCTTTTTGGCCAAGGGGTCCAGAATCAAATCAGGAGTGGTAGACCGGGAGACCCCACCTCTGTGTGTTACGTTGGCTGGGCACCATCAAGAGTTCCTTCGTTTGGATGCCATTGCATCCCCTCTGTTTCCAATTATTCTGGGGCTTCCTTGGCTACGGGCACACGACCCCCAGTTTAATTGGAAAACCGGTACCCTCCAGTTCAGCTCCCCATACTGTCGGAAGCATTGCTCTCCCCAGGCGCCTGTGGCTCCACGCTGTCTGTTATGCTTAGACACTGACGCTGAACTGATGTAACTCATTCCCCCGGCCTACCACAGCTATCTCGACGTGTTTAGCAAACGAGTAGCGGACAACCTTCCCCCACATAGGCCCTATGACTGCCAGACTGACCTGCTTCCAGGATCTGAGGTAACCTTCAGGCGAATGTTTCCCCTATCAGAGAGAGAATTGGGGGTACTTAAGGAGTATATAGATGAGAATCTCCAGAAGGGGTTCATCCGCCCTTCCACGTCCCCGGCCGAGGCGGGAATTTTCTTCGTCGAGAAGAAAGATAAATCCCTGAGACCCTGCGTGGACTACAGGGAACTAAATAAGATCACGGTAAAGAACCGCTACCCACTTCCCTTGGTGCCAGAATTATTTCAGAGGCTCAGGACAGCATCCATTTTCACAAAATTGGATCTAAAGGGGGCTTGCAATCTGGTCCGCATTCGGGAGGGAGATGAGTGGAAGACAGCCTTCCGTACTAGGTTTGGGCATTTCGAGTATTTGGTGATGCCCTTCGGTCTGTGTAATGCCCCAGTAACCTTTCAACACTTCATCAATGATGTGTTCAGAGATTTTCTGGATGTTTTTGTGGTCATCTATTTAGATGACATCCTGATTTTCTCTGCATCCCTGGAAGAGCATAGAGGTCACATTAGAAGTGTGCTGGGACGGCTCCGTCAACATGGGCTGTACGCAAAGGCAGAGAAGTGCAGTTTTGAGCAACACAGCATTTCCTTCTTGGGACTAATCATTTCCACCACTGGAGTAGCCATGGACCCCCAAAAGATCTCTGCGATTCTGGAATGGCTGGTGCTGCTGGACAAGAAGGGTGTGCAGCGGTTCATTGGCTTCGCCAATTTTTATAGAAAATTTATTAAAAACTTTTCAGGCCTCGTGTCCCCCATCACCCAATTCACCAGACAAGGGGTGCACTTTAGGTGGACACCTGAGGCACAGATGGCCTTCGAGTCCTTGAAGAGGCTGTTCACCAAGGCCCCCATACTAAGCCACCCGGATTCCTCGTTGCCCTACATTCTGGAGGTAGACGTGTCTGAGAACACGGTAGGGGCTGTGCTATCCCAGAGGAAGGGTGTCAAGGAACTGATGCACCCTGTGGCCTTCTTCTCCAGAAAACTTTTGTCTGCAGAGAGGAATTCTGATATTGGGGACCGGGAACTTCTGGCAATCAAGGCAGCATTAGAGGAGTGGAGGTACCTACTGGAGGGAGCCACACACCCAATCCTAATCTTCACGGACCACACGAATCTGGAGTACCTGAGGACGGCGAAGTGCTTGAGACCACGTCAGGCTAGGTGGGCACTCTTTTTCTTAAGGTTTGTGTTCCACATCACATACAGGCCTGGATCAAAGAACACAAAACCCAACGCACTCTCGCGCATGTTTGAAGACCCTGAAGAACCCCACAAACCGGACACCATCCTGTCTACTGGGAATTTCCTCGCTCTACAGACCGAGCTATGGTCCCAACTGCAGGCTGCATCCATAGGGATGCCGAGCCCACCAGGAGTTTCATTGCAAAGTAAGGAAGGACTTTAGTGGAAGGAGGGACGGATCATGGTGCCCGAAGAGTCCCGTACCGCAGTTTTGGGTCACTGCCATGATCATCCTTTGGCTGGCCTCTTCGGGGTACGGAAGACATTGGAACTGCTGCAACATCTGCGGTGCGGTCTTACAGAGAAACAAGCCCTCCAGGAGCAAGGCCAGGGGTCTGCTACAACCCTTACCCATACCTAACAGGCCATGGGAGATGATTTCCATCGACTTCATCGTGGAGCACCAACCATCCCAAGACCATACCGCCATTTTCGTGGTGGTGGACCGCCTGTCCAAAATGGCCCATTTCCTGCCTCTGAGGAACACGCCATCAGCTGCAGAGACAGCACAAGTCTTCGTGAAGGAAGTGGTAAGACGTCATGGAGTCCCAAAGGACATAGTCTCAGATAGAGGGGATCAGTTCACCTCTAAATTCTGGAGAGCACTGTGCGAGACCCTGGGAATCAAACTGTCATTATCTTTGGCATACCATCCACAGACCAACAGGCAGACGGAACGCACAAACCAGACTCTGGAGCAGTATCTCCGGTGCTACACTTCTTTCCTCCAGGATGATTGGCTGACTCTCTTGCCACTGGCCGAATTTGCATATAACAATGCAAGGCACTCTGCTACTCAACAATCTCCGTTTTTTGCCAACTACGGATTCCACCCCACATTTCTACCCGACACAATTCCAGAGAGTCCAGTACCAGCTACACAGGATATGTTACAGTTCTTCTCAGCGAATAACAAGGTTCTACAGGAGGCTATCACAAGAGCCCAAGAAGATAGTAAAAAGGCCTTCGATAAGAGGAGGAGAGGCGGACTTGTTCTGCACCCTGGGGACCAGGTCTAGCTAGCCACAACAAACCTGAAAATGTCTTGCCCATCAAGGAAGTTAGGACCAAAATTCATGGGTCCATTCAAGGTGAAACGGAAAATTACCGAGGTGGCATATGAACTCGTACTCCTCGAATCCTTTAAAATACACCCAGTTTTTCACGTGTCCTTGTTAAAACCAGCGGCACCGGATTCATTCCCGAACCGGAGATCTAGACCTCCGAAGGCCATAAACATTGATGGGGAAGAGGGATTTGAGGTCGAAACAATTCCAGATTGCAGGAAAAGGAGAGGCCAGACTCAATTCCTCATTAAATGGAAAGGTTACGGCCCAGAGGAAAACTCATGCTATGTGTCTAGTTGTACATAGTACTATCTTGGAAAGGCATTGAGATGGTGCTATACAGCAGGATATGGCATAGTTATACATTTATAATACTACAGTATCACAAGATAAGCAGTACACATTAGTAGTTAGTTTTGTTCTGCAGTTGTCCATGAACCATAGAAATCAAGATGGCGATGGGGGCAGACGTGTAAGCAGGACCTCCTGAGCTCCTGATCCAATCCACTGCCATCCGGGCAGCAGCGGACTCTGGTGGGGCCCCCACGACCCTGCAACCCCCGATAAGCACCCAGGGAGGGGGTGCTTATCTCGTGCAGTGCATACAATCCACCACCCACTCCGACGGGAATATCCTGGACCTTGTCTTTTCCCATCTCTGCGCTCCCCACAACCTCACAAACACCCCCTTCCCTCTCTCTGACCACAACCTTATTACCTTCTCTATCTCCTCGTCCTCAAACACCTACCCCTCCAAATGTCATACTACTGCCAGCCGAAACCTCCGCAACCTGAACCCTGCCCCCCTACACACCGCAGCTGATCAACTTTACGACAGCATCCTTCCCCTGTCCTGCCCCGACCTGGCCATGAATGCCTATAACAACTCCCTGTCAACCGCCCTTGACTCGCTAGCGCCTTTAACCAACACGAAACATCAGACCCCGACCGCTCCAGGACTGGCAGACTGATCACAACAAAACTCTCAAACGACGCAGTCGTGCGCTGAAGAGACTGGCGCAAAACCAGATCCCAACTAGCATTCACCCGCTATAAATCTGCCTTCCACACCTACACCTCCTCCCTCTACGTTGCCAAACAAGCCTACTTCCTGACCCTCATCAAGACCCTCTCCTCCAATCCTCACCGGCTCTTCTCCACCTTCAACTCTCTACTATCTCCGCCCCCACCTCCACCCAGCACCTCACTCACCTCCCTCAAGATTGCCAATCACTTCAAAAACAAGATTGACACAATTCACAGGGACATCGCTGCTGCCCAGACCTCCTCCCCACCCATCTCCTCTCACACAGCAACTCCCTCATCACCCCTCTCCCTCGGCCTCACCACTGTTCCGACCTCCACCCCACCTAACATTCATCACACTGAAGCCCCCTCAACACTCCACTCCTTCGACCCTACTACCATTGAGAAGGTCACCAAGGTCTTCTCTGAGGCCCGCCTCACCACCTGCTCCCTCGACCCTGTCCCCTCACAACTCCTATGACCTCCCTCCTCTTCCATCCTACATCCTCACCCACATCTTTAATCTCTCCCTCTCTTTTGGCGCATTCCCCTCCCCTCTGAAGCACGCGCACATCACTCCCATACTCAAAAAGCCCTCCCTGGACCCCACTGACCCGAACAACCTTAGACCTATCTCCTTTCTGCCATTCACATCCAAACTCCTCGAGCGCTTAGTTTACAATTGCCTAAGCTCCCACCTCAACGACAACAACCTCCTCGATCCCCTACAGTCTGGCTTCCGTCCCCTACACTCCACCGAAATCGCCTTACTCAAACTCTCCAACGACCTGCTAACCGCCAAAGCTAATGGCCACTATTCAGTGCTCCTACTTCTCAACCTTTCCGCTGCTTTCGACACCGTCGACCACCCCCTCCTCAAAAAACTACACTCCCTTGGCCTCAGAGATTCCACTCTTTCCTGGCTCTGGTCCTACCTATCACAACACTCCTTCAGCATTACCTATAACGCTACCACCTCCCCCTCACTCCCCCTCTCTGTTGGGGTCTCTCAAGGCCCTGTCCTTGGGCCCCTTCTCTTCTCCATCTCCTCCCTTGGGCAACTGATACACTCTCATGGCTTCAACTACCACCTTTATGCCGACGACACGCTTAATTTATCTCTCGACCCCTCACCTCACCCCATCAGTCCCCGCCTGAATCACAAGCCTACTGAACGACATATCAGATTGGATGTCGCTCCACTTCCTTAACCTCCCTAGCGGTATGATTATTTCATATTTTTGGTGCTGAAAGCGGTACCATTATTTTGCATGGAAATATGTAGTTTTTTTATTGTAGGCTGTAATTTTTAGGAATAACTCACTGAAATCTGTCTGAACAAGATTCTAAATCATACATTTAATTCAATAATATAATCAAACCAAAAACACTGAAATTTGAAATATAGCGCCAAGTTCGCACATCGCTGAGCAAAGTCGCAAAATTGTTTTCAGTGTCTGATGACGAATTTCTCCACGAATCATTATCACTCAATTCTGCAAGTGGTTCTGATTTACTATCGCTATTCTCTAGCTGATCTAAACCCGCTTTTGACCTAAAGGGACACTTTTTGGACGCCATGGACTTTTCTACGTTTCCAGGCAGAAAGAACAATCAAAATGCAGACAGGGGACAGGACAAAGCACTAGGGACAAAATGTATGTGAAATGGGTTGAAACAGCAATGTTTTACTATGTAAAATCGTTTTGAAAAAAATGACATTTTTTTAAATTTTCAAATTTCCCGCCGCCGCCCATACGTCCCGATATCACAGGGACCGGAACACAGGAGGCGGATGCCGGCATCTGCCGGAGGAGATGGCCGGGGACGCTGCAGGGGACACATCGCGGGAGCCAAGGACAAGGTAAGTGCTGCAGGGACTCCCTATGCAGCGCTGCATGGTAAGCCCGAGTGTAGCTCGGGGTTACCGCTTTTGGTATAGACATTTTACCCCGAGCTACACTCGGGAATACCGTTAGGGAGGTTAAACTGAACCTTTCCAAAACCGAGCTCCTAGTCTTCCCCCCAGCCCGCACACCACCCCCCACTGACTTCTCCATCACGTCCCACAATGCCACCATCAGGCCCGCCGCGCAAACCAGAGTACTAGGTGTCATTCTAGACTCCAATCTATCCTCCCTGCCCCAAGTCCATTCACTAACAAACTCATGCAGACTCCACCTCCGCAACATCGCCAAAATATGCACGTTCCTAACCCCAGAAACCACTAAGCAGCTCATCCACTCCCTCATCATATCACGACTCGATTACTGCAACTCCCTCCTCACTGGCCTGCCTCGCCACAGACTATCCCCGCTTCAATCGATCCTGAATACGACAGCTAGACTCATCCACCTTACCAAACGCTCCATTTCCGCCACTCCCCTCTGCCAATCCCTCCACTGGCTTCCGATTGCCCAGCGGATCAAATTCAAAATCCTAACCCTGACGTACAAAGCTGTCCATAATACTGCCCCAAACTACCTCACCGACCTGATATCCAAATACCACCCAAAACGCACCCTCCGCTCCTCACAAGACCTCCTTCTCTCAAGTTCCCTAGTTTCCTCCTCCTATGCCCACCTCCAGGACTTCTCCAGGGCGTCACCCATACTCTGGAACTCCCTACCCCAATCCATCAGACTATCACCTACTCTCCTCTCCTTTAGGCGCACCCTGAAAACCCACCTCTTCAGGGAAGCCTACCGCACCCCCTGCTAATTCCCAACCTCCTCCACTCTTCCTACCACTCCATCCCCCACAGCTATTTCCTCCTGTACCACTATCCTCTCCCTCCTAGATTGTAAGCTCCAAGGAGCAGGGCCCTCGAACCCCTCATGTATCGCATTGTATTGTTGTACTGTCGCATGTTCGGTCTTCCCATTGTAATGTACAGCACTGAGCGAACTGTTGGCGCTTTATAAATACTGTATAATATTAACCATACAGTGCAATCAAGTAAGACAATGCGAAAAAGTCTCCGTATACTGTGTCAGTTCAGACCGAAGATATTAACTTTATATGGAACCTTGCAAGGAAATATCAATAACATATTGAATGAATATTCAGGAATGTAGGCCGAGGGCCAACCATCCGGTTAAAACATATCCCTGAAATATGATAAGTATTGGCTCCAACCGAGGCGCTCTACGCTGTACAACAGGCCACCATCACGGGTGCGGGTAGACCCCAGGGCATGCGAGGCTGTGATCCATCACTAAAGAGACATTGTGAAACTACGGCTGTCAGGAATCTAGGAGTGACCAGAAAGGTGTGGACTGACACAGGGAAACGCAGGCCTCAGGCACAGTATAATACAGTTTATTATTAGCCACCCAGATATATATATATATATATATATATATATATATATATATATATATATATATATATATAAACGCACAGTGAGCAAACCAACCTTCCACTAATCTTAGGAGGTGCAGGAATACAGGCGTAGTCAGGGCTGGAGAGGTGGAACGGTCAGGCCGGCCGTAGGGTTCTGTAATGACCGTTTGGTGGTACCTCTAGCGGTCCCCAGGACAGGATTCCCCAGGGCGCGGAGTCCAAGTCCCAGTCTGCTTATTCACCAGGGCCCCTGATGGTGGGGATGGACTTGGAGCAGACAGGAACCAGGTCGCGGCCCCCGAGTACACCTGCTAGTGGTAGAGTGATCCGCCAGAGGTATGTGCAGGTAGAAAGCCTGATGTAAAGAGGCAGAAGGTGTGAGCAGGGACGGCTGGATCCGTGCAGGATGGATGGATGGCAGAGTAGTTAGCGTGGTCAGACGGGCCAGGTCAGCAATGTGCGGGCAGCAAGGTACCAAAGGAGCAGGCAGAGAATGGTCAGGGTCACAAGCTGGGTTCAGTAACTCACGGGCAGCGCGGTACAAAGGATCAGGCAGAGAATGGTCAGGGTCACAAGCCGGGTTCAACAGGAGACGATCAGCAGAGGTCAGGATCAAGCAGGGTCATCAACAAGGCAGGAACACAAGATACCAGGTACAGGGGCTCATGGGGAAACATACACCAAGGCCCAGACTGCAGGTCTGGCCATCCCTTAAATACACCTTCTGCAATCAGCCCCAGGTTTGGCTGATTGCAGAAGTGAGCTTCTGGCTGCTGAGAGCACCCGCTGGTCAGCCCTGGTACTGCAGCCCACACGGCAGGTGAGTCCCACCACCAGTGCTGAGTCCATTCCTGACAGCGGCCTGTCAAGAGCATTGTCTATATCAACTAAATACATCGATCAGAAACTGGCGCAACCATAAAGCGAACCAGCAGTATGCATAACATGTGGAAAAGTCCTATGCCTTAGACATAACTTGACACCTTGTCCAAGGGCAGTTAGAAGGTTTGTGTTTGAAGATGATTTGGAACCTGCGTTTCTAAGGTAATCTCACCCTATATTGGGAAGAATGTTAAGGCAGCCAAAATATGAAGGGAGATGGAGATAGTGTATAGAGGATGGAGGGGGGGAGGGAAGAGAATATTGGTGCATTGCATATAGTATCTCACGTATTCAAATATAAATCAGGGTACGAGCATGAACGTGGAGGAGAGCACGATATTCTGGGAGGGGTTCCTATGAGCTCATATGTAGGTAAAGAGCTCAGGAAGAAACACTATGGGTAAAATATGTATCCGGGTATGGCTTGGTCGCATAACAGCACCACAGAGCCGAAATGTAAACATTAAATAAGAGTGAAAAGGCTCATTCTGGAATAACTCATGGACCATAGAATATGTTCCCAATGGGCAATTCAAGAGGACCTTAATAAACCGTAGTATTGCAAGCACAAGATCATGGTCACATAAAATTTCTTATTTAAAGACATCAATATCCAAATGCGTTGAGATTCAGTGACTCAGACGCATGTCAAGGCAAATGAGTAGACTGTATCCCTGGATCTCAAACAAATATGCACTCCGGTCTCAGCCAAGGAGACCAGTATAATACAGTAGGCCATTACTGACCAAACAAACTCCAGGGCCAGCAAGATTATGAATCGCGGCTCTATTAGCCCCAGTACCATGCAGTCCGCAAAGAGCAGAATCTTCCTTTACAACATAATACCCTCACACTTATTAGTGAGCATCCCTAGTTGTGCGCCTGAGTATCCACACTACTATAGCTACCACACCTCTGACACCCACCTATATCCGTGTGTCATAGCTACCTTCCATTGGACCCCTTCTTGTACACACTTCTCGTTCGCGATATATGATCTTCCTGGAATACTTCTGCGACCCCCCCACAGCAGCCGCCTCTGGGTCCGATACATCTCCGACTTGAATTGTATATTCACACACAATACATTAAGTATGTAATCAACACATAAGATTTTTAATACAGGACGGCGTAGCTGGACTACTCTGTCCCCGGAGTTTACTTTGTGAGAGAAGTTTTAGGAACACATACCAACACATTTGTATGAGTTTATACTGTGCACACCTAATACGTCTCGTCTTCATTATTTTCTGACTTCTTGACTCTTCTTTTCTATCTTTTTCACCTCCATTTCTACATTCCCCCCCTCCCCTTTTTTTTATATATATATACCCACTTGCGGTAATTATAGACTTTGAGCAGTACTTTTTCTCGTATACAAAAATGGCTACTAAACACGCATCTGTACGAACCCACGATACACTCTCGGTGGCATCTCTGAATGCACGAGACCTAAATATACCTGAGAAACGCTCAACTCCTGACTTACATGAAAAGCCTCCGAGCAGACGTGCTCTTCATCCAAGAAACTCATCCCAAGATTTTCCAATGCTAAATTACCCAACAGCCTATCATTCAGTTAACACGAGGTAAAAGCAAAAGGGGTGTCCATTTCGATCTCCAAAACACCCCCGCTTACAATTACTGAATCTCTCGAGAATCCGGAAGGACGGTTCCTCTTCCTTAAAGGCACCTTCTACAACAAACCGCTTACTTTAGCCAACAT
Organism: Staurois parvus; assembly: GCF_062004578.1. Taxonomy (NCBI): domain Eukaryota; kingdom Metazoa; phylum Chordata; class Amphibia; order Anura; family Ranidae; genus Staurois; species Staurois parvus. The sequence goes on from NW_028318100.1 coordinate 1,502,869, forward strand.
TTACAGCCCCAATACAGCACAAGTGAGCTTTTTCCGTAAAATCTCCAAAACACTTGCTACATTCCAATCGGGTATCTTGATTCTTGGGGGCGATTTTAATGTAGCACTGATTCCATTAGAAGACACTTCAACAGATTTTTCATCAAAACCCTTCAGAGCACTTAAACAGATTAAAACCGAACGACCTTCTCCTCCATGATACATGGCGTACCCTTCACCCCTCTGACAAAGACTTTTTTCTCCGCTCCTCACAAACGCCATTCCAGAATTGACTATCTTTTTCTCTCACAAAGACTTACACACATTGAAATCAGCCTCTATTGAACCAATGATTCTAGCTGACTACCACCAGATTATGATGACCTTACATCTTCCCGATGCCCCATTTACATCTAAAACATGAAGATTAGATCCCTTTCTCCTTACGGACTCATCCGTTACCCTCCAAATTCGTGAATCTCTGACCAATTATTTTAAGGAAAATGTGTCCCCGGAAATGACCCCTCTCATACAATCGGAAGCACACAAATGTGTGATACGTGGGCTTCTGCTTTTCATCAATGCCTCTCGAAAACGTCTAGCTCAAGCATCTTTTACTTCTATACTTCAAAAAGTACGCAAACTCGAATGACCAAATAAACGTTCTACGGCTGTAAACTTTGGGACCGAACGTGATCAGGCACGCAAACAACTTCGAGACATAGTGGAAAAGAAAACCAAACGTAATTTGATTTCAGCTCAGAAACTCTTATGAGCATGGAAATAAGAGCAGCAAGTTTTTAGCCAGGGCCTTGAAATCTAAAAAGGTGGATCGCTCCATTCATCAACTTACCTCCAAACAAGGCCACTTGCTTAAAACTTCTGTGGATATCGCAGACGAATTTGAGAAATATTATTCTACCCTTTACAACCTACCCTTACCATCAAAACCAACAGGGGATACTAGGCCACGTAAAGGACATTATCCAGACTTTTCTCGCCCAATACCTTCCTAAATCCATATCCCAATCGCAAGCAAAAGAATTAGATGGAGCTTTAACATTGGCGGACGTACAACAGGCCATTACACAACTGAAACCAGGCAAAAGCTTGGGCCCAGACGGACAGGGCAGTCCATGCGCCATCTTTATGAAGCCCATATCACGTTTATGCTGAAAGAAAACAAAGATCAGACATCCCCTGCAAACTATCGTCCGATCTCCCTACTGAACGTTGATTTAAAGATTTTTACCAAAATACTGGCCAATCGTTTACTGCACATTATAGATCCCATTATTTCCACTGATCAGGTGGGGTTTGTACCCGGTAGAGAGGCTAGAGACAATACGATCAGGGCCATAAATGTACATCATTGGTTGACACAAAAGAAACAATCTGGCTTCTTCCTCTCCCTAGACGCTGAGAAGGCCTTTGACAGATTGGCATGGGACTACATGGAGGATGTTCTGACTAGTCTTGGGCTTCCTCCACATCTCGACCTTTATCATGTCTTTATATGCAATGCCAATGGCTAAAGTGAGAGTCAATGGCCTCCTTTCAGACACTTTTTCAATCAGCAATGGGACCAGACAGAGATGTCCATTATCCCCCTCCTATTCATTCTCGCATTGGAACCTTTTTTGAACTGCATTAAACAGAATGACAACATCAAAGGGATTTTGATCAATGACAAAGTTCATAAGGTAGCAGCCTTTGCTGACAACATCTTGCTTTTCCTGACAGACCCACATATTACGTTACCTAACCTACTACACGATTTCAAATTGTTTCAGTATCTGGCCAACTTTAACCACCTTCTGCCCGCCATATAGTAATATATATAATAATATAGTATAGTAATGGACGCAAGGTGGTTCTCTCATTCTGGGAGGGACGTCATATGACGTCCTCCCATTCTCACCGCGCATGCGCGGCTCAGGGAGCGCGCAGCACGGCGATCGGCGGTGCGCTGTGTCCCTCAGACATAGCGGATCACCGATCACGGAAAGAACCAAAGATGTCAGCTCCGTCATATGATCAGCTGTGTCCAATCACAGCTGATCACATGTAAACAGGGAAATGACGGTTATAGACATTTCTCTCCTCTCGAGCTGTCACGCTGACAGCTCGTGAGGAGAGGAGAGCCGGTAATCCGCTTTCCGCAGAGGGGACATCTACACTGATCATCAGGGCACTGATGATCAGTGTGCCCTGATGATCAGTGTAGCCCCAGCAGTGCCACCTGTCAGTGTCCATCAGTGCCTTGTGTCAGTGCTCATCAGTGCCTCGTGCCAGTGCCCATCAATGCCACATATTAGTGCCTACCAGTGCACATCAATGCTACATATCAGTGCCCATCTGAGCTGCCTTTCAGTGCCAACTGTTAGGCGGCACTGACTGGCACTGTTAGGCGGCACTGATAAGTGCCGCCTAACAGTGCCAGTCAGTGCCGCCTAACAGTGCCAGTCAGTGCCATATATCAGTGCTGCCTTTCAGTGCCCATCAGTGATGCCTGTCAGTGCCCATCAGTGCCACCTACCAGTGCCTCATCAGTGCCACCTATCAGTGTCCATCAGTGCAGCCTATCAGTGCCCATCACTGCAGCCTCATTAGCGCATATCAGTGAAGGAGAAAAATCACTTATTTACAAAATTTTATAACAAAAACTAAGAAAAAACTTTTTTTTTTGTTTTTTTTTCAAAATTTTCGGTGGTTTTTGGTTTAAGAAAAAATAAAAAACCCAGAGGTGATTAAATACCACCAAAATAAAGCTCTGTCACAAAAAAAAAGATAAAAATTTCATATGGGTACAGTGTTGCATGACCGCGCAATTGTCATTCAAAGTGCAACAGCGCTGAAAGCTGGAAATTGGCCTGGGCAGGAAGGGGGTATAAGTGCCCTGTAGGCTCGTCGTTAAAATAAACTTCACTAAATCCCAGGCCCTCAATGTTTCCCTAACCCAGTGTTTCTCAACTCCAGTCCTCATGGACCCCCAACAGGTCATGTTTTCAGGATTTCCCTCAGATGAAACAGCTGTGGTAATTACTAAGGCAGTGAAACTTATCAAATCACCTGTGCAAAATAATGGGAATCCTGAAAACATGACCTGTTGGGGGTCCATGAGGACTGGAGTTGAGAAACACTGCCCTGAATGGTGAGAGGTGTAATGAAAGCTAAGGGATCCAAAATGCTGTTCACTGTAGACAAAACTCCTCGCTTTGTGAAAGGCTTGTCAAAGGCTGATGCTTGAAATGTGAATGTGTCTTGTTTAACATTCCAAAGCAATCCAAGACTGCATTGTGTAACAGAAAGGTCAGATCCTAGTTGGAATTTCTTCAAACTGACAGCATGGTCATCTGAAGGAAAGGTTTTCATGACCTTTTGCTGTTAGAGATGATTTTGTGAAGTCTGAGGTTTGCTGTGGCAAGCATGTTCTGGGTTCTAGTAAGAAGATCAATAGCTTCTTCTTCATTGGGCAGAGATTTGAGTCCATCGTCTACATAGAAATTCCTTTCGACGAACTGTCTTGTATCAGATCCAAATTCTTTCTCACCCTCTTGAGCTGTTTTCCTCAGTCCATAAATTGTTACTGCAGGAGAAAACCGAAAACATGTACCTTCATTCGGTAGTCTATGACCTCATCATTGACATCATTATTGCGGTACCATCAGAACCTGAGGAAGTTTCTGTAGTCTTCACAGACGATGGAACAGTGGAACATCTGCTGAATGTCAGCCATAACAGCAACTGGCTCTTGTCTGAAGCGAAGTAAAACTCCTATGAGATTGTTGTTGAGATTAGGCCCAGTGAGAAGATTGTCATTGAGGGAGATGCCTTCATGACGAGCACTTGAGTCAAAGACCACCCTAATCTGATCAGGCTTGCAAGGATGGTAGACACCAAAGCATGGTAGGTACCAACATTCTTCTCCTTCCATAAGAGGAGGTGCAGGCTCAGCATGCTCTCTCTTAAACACCTTCTGTATAAAGTCCACAAAGTGCTTTTTCATCTCAGGCTTCTGATTCAAACTGCAATTTAGAGAAACAACCTGTTGGGGGTCCATGAGGACTGGAGTTGAGAAACACTGCCCTAACCCAAGATGCGATCAGACAAGCAAAAATGAATTTTCCGTCTGCATGGCAGTCCGAGGCCATCACTTATTTAGGAATTCAATTGCCGACTCACCTTACAGAACTCTATGCCAAAAACTTCCTACCCCTCCTACGTAGCTTCACCAAAGATCTTCAGACATGGGACAAATCCTTTTTTTCTTGGTTTGGTAGAGCAGCTATCCTCAAGATGAACGTACTCCCTAGAATACTATACTTACTGCAAACTATTCCAATCAAATTGCTGACAAGCAAGCCCAATTTCTTACCTTCATTAATACCTTCTCCTCCAGTCCTCTCCTCCAGGCAGCTGTTCATAATACTGCCCCTAACTACATCACCGATCTGGTATCCAAATACCACCCAAAACGTACTCTCCGCTCCTCACAAGACCTCCTACTCTCTAGTTCCCTGGTCTCCTCCTCCCATGCCCACCTCCAGGACTTCTCCAGGGCTTCCCTCATCCTCTGGAACTCCCTACCCCAATCCATTAGACTATCACCTACTCTCCTCACCTTTAGGCGCACTCTGAAAACCTCTCTTCAGGGAAGCCTACCCCGCCCTCAGCTAATTACTGAACCCCTCCACTCTTCCTACCACTCCATCCCCCACAGCTATCTCCTCCTGTACCACTATCCCTTCCCTCCTAGATTGTAAGCTCCAAGAAGCAGGGCCCCCGAACCCCTCTTGTATTGAATTGTATTGTTACTGTACTGTCTCGTGTACTGTCTCCCATTATAATGTACAGCGCTGAGCAAACTGTTGGCGCTATATAAATCCTGTATAATAATAATAATAATAATTCCTTCTTTAAGTCTTACAAAACACTATGTACCTCGTTTCTATGGTGTAATAAATGCCCCAGAATTGGCTTTGACCAACTCACCATGCCTAAGAAGAGTGGAGGTTTTGGACTACCTGATATCACCCCGCTACTACAGGGCCTGTCACCTGGCAAGAATAGTTAATTGGTCTACAAACCGCAAATGTAAGGCTTGGGTTAATTTGGAAGCTGCCTTTTTGGGGATCCCGCTCGCCACCTCCCCTTGGCTGAAAAATGCCCACATTCCTTCTGAGTTCAGGGAACACCTTCTTATAGGCCCCACTCTATCATGTTATCAGATGAGTCAGAAAAAAAAGATTTCTCTTCCACCCCTGGCCCACTCACTCCGATCAAAATGAATCCAGACTTCCCACCGGGTATGTCGCATGCCTTTCTCGCTGGGTATAACCCCACAGACAATTGGAGGCTGCATCAACTTTTCAAAGACGAGACGTTCTTAGCCAGAGACATCATTCTAAACAAATGGCCATCCCTGACGCTGTGGATGTACAGACAACTAAACCACTTTATACATAGCTCCTCACATCTAAAAGATAATACTAGGCCACTTACCCCATTTGAAGAACTTTGCTCTACAGACTCTCCCCAGAGACATGTATCTCAGCTTTACACCTGCCTCGAAAACACCATTGACCTTCCGTCCCGGAAAGCTTGCCGGGCCTGGAGCTCCGACTTGCAACTCCAACTATCGCCAGAAGACTGGGATCACATTTATGAACATATACATAAAGGGTCCATATGTGTCTCCACACAATAAAACAACTTTAAACTATACTCTAGATCAGGGGTGGCTAACCTGTGGCTCTCCAGCTGTTGTGGAACTACATTTCCCATGAGGCATTGCAAAGATGGGAAGTTACTGACTTGCAGAGGCATGATGGAACTTGTAGTCCTGCAGCAGCTGGAGAGCCGCAGGTTGGCCACCCCTGCTCTAGATGGTACAGAGTTCTGTCCCTGCTTCACAATTTTGATCCTAACATCTCAGATTTGTGTTGGAGATGTCACCAGGCGATGGGTACGCTCTTACATATATGGTGGGACTGCCCATTGCTACAGCCTTTCTGGGGAAAAGTTCAAGCCATAATTACAAGTAACTACGTACACCCTAGACCTCTCCCCCGCACAATTCTTGCTCCACCACTCCTCACTTCCTTTTAGGACGTACCGTAAAGCACTTGCCTTGCACATGGTAAATGCGGCAAAACAGTGTATCCCAGTCCACTGGCGCTCAACACATGTTCCCACTATCCGAGAATGGTTTACTAGGATCAACAAAATTGAGGAAATGGAAGAACTGATTTCTGTAGCAAAGGAACACCCCGAGAGATTCAGGAAGACATGGGCCTGTTGGAGTCATTTCAAAACCACCACTACCTATCACCCATTAGTGCATGAACAACCTATACCCCCTGACTGAATGATTAGACAATGCTGTACTAGGGAATGCCCGGTTCATCAAAGATGTTTTTGATGCACATTTGGATGGGCTGAGACTATGCAGCATGGCTTGCCTTCTGGGTTTTTGACCCACGTGTTGCCCCATTGAATGATCATACGCGTATTGTATCCTAAGCTATATGAAGACTTTCCTGGCTCGGCTCCTACATATTGATGTGATCTATTTATCAGCAATTATCCATTCACCCCCCTCCCTCCCCCCTTTTTTTTTTCTCCCTACCCCCCCCCCCCCCCCACACTACCTCATTACACTTCTTTCTCTAACTATTCTCCTTTCTGATTTACCTTTATTCAAAACCTTGTATACGCCCTTATTAATCATATATCCCCAACAGTATAGAGCTTTTACGCTCATATAGGTGTGACTACTTCTACGTAACTCACACATTCTTGATACGGACAAACAAAACACAACATACACGCCTTCCAATGCTACCCTTACCCAACACCCCACAATCCCTTAACATAACAGCTCACTATTAAATGGGTCAATATTCATTTTACTTCTATTGCCTTATCTAATATACTCTTTGTATCTGCAGGTATGTAATATGCACTTGACATAATATGATATCCTACCTCGATTTGTATTGCAGTTTAAACCTATGACCCGTTGCGAAACGGGAGGCTATATAGTGTGTCTATGCTCAGACTGCGATCCGTAGTTGTATATGCCTTTCTTCTTCTAATAAAAGTATTTTTTGGGAAAAAAAAAACACGGATAGCCACGTTTACACGTTTAAAAGTGTTTGCGTTTGAAACGCTGATAAAATCTACTGCTGAATGCAAGTTTTCTGCATTCAAAAAAACGACTGTAAACTCAACTGCCTGTAAACTACTGTAAATGACGAAGTGTACATGGATACATAAGAAAACATTAGGGTGAGTTCAGGGGCTGCTGGAAAAAAAAAAAAAAAATAAAAAAAAAAAAATCGCTGAACAGCTCCTAAACCTGAGTTTATCAGCAGCAGTGTACATGAGCCCTTAGTGGAAGTGATGACTGGTATATTCAAGGCTTTGGACATCTTTTTATGTCCTGTTCCATCTTTATAAAGTTCCATTACCTTGTTATGCAGGACTTTTGACAGTTCTTTTCTGATCCACATGGCTTATGCAGGCCATAGACGGGTCGTTTATCGGCCGTTTTTTCATCCGATAAACGAAACATCGTTTGTTAAACCGAAGTATCCACCAATTATTACGAAAATCGGCCAACCAAGTCATAAAAATCATGACATATAACAGGAAATGTCATTTTTGACCTTTCAGACCCTCCCCCACTATACAGAGAGCCTGACAGAACGAACATCACAATCATTTCGTACACGAACAATCTGTACATCTTGTATGAAAATCTCAAAAAGAAAAATTGCCATAATGGTGCTTGGCTGCACTGGAGAAGCAAAAAAAAAAAAAAAAAGAAGGAAGAGCAGAGTATGGTCCAAAGACTAGATTCAACGGGCCATGTTTTCCCACATGAACCTGCTTTCAAATTTAAAAGAAAACAATCCTGACGATTACAAAAACTATTTAACCTCTTCCATACCGGGCACTTTTACCCCCTTCCTGCCCAGGCCATTTTTCAGGTTTCAGCGCTCACACTTTGAATGACAATTGCGCGGTCATACAACATTGTACCCAAACTAAAATTTTATCATTTTCTTCACACAACTAGAGCTTTCTTTTGGTGGTATTTAATCACCACTGGGGTTTTTATTTTTTGCTAAATTAACAAAAAAAGACCGAAAATTTTGAAAAAAAAACCCACATTTTTCTTAGTTTCTGTTATAAAAGTTTGCAAATAAATAATTGTTCTTCATAAATTTAGGCCAAGATGTATTCTGCTACATGGCTTTGGTGAAAATAACCCAAATTAGGATGTATTTTTTAGTTTGTAGGAAAGTTATAGAGTTCACAAACTATGGGATATATCTGAATATTGATCAATCCTGAAGTACTGACAGCCAATCTAATTTCTTGAGGTCCAAGAATGTCAGAACAGTACAGATCTCCCCCAAATGACCCCTTTTTGCAAAGTAGACAGTCTGACGTACTTCATAATAGGCATGGCGAGTTTTTTGAAGTTGTATTTTTTTGTCATAATTTTTCGGAAAATGAAAAAATTAATAAAATTCACAATTTTTTTTTTTTTTTTTTTTACATATTGTCACCAGTGCAGTACAGCGTCATCATATAACTGGCATGGCGGTAATCAGGGACACTGACTGGAGACAGTATAAAAAAAAAATTATTTAACTTTTTTTTATTATTTTTAATTTATTACATTTTTTTGATTTTTTTTCATATTTCACTATGACTAAAGTAGTACAATGTTACCATAGTAACATTGTACTACGTTGGGGAAGTGATCAGTATTTTTTTTTTTTTTTTTTTTTACACAAGTTGCTTATAGCAAAGAATTACTTTGCTATAAGCAAGCATTTACCTGAATGACAGATTCATTCATTCAGGGTTTTTTTTTTTTTTTTGTGCTTAGCTGTGATTTGGCCACGGCTAATCACATGACACAGCTGGGCTGTGATTGGCCCAGCTTGTGCATGTGATCGCTGTGACGATTCACAGCTAGACACACTAGTATACAATGGATAGCATGAATGAAGCCATCCATTGTATACAACTGTCATGTGACCTGCTGTCACATGGTACCGGCAACGGGGCCGCTACTCAGATCTGTCATCGGCCGTGTCTGAGGTACATGGCCAATGACAGATCGCACCGCTGCGCGGCTCTGCAGGTGCGCAAACTGCGCATGCCCGAGAGGACGCCATATGGCGTCCACCCGGAACGCTAAGGGATTTTGCCGGCCACCAAACGGCCATTGGCCGGGCAGCAAGAGGTTAAGAATGTCACAGCAGTCGTTTGAGCTCCTCCTAAACATGGTTGGACCACACATCAAGAAGACAGACTCTTGCATATGCAAATCCATCAGGGCTGAGGAAAGACTAATAGCAACCTTCCGTTACCTAGCAACGGGAAGATCCTATGAAGACCAAGTTGTCAATGGGTATATCAGTACAGTCCTTGGGTAGGATAATCCCAGAAATGTGTGCAGCAATATCCAATGTGTTGAAAGATGACTATTTGAAGGTATTTATTATATAGAGATATATATGACTGAAAGATTAGAACTTTTTTTGGTACTTTTTTTAAACCAAACAGTTCTCTCCCCTTTCAGCGCCTGCACACTTCTTTGTATGTCTCTGCTTATCTGACCCATACAAACCAGTGTGCTTACAGCAAAAAACACTCACAGCATATAATGTGAAACAGTACACAGTTAATCCAAATTAAAAGGTATGCGCTAATAACAAACTTATACAAAAGTGTATATCATCATCCAAAAAACATTAGTGTTTTAAATAAATTATAGTGTCCAAACATAAATTAGTGTCCAAAAAAAAAATATATATCTTCAGTGACTTGAACCAATTGTGAGAAATCCACCACCAAAGGAGATTAAATGAACTCACCAGAGCTAATGGCTGGTCAGATAATAAACCAGCAACAGCGCTTGTGCTCTGGGAGCAATGAACCCGATGTCCAAATAGATATGGTGATGTTTCAGATACTTCCAGATAATAATAATCACAGCCAAAAAAACTTTGCAGCCCAAGCTCTTATGATGAACTTCTCCACTCTTTCTCATACCTCCATGAGAGCATGCAGTACACTCAGGGACAAAAAAGAGAACATAATGGTGCAATACGTTTTTTTTCATTTATCTCTTTAATAAAAAAGGTATAAGGAAACTCACAAACAAGGTGTCCAACAGACACCAGCTTCAATCGCAAAAAAGGGTTGAGATACAGTTAACGCTCACCGCAGATCTCTCCCATACAGCACAGACCAGCGAGGCTCTATAACGTCCAAATCAAGTAGGCTACGCCCAACCGGTTTCGTCACACCGACGTCATCAAGGGGCGGTACAGATGGGAACGTCAGACAGCTCTTATAAATACCACCCTTCATCTACATAGTTTTAACACCCAGCCAATCACTGCGTTCCTAGTCTCCCTAATCACGCAGGATAGAACAGGCGTTTCCCAATTTATTTATACATATACACTCTACTACATAAACAAAAAAGCTAAATATATATACCCTGCAGGTTTGAATCAGCACAATACCGTTCTCCTTCAAAATCATCCACAAAAAAATATAAATATAAAAACATAAATATATGCAGAAAAGCAATATATACCATCCTGTGCATGGCTCTTCAAACCACAGAAAAACCCTTAAAGGGCCATGCACAGAACTTAAAGCACAACTCTTCTCATACACAAAAAAATTTAAAAAAATAAAAAATTTTATAAAAGTATAAACCAAATTAAAATAAACTATATATAACGATCACTACATGTAATCAATATTTTAAAATATTTATCTTAAAAATTAGTCAAAAAACAATTAAAATCAATATCAATGTTTAAACCTCTTGGTACTAAAGACTCCAATTCATATATCCAAAAAGTCTCCTTTTTTGATATTTCTTTAATCAGATCTGAACCCCTCCAATGACTTTTTACTCTCTCAATTCCATAAAATGTCTCTAAACTCGGATCACTATTGTGTCTTAATTTAAAATGTCTTGAAACACTATGTTTGTCAAACCCTCTCTTTATATTGTTCAAATGTTCATTTATCCTAGTCTTCAACTGTCTCCCTGTTCTTCCAACGTACTGAAAATGACACGGGCATTCCAAAACATAAATCACATGAGAGGAATTACACGAAATAAGTTGTTCGATCTTATATTCTTTCTTAGTTATATTTGAAATAAATTTCTTCCTCTTTATTTTATTCGATCTATTTATCGTTCTACATGCTTTACACCTGTTACAATGAACAAATCCCTTCAAATCGGGAAAAAAATCCACCTCTTTTGGTGGATCTAGAACATTATGCACTAATTTCGTCCTTATAGATCGATTTTTCTTATAAATAAATTTAGGTTTTTTTGGGATGATCTTTTTCAATACCTCATCTTTTAACAAAATCGGCCAATATTTCTTGAAAATACCCTCAATCTCTTTATACTGATCATTAAAGTTGGTAATAAAAGCCATATCAAAGTTGTTATTCTTTATCTTTCTATTAGACAGAAAAGTACTTCTATCCTTTTTATCAATCATTTCCCTTTCTGTTGACAAAAAAGGTTTTTTATATCCTTTCTCAATAAACCGATCGATCAATACATCAGTTTGATCAACAAAATCTTTCCTTAAACTGCAATTCCTCTTAATTCTCGTAAACTGACTTCTTGGGGTATTATATAGCCATTTAGGATGATGTCCACTTGAAACCGGAATATAGCTGTTTTTATCAATATCTTTAAAAAAAGTTTTAGTATAAATCTGTCCATCATATTTATATAAGATCAAATCCAAAAAATTAACCTTTTCAAAATCTTTAGTAACAGTAAACTTCAACCCATAACGGTTTTTATTAATATAGTTTGAAAATCCTTCAAGATCTATTTCAGAACCCCTCCAAATTACTATAATATCGTCTATGTAGCGCCTATACAGCGCCACCTGTGGCCATTTTTCAAATATACATTCTTCTTCCCATTTATCCATAACGATATTAGCTACACTGGGAGCATACTTAGCACCCATAGCAACGCCCCTACATTGCTGAAAAGTATTATTATACCAGAAGTTGTTATTCGACATCACAAATTCTAGTAATTCACAAATAAATGCTCTTTGAGTTCTTTTAATATGTGATTTATGTTTCAATGCCCATTTAACTGCTTTCAAACCATCATCTTGTTTAATGCTGGTATATAAGGACTCAACATCAATAGTGACCAAGTAGCAACCTTCAATATTCTCTAAACTCGCCAAAATACCAATAAGTTCTCCACTATCCCTTAAAAAGGAACGCTTGTTCTTCACTAATCGGTTGTAAAAATGAATCTATGTATTCTCCGACTCGAGAGAAAATAGAATTAATCCCACTCACAATGGGTCTACCAGGGGGTGTTTTTTTATTTTTATGTAATTTGGGTAGGTAGTATATAGTAGGAATTCTTGGATTATTAATACATAAATATCTCGCCTCTTTCTCGTTTAACCATTAGCCGCCCGGCCAATGGCCGTTTGGCGGCTTGAAAAGTGTCTCTCCATTCCGGGTGCACGCCATTTGGCGTGCTCCCGCACATGCGCCGTTTGCGCTATTGCAGAGCGGCGCAGCAGTGCAATCTGTCACCGGCCGTGCACCGACTCCCGTTGCCGGTACCATGTGACCTGCCGTGACCAATCACAGCAGGTCACATGACAGTTGTATACAATGGATGGCTTCATTCATGATGCGATCCATTGTATACTAGTGCCTAGCTGTGAATGGTCACAGCTAATCACATGCACATGTCATGTGATTAGCTGTGACCAAATCACAGCTAAGCACAAAAAAAAAAAAAAAAAAAAAGCTGAATGAATCGATTTCATTCAGCTAAATGCTTGCTTATACCAAAGTAATTCTTTGCTATAAGCAAATTGTGTAAAAAAAAAAAAAAAAATACTGATCACTTCCCCAAAGTAGTACAATGTTACTATGGTAACATTGTACTATTTTGGTCATAGTAAAATATGAAAAAAAATCTTAAAAAAAAAAAAAAAAAATGTAATAAAAAATTAAATAATAAAAAAATAAAAAAAAATTTAAAAAAAATATTATTTTTTTTTCCATACTGTCACCAGTCAGTGTCCCTGTTCACCGCCATGCCAGTTATAGGACGCCGCTGTACTGCACTGGTGACAGTATGTAAAAAAAAAAATAGTGAAAATAATTTTTTTCATTTCTTCATTTTCGGAAAAATTTTGACAAAAAAATACAACTTCAAAAAACTCGCCAGGCCTCTTATGAAGTACGTCGGACTGTCTACTCTGCAAAAAGGGGTCATTTGGGGATATCTGTACTGTTCTGACATTCTTGGACCTCAAGAAATTAGATTGGCCGTCAGTACTTCAGGATTGATCAATATTCATATCTATACCATAGTTTGTGAACTCTATAACTTTCCTACAAACTAAATAATACATCCTAATTTGGGTTATTTTCACCAAAGACATGTAGCAGAATACATCTCGGCCTAAATTTATGAAGAACAATTATTTATTTGTAAACTTTCATAACAGAAACAAAGAAAAATGTGTTTTTTTTTCAAACTTTTTGGTCTTTTTTTGTTAATTTAGCAAAAAATAAAAACCCCAGCGGTGATTAAATACCACCAAAAGAAAGCTCTAGTTGTGTGAAGAAAATGATAAAATTTTAGTTTGGGTACAATGTTGTATGACCGCGCAATTGTCATTCAAAATGTGAGAGCGCTGAAACCTGAAAAATGGCCTGGGCAGGAAGGTGTAAAATTGCACGGTATTGAAACGGTTAAGACTCCTAAGTCTTTACCTTTATTAATCAGCAGTTTTAATTTACCCTTCAATCTTTTAGTAGGGTTTGATGCAAGAATTGTATATGTATCTTCAACTTTAAGCAATCTATCCATCTCAAGTTCATAATCTTTTTTATTTAAGATAACAATGCTACCACCCTTATCAGCCCCTCTAATAACAATCTCTTTTCTTTTTTCTAAATCTTTAATACCTTGTCTGAGTTCTTTTGAAGTATAATATCTCTTTTTAAGATTCAGATCTTTAATTTCAGTCTCAACCATTTTTTTAAAAACATCTAAATATTCATTCTCTATATTTTTGGGATTAAACGTAGAAGAATTCTTCAGATTACTATGCATGTACACCTTTGCAGGTACTTTACTGATCCCCTCTTTCTTATTATCTTTAGTTTTCTCCAAAAAAATTTTTATGCTCAACTTTCTAACGAACTTTTGCAGATCGATAAAAACATCGAATTTACTTACATTTTTTCTGGGTATATATTTTAGCCCTAAATCTAAAACTTTTAGCTCTTTTTCAGTAAGAAACATCACTTAAATTAAAAATTCCAGTGCCTATAGATCTCTATGAGAAGAGTTGTGCTTTAAGTTCTGTGCATGGCCCTTTAAGGGTTTTTCTGTGGTTTGAAGAGCCATGCACAGGATGGTATATATTGCTTTTCTGCATATATTTATGTTTTTATATTTATATTTTTTTGTGGATGATTTTGAAGAACGGTATTGTGCTGATTCAAACCTGCAGGGTATATATATTTAGCTTTTTTGTTTATGTATTAGAGTGTATATGTATAATTAAATTGGGAAACGCCTGTTCTATCCGGCGTGATTAGGGAGACTAGGAACGCAGTGATTGGCTGGGTGTTAAAACTATGTAGATGAAGGGTGGTATTTATAGGAGCTGTCTGACCTTCCCATCTGTACCGCCCCTTGATGACGTCGGTGTGACGAAACCGGTTGGGCGTAGCCTACTTGATGTGGATGTTAGAGAGCCTTGCTGGTCTGTGCTGTATGGGAGAGATCTGCGGTGAGCGTTAACTGTATCTCAACCCTTTTTTGCGATTGAAGCTGGTGTCTGTTGGACACCTTGTTTGTGAGTTTCCTTATACCTTTTTTATTAAAGAGATAAATGAAAAAAAACGTATTGCACCATTATGTTCTCTTTTTTGTCCCTGAGTGTACTGCATGCTCTCATGGAGGTATGAGAAAGAGTGGAGAAGTTCATCATAAGAGCTTGGGCTGCAAAGTTGTTTGGCTGTGATTATTATTATCTGGAAGTATCTGAAACATCACCATATCTATTTGGACATCGGGTTCATTGCTCCCAGAGCACAAGCGCTGTTGCTGGTTTATTATCTGACCAGCCATTAGCTCTGGTGAGTTCATTTAATCTCCTTTGGTGGTGGATTTCTCACAATTGGTTCAAGTCACTGAAGATATATATTTTTTTTTTGGACACTAATTTATGTTTGGACACTATAATTTATTTAAAACACTAATGTTTTTTGGATGATGATATACACTTTTGTATAAGTTTGTTATTAGCGCATACCTTTTAATTTGGATTTATTTTGGGTGGGATATGCTGCTGACACTTTGGTGTTTTTTGTAAGTGGTGCTTTTTTTCTTTTTTAATTTGGTATTAGTACACAGTTAACCATTTGATCACCCCACATGTTAAACCCTTTCCTGCCCATTGCTATTAGTACAGTGTTTTTGCTTCCTATTAGCACTATAACACTGTATTGTTGTCAATGGAGATATTTTTAGGACAACAAGTCAGTTCCCTCCAGGGTCAGAATGGCCTCCCTAGTCCTGAACTCCTGTTATAAGTCACTGATTGATGCAATTCCAATTTTAAAAAGTTTTTTTTAAAAAATATCCATGATATTGATATGGATATTGCAATATCCATGTTCATTTCATATCAAAATTGTAAGTGTATTTATAGAACCATTCCCTTACCTTCATACACCCCCCCCCCCCAAAAAAAAAGCACCAGTGATAAAAATTAGAAAAAAAAAAAAAAAAAAACTCACTCAAAAATTTTACAACTATGTACAAGTTTATTGTTCGAATAACAGAAAAAAAGTAATCAATTTCAAATTTTTTACAGATCACATAACATATGCATCAACTGAACAATTTGTTCAGATTTGTATAGTTAATATCCTGACTCCATGAGCTGTGTAATTGTTCTGGCATTTGCCAGTTTGGATTGCTTTGTGTGGCAGACATTAGGTTGTGGGTCCCTAGCTAGAGTATGGGTGGGCCTATTTTGTGATACATGGGGCATATAGTTATATTGGTTTGGAGTACTCTGTGATGGATGGGGATTATAACCTACAATTTTTGTATCATACTGTATGTAGCCTGTTCCCTTTGGCCAATGGTTAATAAATTATAAATTAGGGGGTCAATGATTTCCCTTTGTTGTTGGCTCATCCTGCGCAGTTTGTGGGCAATATGTTTTGCGAATACATCGCACTCGTCTTCCTTTTCAGTCAGGGCAGCAGATGCTTGTCGCAAGAAATTTGCAGTGTCATATTCACTTGCCTTCATTTTTACCCTCTGTTAACGGGCAATGCTGGGCCTTTCTGGTGTAGCTTCGCTTTCCTATAACAAAGTAGTGAAAATATGTTTAATGTTCCAGAAACACACATTAAAATGTTTACCTTTTACAGTTTCCAAGTAGTGCTCAAGAATGGCTGCAGACCGCCAAAGAATTTCAAGACCTTTGGAACTTTCCGAACTGTGGCGGTGCCATAGATGGCAAACATGTGCGCATCACACCACCTGCACTTTCTGGATCATACTAGTACAATTACAAAGGCTTCTTCAGCATCATCCTGTTTGCCATTGTAAATGCAAAATATGAATTCCTCTACCTTGATATTGGTAAAAATGGCCGGAATTCTGATGGAGGTGTTATGGAGCATACAGAAATCCTCCAAAGAATGAAGGGTGGACTTCTAAATTTTCCCACTTTAGCTGAGACAGTTGAAGGACTGAATTTTGTCTTTGTTGGAGATGATGCGTTTTCTTTGCATGATCACATGTTGAAACCATTTCCATGGAGAAATAGGACTCATGAACAAAAAGTGTTCAACTACAGGCTGTCAAGAGCAAGGCGCGTTGTTGAAAATGCATTTGGTATAATGGCAAGTCAGTCCCGCATTTTCCACACTCCCATCAATGTGGACATAGACACAGTTGATGCAATTGTGGAAAGCTGCTGCTTGCTACATAATTTTCTGAGGTGTACTACCATGGCCTATATGTCACCAGTATCACTGGATAGAGAAGATCTTTTAAGTGGTGAACGTCTGCCTGGAGAATGAAGAAATGATAATGGTGGCCTAGAAAATTTGGCTCGTGCACAACCTGTTTTGCGAACAATAACAGCACGTCAAAACCGTTTGAATTACTTGCATTATTTTGTGGGGAATAGTGCAGTGTCTTGCCAGGATAATGTGGTGTAAATATATATAATACATCTGAATTAATGATGCTGTGCATGCGTAACATTTGTATGTGTGTATATAACTATTAAATATATTTGGGAGATTTGTGGTCAGTGCTTTAATTGTACATTTTCAGGTTACATATGTTTATACATTGCAAAGATAGATGTTTCACTTAAATTATGTGTGTCTCTGGGATATCAAGTTCCAACTGCAATTGTGGTGACAACGATGTATCATCTGAGGGACCAGGCATCAAAGCGCAATGTGACTCTCTTGGAACATCTGAGTCAGTCAAGAAGAGCAGGCTCTGAAAGTACCATAACTGTGGCACATACATGTCATCTGCCCCTGCACCATTTTTTTTTAGAATTTTCTATTTTATTCAGTTCCTTCTTGAAGACTGTGCACAGGTTGGCCATCTTGTTCTTCACGTAAACCTCATCAGCCTGTGGGCAAACTGATTTACATAATTCAATCAATTTTTTGAAAGCCTCATCACGCAGCAATCTATTTGAGTACTCCTTGAGGACGCCATCTTAACTCTGTCATTGACGGTCCTAAAGAGAAATGGCACAACATTTTGTGGACTGATGAAAGAAAGATTGTTCTTTTTGGGTCTAGTGGCCGGAGACAGTTTGTCAGACGACCCCCAAACACTGAATTCAAGCCACAGTACACTGTGAAGACAGTAAAGCATGGTTGCGCAAGCATCATGATATGGGGATGTTTCTCTTACTATGGTGTTGGGCCTATTTATCGCATACCAGGGATCATGGATCAGTTTGAATAGATCAGAATACTTGAAGAGGTCACGCTGCCTTATGCTGAAGAGGAAATGCCCTTGAAATGGGTGTTCCAACAAGACAACGACCCTAAACACACCAGTAAACATGCAACATCTTGGTTCCAGACCAACAAGATTGACGTTATGGAGTGGCCAGCCCAATCCCCGGATCTTAATCCAATAGAAAACTTGTGGTGCGACATCAAAACTGCAGTTTCTAAGGCAATGAAAACCAGCGCAAACCCACATATTCAATTGCATTACTCAACTTGAAAAATCATTTTTTGCTAATAAAGATATATATAATAAATTATATATAAATAAATTAATATAAAAATAAAAACATTAAATTAAATTCATAAGTCCAGTGACAAAAAAAATCGAAAAAGTCCCAAAAAAATATTATATTTAACAGTCCCGTGACAAAAATAAATCAATTTATAATTATCATTGGATTCTTCCGTGTTACTGATCCCTTCACCATCCACCAGTGCAGAAATCAACATTAACCGCACTCACCAGATATTAGTAAGTCACACGCCTTTCAGGAATATTAAGGGCTCCTGGACCCCCTTTACTTTTGTGAGACCTCCAAATGCTGTTTCCTCTTATATTTGGGTACCTCTTCTGCTTACTCCTCTCACCGAATCCCCCAAAGAAAATCGGGAAAAAGAAAAGACCATAGCGTGATACCGTAGTAATCTCTCCTCCAAATAATCTCTCCAGACCACTCACATTCTTTTGCGGGATAGAGCCCGCCTTTTATTCAAAACAACAATGATTTTCTTCCAAAATGATCCACTTTTCAGGTACACCGACTTCTTATAAGAGACCCCACAGTCTAGTGTGCAGCAGGATGGCAGACCTCAGCTACAGACTCATCTACTAGGCTAAGATGGCCCCTTGGAACGCACTGCTCGGCGTGCGCTCCACTCACCGGAAATGACGTCAGACGACGGACCAGGCAACCGGAAGTGCGTCAACGCGTTTCACCCCACCCACAGGGCGTTATCAAGACCGTCTTGATAACGCCCTGTGGGTGGGGTGAAACGCGTTGTTGCACTTCCGGTTGCCTGGTCCGTCGTCTGACGTCATTTCCGGTGAGTGGAGCGCACGCCGAGCGGTGCGTTCCAAGGGGCCATCTTAGCCTAGTAGATGAGTCTGTAGCTGAGGTCTGCCATCCTGCTGCACACTAGACTGTGGGGTCTCTTATAAGAAGTCGGTGTACCTGAAAAGTGGATCATTTTGGAAGAAAATCATTGTTGTTTTGAATAAAAGGCGGGCTCTATCCCGCAAAAGAATGTGAGTGGTCTGGAGAGATTATTTGGAGGAGAGATTACTACGGTATCACGCTATGGTCTTTTCTTTTTCCCGATTTTCTTTGGGGGATTCGGTGAGAGGAGTAAGCAGAAGAGGTACCCAAATATAAGAGGAAACAGCATTTGGAGGTCTCACAAAAGTAAAGGGGGTCCAGGAGCCCTTAATATTCCTGAAAGGCGTGTGACTTACTAATATCTGGTGAGTGCGGTTAATGTTGATTTCTGCACTGGTGGATGGTGAAGGGATCAGTAACACGGAAGAATCCAATGATAATTATAAATTGATTTATTTTTGTCACGGGACTGTTAAATATAATATTTTTTTGGGACTTTTTCGATTTTTTTTGTCACTGGACTTATGAATTTAATTTAATGTTTTTATTTTTATATTAATTTATTTATATATAATTTATTATATATATCTTTATTAGCAAAAAATGATTTTTCAAGTTGAGTAATGCAATTGAATATGTGGGTTTGCGCTGGTTTTCATTGTTAAAAGTTTTTTGGTCTTTGTACCTGTGCACAGCAGCATCTCACGGGGATTTGTGTGTTAAATAGGAGAGTCCTGGGCGCTGAGGTTTTGTTTTCTTTACAAGTTTCTAAGGCAAACCCAAGAAATAGAGAAGAACTGTGGAATGTAGTCTAATCATCCTGGGCTGGAATACCTGTTCACAGGTGCCAGAAGTTGGTTGACTCCTTGCAACACAGATGTAGAGAAGTTCTCAGAAACAGAGCATATACAACTAAATATTAAGTGATTCAAAGGAAAGCAAAATCGTCAAACATTTTTCAGTTTATATAGTGAATGTTTGAGTTTGTAAAGAAGAATACAAACATTGCTATTTTTTTGAACAGTCTACTATTCACTTTTCTTCAATTTTTTTTTAGAGGAACAACACAAATTTGATATATTTTTCTTCATGTTTTGATTTGGAATAGAATGTGTAGTGTTCCCAATGCATTTGTGTGTATGGAAATAAAAGCTATTAGAAGGATTTTTAGTTTTATTTGCTTTTTTCAACACACTGCTATTATTTTGAACACAACTGTATATAGAGCTGCAACGTGAACACCGTTGTGAGGCTGCACTCTCTAGAGTAAACCAGAACTCTGTGTGGAGAGCATAGAGGAGAGGTGTAGTAAAATGCTAACAGTTGCACACAAGATTTAAAAACTCACAAGATGTGGGTATATATCAGGCATCAAGTAATAGTTAGAGGACGTCATGTGGGCTGGACATCTGGAGCGGATGGCTGAGGTACCAGGGGCCAAGGCTCTCGCAGTGGCTGGCACTCTTTACGGGTCCCAAAGGAGGAGTGAGGAGGGCAGACGATAGTCCCAGGAGTCGCGGTGCAGGGAAGGAACCGTGCTCTGGACGGGTGCTGCTGGCCTCTCACACCAGCGTGGGTTAGGTCACGTAGCAGAGCCAGCTTGGAGCGCAGCCAAGATGGCCGCCAAGCGGAAGTCAAGTCAAGACGTAGCTGGGAGTTGTCAGAAGGGGCGGTGACATGTTTCAAGGCAAACAGCCTTTTCATCAGACCTGATTGGCCACTGGAGTAGGTCAAATAGGAGACGCAGGGGGTGTGGAACGGCTGAAGGGGCGGGTCTAGGGATTGATGATAGGAGAGTTCATGTGGGATAATACAAAGTGATAGATCTAAGATAGTAAGTGGCTGTAGATTAACAGCTGCAATATGAGGAACATGTAGAGTATGTGGAAAGGAAAGGGGATGGTGGTAAAAATATGATGTCTGGGCAGAGTACATAGCTATTAGGCAGAATTTACACATATACATAGAGAATAATAGCAGTGTGTGAATTGATTTGAGCACATATAGACACGCAACAGAACGGGGGAGAGTGATGATAATAGGAGGCAGTTTGAAAAACTTGATTGTTGGGAAAATAAGAATTTATTGATAAAATAGATAAATTAAAAAGATGAGAAAAATAATAGATGAATTAGAAAATTAAAAAATGTAAAGCGCGGCCATCTTGGCTGCGCTCCAAGCTGGCTCTGCTACATGACCTAACCCACGCTGGTGTGAGGCCAGCAGCACCCGTCCAGAGCACGGTTCCTTCCCAGCACTGCGACTCCCGGGACTATCGTCTGCCCTTCTCGCTCCTCCGTTGGGACCCGCAAAGAGCGCCAGCCACTGCGAGAGCCTTGGCCCCTGGTACCTCAGCCATTTGCTCCAGATGTCCAGCCCACATGACGTCCTATAAATATTACTAGATGCCTGATATATACCTACATCTTGTGAGTTTTTAAATCTTGTATGCAATAAACTGTTACCATTTTACTACACTTAGTCTGGCACACCTCTCTCTCCTCTATTCTCTGCACACACGTGTCCATGCTGGCGTTCATTCACACCACCAGAGTGGCGCTAAGCGGGCCATTTAAACCACACTGCACTAGGAGTCTTTGTCTTTTGGTCTGCCACATCTTATCTGCTATATCCGGATACCGACCTGACCTGTCTCGACCTTGCATGAACTCAGCCTGTACAGACTTGGCTTGCCTTTGGAATACCTCTTTGCCTGCTCCCTTGCTATCTGCCTAATCATTGCTGACTCTTGGCATGAAACCCCAATTATCCTATAAAAATACAGTGGAAAAGTGAGCGCTCTCTAATTAGCAGCTAAAGGCAACCAATACAAAACCTTCAGGAAATAATACTAGATAGATGCAGCGTTAAAATCATGAATATATAAATAATGTCCACAAACATAAATAAGTTAAAATTATATGCCAAGAATCCAGTCAGTTTATAAAGTGACAGTCTGTGCAGATCTGGGTGCGAAATAGCAGTAGAATCCAGTGATGGTGCTCCAAATAGTGTGGTAAAAGTATGCACTCACCAGATGCGTAATGTATATATGCATTAAATGAATCTGTAGAGATTCCCTTTAGGAGTTGGATATGATCCTGGTCCAGTATAATCCTTCCTCCATGTAAGGTGGTGCTGTCATGAGCTCACAGGAAAATACAAGATCCAGCTGGCCAGAGATCCCTTTAAGGGATGGACGGGTGTAGATGCCTGCTTTAGGGAACTCCCTTCTCTGGATATTTATGGATGGCTGGATCGGATGGGCTGTACAAATAAATAGCTCCGCACAGGAGACCATAAAGAATGCCCATAGTGTAGTAGATAGTACCAGTAATTTAGTAATAAAATGAATTTGCAAATTCTGAAGTAGTAAAAACAGGTAACATCAGATGATATGACATGGACTAACCATCCAGAAAGTAAGATGGCCGCCGGGCCTCCACGTGGCTCCGGCGGCATGAAGTCACGGCGTCTTGGCTTCCACTAACGCGTTTTGTGCACACGCACTTCTTCAGAGGTTGGATACCAATGACGCCATATCAACTGAATCTATAGGCAAAATGGTGCGTGCGCATTATGTTGGCCCATTTTTGCTGAAGACCAAAATACAATAGATGTACGCGCGCATGAGCGGCGCCATTTTGCAATGGGTTTCAATAAATACAGCATGAGTAATGCATGAACAACGTAAGTGATTACATAGGTGCGTTAATTATTATTATTATACAGGATTTATATAGCGCCAACAGTTTGCTCAGCGCTTTACAATATAACGGGAGACACTACAGCAACAATACAGTTCAATACAAGAGGGAAAGGAGGGAAAGGAGGGCCCTGCTCCATGGAGCTTAAAATCTAGAATGAAAATATTACAACCTTGATTAATTATTCAAGTGGATTCACTAAAGACAGATTGTCCCTAATATTATAATGAAAAAAAGGGGACAAACAAAGACTGACAACGAAATGATGTACACAATGGTGTGAATATATAACTCACAGGCAAACCTTCTAAGGAATATTATTACATCAAATCAAAAGGGATAATTAATAATCTCACCATGAGAAAATATAGCGAGACATAAAATTATTAAAAACAGTAATGAAAACAATTAGATGAAAAAAGGAGAATTAAATATCGTTTGTAACAGTAGGTACGTTGTCTATCTACTGGAATGCCCCTGCTCTAAACAATATGTGGGACGTACTACTAGGAGGTTAAGAGACCGCCTACAAGAACATGTCTATAATATCAAGAGAGGTTACAAAGAACACTCCTTATCTCTGCATTATAGGTGGTATCACAATAGAGATCCATCTACGCTTAGGTTTGTAGGTATTGATGGGATAACCCCACATTGGAGGGGCATACATAAAACTAGAGTGGTCTCTCAATTGGAGACCAGACTCATCTATGAATTAGGCACTTCACATCTATTTCAACGTTATGCCCAGCAGGGTGTACACAGCTTTATTGACAACAGTTAGTAGAGAACATGGCCTTCTAGTTTTTATTATATATATCCCTTTTCCTTTTTGCAGTTTTATTTTATTTTTTAGACTTTGTAGTACTTGAGATATTATGTGGTTTCATTTTTGATTATTTTATTTTTATATTCGTATTATATTGGTCTGTATTTTAGGACATTCATTTTATATTCGTTCATTTTTACATTTGTCCATTTTTGCCATGGTTTTTGTCTTATGAGCTTTATTTTTTGCAAGTCTTATTTTGGACTTATCTGCATCCTTTTTATTAGTTCTTTTATTGTCATGACAATATAATTTTTACTATAGGTGCTTTAATGCTCTATTTTTTATTTTTCCTTCATTTTTCATCAAATTGTTTTTTCATTACTAATTTTATTAATTTTATTTCTCGCTATGTTTTCTTATGGTGAGATTATTAATTATCCCTTTTGATTTGATGTAATAATACTCCTTAGAAGGTTTTCCTGTGAGTTCTATATTCACACCGTTATGTACATCATTTTCAGTCTGTTTTGTCCCCTTTTTTCATTATAATATTAGGGACAATCTGCCTTTAGTGAATCCACTTGAATAATTAATCAAGGTTGTAATATTTTCATTAACGCACCTATCTAATTAATATTCACTTACTTACGTTGTTCATGCATTACACATGCTGTATTTCTTAAAACCCATGGCAAAATGGCGCCGCGCATGCACGCGTACATCTATTGTATTTTGGTCTTCGGCAAAATGGCGCTGACGTAATGCGCATGCGCCATTTTGCCTATAAATAGATTCTGTTGATATCATGGCATCATTGGTATCCAACCTCTGAATAAGTGTGAGCGCACAAAACGTGTTAGGAGGAGCCAAGACACTGACGTCACGCCGCCGGAGCCACGTAGAGGCCCGGCGGCCATCTTACTTTCTGGACGGTTAGTCCATGTCATATCATCTTAAGTTAACTGTTTTTACTACTTCAGAATTTGCAAATTAATTTTATTAATAAATTACTGGTACTACCTACTACACTATGGGCATTCTGTATGGTCTCCTGTGTGGAGCTATTTATTTGTAAAGCCCATCCAATCCAGCCATCCATAAGTATCCAGAGAAGGGAGTTCCTTAAAGCAGGCATCTACACCTGTCCATCCCTTAAAGGGATCTCTGGCCAGCTGGATCCTGTATTTTCTTGTGAGCTCATGACAGCACCACCTTACCTAGAGGGAGGATTATCCTGGACCAGGAACATATCCAACTCCTAAAGGGAACCTCTACAGATTCATTTAATGTGTATATACATTACGCATCTGGTGAGTGCGTAATTTTACCACACTATTTGGAGCACCATCACTGGATTCTACTGCTATTTCGCACCCAGATCTGCACAGACTGTCACTTTATAAACTGACTGGATTCTTGGCATATAATTTTAACTTTTTTTATATGTTTGCGGACATTATTTATATATTCATGATTTTAACGCTGCACCTATCGATTTAGTATTAAACCCCAATTATCCGCCTGCTAGATCCTGACCCAGCTTGTCAGACTCTGCTATCAGCCCTGCTGTTCTACTGCTAGAATCTGCCAACCACGGCTCCTGCTGCCCTTCATCCACAGCCAGCCTGCATCTTGGTCATACAGACTATCCACCTGCCAGCTGACATCGCAGACCTGCCAGGCACTTGTGCCACTCCGGGCTCTTGTGCCTCCTGTTTGCTCTATCAGGGGCACCGAGCGGGAGGCGTAACCCCTTACGCCTTCATATCCAAGTCAGGCTCCATCACCGGGTATGTAACAAGTGCACAGGGCCTACTTTACCCCCTCCAGACATCATACAATAAATCCATCCAATTCCTCAGACTGCTGGAGGTGTGGATAGTCTTTCTCCCATATCTTGAAGAAAATCTAAAGAATCCTACCACATATACACCTAACAGAACTTTAAAAATGTACCACACCAGGATTATATATAAAAAAGGTACATGTCTATTGTACAAAAATTCTATTAAACATTTAAAATCATAACAATCCAGCAATGTATGATTCCCAAAGAGAGTTGATTCTTTAGAAATTAGCATAGCTCCAGATAATCATGTTCATACAGATGATTCCAACACGTTTCGCAGGGACAAAGCCCGTTTCTTCAAGGAGAACTAATACAGAGTTCTGTCATGAATGCATTAGCCGCACATAGTCTGAACCAAAGGATCAAAGCCACAACCACTGCCTGGCAAGAGTGAGACCAAAACCAATGATATAGAGGGTTTGAAATGGAAACAGTATATGTCCAGTCAAGAGAAAGCAGGTCATGAATCCCAAAGGGCTTAAACAGGTGGTGTTCGATTAATGCATTCATGACAGTCATCCTATAAGTTTTCTTGAAGCATGCACCCAAGCAGGAACACTCTCTGGTTAAGATAATACATTCCAATAACCTTATTGACGTGTGGCGGGACTGTAACCCCACAACTAAAAATTACACCTAGTCACACGTCCGTAAGTGCCCTCACATTGACAATTACTCAGTCAAACAATACTGTACCTAAAATGATTTTTTTTCTTTTTCAAGACAGATAGCGCTTTCTTTTGTTGGTAAACACCACTAGTTTGTCTTTTAACACCTTGCCGCCCGGCCTAAAGCAGATTGACATTCGGGCAGTCCTCTTCTCTCTGTGATTGGGCATCATATGAAATCCTGTGAATCGCGGCATGCAGAGAGGCCATCCTGTCAGGCTGTGTCCCTCGAACACAGCGCTTCCCCATTGGAGGTAAAGAGCCAATGAAATGGAAAAGTACCACCAAAATAAAAGCTCTATCTCTGTGAAAACAAAATTATAAAAGTTTTGTTGAGGTACAGTGCAGCATGACTGGGTAATTGCCATTCAAAGTGCATGAGCACTGAAAGCTGAAAATTGGTTTGGGCAGGAAGGGGGTAAAAGTGCTCTGTATTGAAGTGGTTAATACAGAAATTTAGAAAAAAAAACATGTTTTTCATAGTTTCTGTTATAAAAGTTTTGCAAATAATCTTTCTTCATAACTTTAGGCTAATATGTATTCTTCTACATTTCTTTCATAAAAAACAATCCAAATCAGTATATATTATTTAGTAGAAAGTTATAGAGTCTACAAACTATGGTATATTGAAAATTGATCAGTCCTGATATACTGACTCCTTCATTCTCATTTCATGAGGCCCCAAACTGTCACAACAGTACAAGTACCCCCCAGATGACCACTTTTTGGAAAGCAGACAGTTCATTTAGTAAGAGGCATGGCGAGTTTTTTTTTAAAGTTGTCATTCTTTGTCACAGTTTTTAAAAAAAAATGAGTTGTCATTTTAACCACTTTAGCCCCAAGCTATTCTAACACTTCTCTCCTACATATAAAAAGCAGCTTTTTTTGCTAGAATATTACTTAGAATCCCCAAACCTTGTATATTTTTTAAGCAGATGCTAGAGAATAAAATGGCTAGTGAAGAAAGGACAATGGTCTTTTCAGATGGAAATCCAACACCACCTGCAGAAGTAAAGAAGGGGATGGATGAAGAACCACCTTAGAGATAGAGAGGCTTTAAAGAACAAAGCTGCCAATTTGGACACCCGCCGAGCAGAGGTGATAGCGAGCATTAAGGCAACTTTCTGAGAGAGAGTAGGCCAGGGAACATCCCGAATGCTCTCAAAAAGGAGATTTCTGGTAAACCGATAACACCATGTCCCATGGTGGCAACAGAGAATGCAATGGGGGGGGCGTTACATGGTGAACCCCCTGTATAAAAGGTGCAAATTCAATGCGTGGCCAAAGGACACTGCAAGAACACAGCAAGAGCAGAGGTCTAACCCCAAATAGTGCTTAAGGCAAGCTTTTAGTCAATGCCATGGTAAAGAAAGGCCAATACCTAAGCCAGAGAAGGAACGAGGCTGGAACCCCAAAGCCTTGCACCGAATATAAGCTTTCCAGGTGCGATGAATAGACTTACAAGCCTTTAATATCGTGGGAATCACCAAGCATTTTAACCACCTTAGCCTCAAGCCTATTCGGACACTTCTCTCCTAAATGTAAACATCAGCTATTTTTCTAGATTACTTAGAACCCCCAA
Source organism: Staurois parvus (assembly GCF_062004578.1). Classification (NCBI taxonomy): domain Eukaryota; kingdom Metazoa; phylum Chordata; class Amphibia; order Anura; family Ranidae; genus Staurois; species Staurois parvus. The sequence goes on from NW_028318100.1 coordinate 1,530,676, forward strand.
ACATGATATTTTTTAACCAGAGGCTAGAGAATAAAAATCCCAGGTGTTACAATTTATGATGTCACACCGTATTTGTACAGCGGTTTTTCAAATGCAATTTTTTGGGAAAAAATACACTTCAATGAAATTTAATGCACAAAAACACAAAACCCCTATTAAAAAAAACAAGTGAGCACTCAGAAGGTACGAGCAGCTAGCACAAAAGGTGACAGACAAGCCTTATTATTATTATTATTATAATACAGTATTTATAAAGCGCCAATAGTTCGCTCAGCGCTGTACATTACAAAAGGGAGACAGAACATGTGACAGAACAATACCAATACAATGCAAAACATGAGGGGATCAAGGGCCCTGCTCTTTCGAGCTTACAATCTAGGAGGGAGGGGGTGGTGGCACAGGAGGAGATAGCTGTGGGGGATGGAGTGGTAGGAAGAGTGGAGGAGGTCGGCAAGTTAGCAGGGGGTGGAGTAGGCTTCCCTGAAGAGATGGGTTTTCAGGGTGCGCCTAAAGGAGAGGAGAGTAGGTGATAATCTGATGGGTTGGGGCAGGGAGTTCCAGAGGATGGGTGACACCCTGGAGAAGTCCTGGAGGCGGGCATGGGAGGAGGAGACCAGGGAACTAGAGAGAAGGTCGTCTTGTGAGGAGCGGAGTGTGCGTGCTGGGCGGTACTTGGATATTAGGTCAGTGATGTAGTTCGGGGCAGTATGGTGGACAGCTTTGTACGTCAGCGTTAGGATTTTGAATTTGATCCGTTGCGCAATCGGAAGCCAGTGGAGGGATTGGCAGAGGGGGGTGGCGGAGACAGTGCGGTTGGAAAGGTGAATGAGTCTGGCAGCCGTGTTCAGGATGGACTGAAGAGGGGATAGCCAGCGGCGAGGCAGGCCAGTGAGGAGGGAGTTGCAGTAGTCGAGTCGTGATATGATGAGGGAGTGGATGAGCTGTTTAGTGGTTTCTGGGGTTAGGAACGTGCGGATTTTGGCGATGTTGCGGAGGTGGAGTCTGCACGAGTTTGTTAAAGATTGGACTTGGGGCCGGAAGGATAGGTTGGAGTCCAGAATGACACCCAGTACTCTGGCCTGCAGGGCGGGTTTGATGGTAGCGTTGTTGGATGTGATGGAGAAATCGATGGGGGGTGGTGTCCGGGCTGGGGGGAAGACAAGAAACTCGGTTTTGGAGAGGTTCAATTTAAGGAAGTGGAGCAACATCCAGTCTGATATGTCGCTCAGTAGGTGTGTGATTCGGGCTGAGACCAAGGGGGTGAGGTGGGGGGTTGAGAGATAGATTTGTGTGTCGTCGGCATAGAGGTGGTAGTTGAAGCCGTGAGAGTGTATGAGTTGGCCAAGGGAGGAGGTATAGATGGAGAAGAGAAGGGGCCCGAGGACAGAGCCTTGAGGGACCCCAACAGAGAGGGGGAGTAAGGGGGAGGTGGTAGCATTATAGGTAACGCTGAAGGAGCGTTGTGACAGGTAGGATGAGAGCCAGGAGAGAGCAGAATCTCTGAGGCCGAGGGAGTGTAGTTTTTTGAGGAGAAGGGGGTGGTCGACTGTGTCGAAGGCCGCAGAGAGGTCAAGGAGTAGGAGCACTGAATAGTGGCCATTAGCTTTGGCGGTTAGCAGGTCGTTGGAGAGTTTGAGTAAGGCAGTTTCGGTGGAGTGTAGGGGACGGAAGCCGGACTGTAGGGGATCGAGGAGGTTGTTGTCGTTGAGGTGAGAGCATAGGCGGGTGTAGACTAGGCGCTCGAGGAGTTTAGATGTAAATGGGAGCAGGGAGATGGGTCTGAGGTTGTTCGGGTCATTGGGGTCCAGGGAGGGCTTTTTAAGTATGGGGGTGATGTGTGCATGTTTCAGAGGGGAGGGGAAAGTGCCTGAGGAGAGGGAGAGATTGAAGATGTGGGTGAGGGAGCATAGGATGGAGGAGGAGGAAGGTCGTAGGAGTTGTGAGGGGATAGGGTCGAGGGGGCAGGTGGTGAGGCGGGCATCAGAGAGGATCTTGGAGACTTCCTCGATGGTAGTAAGGTCAAAGGTGTGGAGTGTTGGGGGAGCTACAGTATGAGGAATGTAGGGTGGGGTGGAAGAGGAGGTCAGAGCAGTGGTGGGGCTGTGGGAGAGGGGTGATGAGGGGGTAGCTGAGTGAGGGTGAAGGGGGTTGGAGAGAGTTTGAGCAGCGACGAAGTCCCTCCGGGTTATGTCGAGGGGGAGGGGGGATAAGGGGGTAACTGTGTGAGAGGGGACGGGTTGAGAGGGCGTGTGAGTTGCGGCAATGTCCTTGCGAATTGTGTCAATTTTGTTTTTGAAGTGATTGGCAATCTCAAGGGCAGTGAGTGAGGTGCTGGGTGGAGGTGGGGGTGGAGAGAGTAGAGAGTTGAAGGCAGAGAAGAGTCGGCGAGGATTGGAGGAGAGGGCCTTGATGAGGGTCAAGAAATAGGCCTGTTTGGCAGCATGGAGGGAGGAGGTGTAGGTGCGGAAGGCAGATTTGTAGCGGGTGAAGGCTTGTTGGGATTTGGTTTTGCGCCATAGTCGCTCCAGGGCACGACTGTCGTTTGAGGGTTTTGGTGTGATCAGTCTGCCAGGGCTGGAGCGGTCGGGGTCTGATGTTGCGTGTGGTTAAAGGCGCTAGTGAGTCAAGGGCTGTTGAGAGCGCATTGTTGTAGGCGGTCAAAGCCAAGTCGGGGCAGGACAGGGGGAGGATGCGGTCGTGGAGTTGATCAGCTGCAGAGTGGAGGGAGGCAGGGTTAAGGTTGCGGAGGTTACGGCTGGTAGTAGTGTGACATTTGGAGGGGTAGGCGTTGGAGGACGAGGAGATAGAGAAGGTGATCAGGTTGTGGTCAGAGAGAGGGAAGGGGGTGTTAGTGAGGTTGTGGGGAGCGCAGCGGTTGGAGAAGACAAGGTCCAGGATATTTCCGTCGGAGTGGGTGGTGGATTGTATGCACTGTGCAAGTGCAAAGGAGGAGGTTAGGTGGAGGAGACGGGCTGTGTCCGGGTTGTCGAGGTTGACAGGGATGTTGAAATCCCCAAGAATGATGGTGGGTAGCTCAGAGGAGAGGAAGAAGGGTAGCCAGGAGGAGAAGTCATCCAGGAAGCGTGGTATGGATCCAGGAGGCCGGTATATCACAGCAATCTTCAGGGGGGTTGGGGAGAATAGTCGGAGGCAGTGGGCCTCGAAGGAGGAGAAGGATAGGGAGGGGGGGTTTGGGAGGACTCGGAAGGTGCTCTGCGGTGACAGGAGCAGACCAACCCCACCACCTTTACGACCGTTAGGCCTGGGTGAGTGGGTCCAGGTGAGACCTCCATAGGAGAGTGCAGCAGGGGAGGTAGAATCAGTGGGCTGGATCCAGGTTTCTGTGATCGCTAGGAGGTTGAGGGAGCGGGAAACAAAGAGGTCGTGGATGGCGGTAAGCTTGTTGCACACCGAACGGGCGTTCAGGAGTGCACATGAAAACGGGGGGGGGAGATTTTAGGGAGCAGGGGGACAGATACTAAGTTGTGGGGGTTGCAGTAGGATGTGGAGGCGGGAGGGTGTTGAGCGGGTGAGGGAGGTGGAGGGCCAGGATTCGGGGAGATGTCCCCCGCGGCTAGGAGGAGGAGAAGGGTGAGAAAGGTGGCATGGGAGCGGGATGTGCAGGAGCGTGAGAAACTCCTAGTGGAGGTGTTGGGGTCAGTGGGAGAGCGGAGTAATAGGAGGAGGTGGTGGGTGCCATAGAGGGGTGAGGGAAGCAGTGAGGACACTATATACAAATGTTTGGGAGGGGCAGAGGGATATAATGAATGGATTTTGGGAACGGAGGAGAGGAAAATGAGAAGGAGGAGTGGAAGAGACATTTTGGGGAGGTGAAGAGAGCAGTAGTAGGGAGATGATAGCAGTGAGGGGGAGATGTACAGGTTGTGGGGTGGAGCAGAGGGGTAAGGAAATGAGATGTGGGAACAGAGGATAGTAATATGAAGAGGAGAAGAGGGGTGTATTATATAAAGGTACACGGAGTGGGTCTTAGGCATGTAAGAGGTTTCCCAGGGTGTTTGCTTGCAGTCTTCCAGCATGCAGTAGAGCTTCTTGCTGTTGTTGTGTCTTCCTGCTGCTTGGGTTCTCCTGCTTTAGTTCAACTGCTGCGTTTAACTGCTTCTTCTACGCACTCGTTCAAGCCGCACTCAATCTGAAGCAGCACCCCCATCAGACTGTGCCCCCCATCAGAGATCTCCCCCATGAGCTGATCTAAATTTATAGGGAGATGCTCAAATGAGCATTCAACTCCACCCCAATTAATATAAATATACCAAAAAAGTGCAGCACATAAATCTTAAAGTGCATCCCAAAAAATTAAATAAGTGCATACTATAAAATGTCAAACAACAAATGTCAATATGTAGTGATATAATACACAGGATTTGCAAAATTAATAATAAAGTTCAAATATTCTTACACCTTTTCTGTTGCAACAAAAGAGATTAAATAAAAGTCCCATAAAAGATCCACCAAAAAACTTCCATGTTGGATACTAATGACACAAAACCCTCTGATCGCAGGTGGAGATAACTCCGGTCTTCCCACAGGATGAGCTTGATCCGTCTCGATGCCCATGAGGTCCTGATCCTGAGTCTTCTGAGGGGTTCTTCCTTAAGTTTCAGGCTTCCTGGAGAGTCTTGTGAGGAGGGAGAGCAGTTCCTGTTGCCATTTAAATCAGCTATGCATTCCAGATAGTGGTACACCAAAAGGAAAATTCAGGATGCACGCAATTGTCTGCATATGTGGCGGTGGGGAGGCTAAATTTTTTTTACTTTTAAATGTATGTTTTTATTTTTTTTTTTTAAATTATGATTTTATTGCTATCACATTGGGGACCAATAGTCCCCTATTTGATAGCATATAAGTGACAGGCCCTCTTTGTAGGGGAGAGGGGAGAGGGGTGGGGGGGGCAGTGTGTGCAAGGAGGAGGCACGAGAGAAGCAGTGTATACAGTAAGGGAGCAGTGTATACAGGCTGGCTCCCTCACTTGCTGCCGCTAAATGTCATTGCCAGTTTTTAAATGCAATTCCCGACTTTTTTTTCCTTCACTTTAAGTAAACAAAGGGGGTCACTGGGTAATGTCAGGGTGACCCCACCTCTTTGTTTACGTTAGTGGAGGAGCGAATGACAGCTTCTTGGAACTATAAAGTGAAGAAAAAAAAAAAGCTTGCAATTGTATTTAAAAACTGACAATAACATTTAATGGCAACAAGTGAGAGTATCTGTATACACTGCACCCTCACTGTATACACTGGTTACCTCATCTCCTGTCTTTCTACACCCCCCCCCCCCCAATCTGCAGTACACACACCCCCCCCAGCCAAATAATTGCGGCCCGAGGGACGAACTGAATGACTATTGGCACCTGCTCACTTTTTCCCATCGGCGAAAATTTGGTGCATCCCAAGTTCCAGATACCCCTCTTCTTCCAGGTGTGTTGCACTCCAGCAAGAGTACATGTACTGTTGGTGTATGTACTGTGGGTGTAATTGGGTTGTGGTTGACTCCCGAGGATGTGTTAGAGCGAGAAACACGTTGGACGGAGCAAAGAGTGCCGACGTCATGCTGCTGTATGGTTCAGTTTGCGGTGGCCATCTTGGCAAGTTGTGTGCTTAAAATTTTTTTGCTATAGGATTGTGCTTTTGGGTTTTAATAAAAACTACTACACTATATCTGGCTCCTGCTGGTGAGCACTTGTTCCACATAGCTATACAACCGATCTTCCGGCTCCAGACAGCAACGGCCCAATAGATGCCATTATCGGAAAGTTATTTTCCAAAAGCGACGTCTAAAGGACAGGGGACCATGGTGTAGAATGATTATATAGAGCTTGTATGCTGCCTATAATTTACGCAAAGCAAGCAAATTGTGTAAAAAAAAAAAAAATACTGATCACTTCCCCAAAGTAGTACAATGTTACTATGGTAACATTGTACTACTTTAGTCATAGTGAAATATGAAAAAAAAATCTTAAAAAAAAGAAAAAAAGTTTAATAAAAAATAAAAAAAAATTTTTTTCATACTGTCATCAGTCAGTGTCCCTGATCACCGCCATGCCAGTTCTATGATGCTGTACTGCACTGGTGACAATATGTAAAAAAAAAAAAATTGTGAAACTAATTTTTTTAATTTTCCGAAAAATTATGACAAAAAAAAAATACAAAAAACTCGCCATGCCTCTTATGAAGTACGTCGGACTGTCTACTCTGCAAAAAGGGGTCATTTGGAGGATATCTGTACTGTTCTGACATTCTTGGACCTCAAGAAATTAGATTGGCTGTCAGTACTTCAGGATTGATCAATATTCAGATATATACCATAGTTTGTGAACTCTATAACTTTCCTACAAACTAAAAAATACATCCTAATTTGGGTTATTTTCACCAAAGCCATGTAGCAGAATACATCTTGGCCTAAATTTATGAAGAACAATTATTTATTTGCAAACTTTTATAACAAACGAAGAAAAACTTTTTTTTTTTTCAAAATTTTTGGTCTTTTTTTGTTAAATTAGCAAAAAATAAAAACCCCAGTGGTGATTAAATACCACCAAAAGAAAGCTCTAGTTGTGTGAAGAAAATGATAAAATTTTAGTTTGGGTACAATGTTGTATGACCGCGCAATTGTCATTCAAAGTGTGAGAGTGCTGAAAACCTGAAAACTGGCCTGGGCAGGAAGGTGTAAAATTGCCCGGTATTGAATTGGTTAAGGAAGACGTATTGGTTGGCTGAATTTTTTTTTTTCCATAAACAATTGTATTGAGAAAAGTGGCACAATGATAACATATAAAAAAATTACATTCGGATCACGTATAAAACTCAGCAAATGGCCGTATCCCCTGACGGGATATACATCTGAAGCACACATAGCACAGTGTTCATCAATTAACACTGCTTAAATTAAGAATACACAAAAAAAAAAAAAACCAAACATGCTCCAAACAAAAACCGACAGAGAATGAAGTGAACATAACAATTGGGTACAGAAATCAGCCAATCCTCATGTGTTCCCTTTAACCACCTCCCACCCGTCATATAAGGTAATGACGGGCGCAAGGTGGTTCTCTCGTTCTGGGAGGACGACATATGACGTCCTCCCATTCTAACCGCGCATGCGAGGCTCTGGGAGTGCGCAGCGTGGCGATCGGCAGTGCGCTGTGTCCCTCAGACACAGAGGATCACCGATCAATGGAAAGAGCTGAAGATTTCAGCTCGGTCATGTTATCAGCTGTGTCCAATCACAGCTGATCACATGCAAATGGAGAAATACCGGTTATCGGCATTTCTCTTCTCACGAGCTGTCACGCATTCCTCGGAGGGGACATATACACTGATCATCAGAGCACTGATCATCAGGGTGCACTGATGATCAGTGTAGCCCCCGCAGTGTTAACGGTCAGTGCCCATCAATGCCAGATGTTAGTGTTCATCAGTGCCACGTGCCAGTGCCTATCAGTACCACATCAATCCCACATATCAGTGCCTACCAGTGCACATGAATGCAACATATCAGTGCCCATCTGAGCTGCCTTTCAGTGTCACCTATCAGTGCCACCTATCAATGCCAGTCAGTGCCACCTATCAGTGCAAGTCAGTGCCCACTATCAGTGCCCATCAGTGCTTCCTAACAGTGCCAGTCAGTGCTATCAGTGCCACCTATCAGTTCCATATATGAGTGCTAGATAAAATAAATAGGGTATGCGGCGCTATAAGATAAGACTCATACAGTCAACCTTATAACAGTCAATCGAGCATAGACAATTCATATAATGTATATTAGAGAAGATAAATCCATAAAATGATGACAGCAAGGCACTCAACATACTCCAAATCCAGTCCGACCTCTGGAAAATCTAGTGCGATTATGCGCTTACCACAAAGACATACAAACTGAGCGTTGTATGTATAACATCATAGAGTGGACATCAAGGTCTGGTCAGCAGTTTAGGAAGCATCCGGTCACCATGGTGGACACTCGGGGATGACGGAACACACACTCGGGGGTCACTGCAGGCTCACCGGCAGGTCCAACGATGTCCAGACTCCTAATGGCACTCCTCCCAAAAGCTCCACCTTGCGAGGCCTCAATCAGCAGACAAGCTAGGCCAGGCGAGTCATTTCCAGGGAGATCATTGAGAAAAAGGCAGTCTGAAGTGACCCCCGAGTGTGTGTTCCGTCATCCCCGAGTGTCCATCATGGTGACCGGATGCTGCATAATGGCACTAGATTTTCCAGAGGACTAAGGAGTAAGTTGTTACTTGAGCAATTATTGATTGAATTGTGTTCCAGAACGGTTGGAGCATTGGGCAGTCACACCATATGTGTAGAATTGTACCAGCCGCTTGGAAGAATCTCCAACAGCTACATAAGGCTCAACATAAGGCTACATAAGGGTTTAATGCTACATTGAAGTTGGCACTTAAAATCAGAATGCCCGATTGGAAAGTTGTTAATGCTTTCGCAATTTTATGGAAAAAGCTAACTTGCGCCATATTGGGGCTGTATATGTTAGCTAGTGTGATCGGCCTGTTGTAGAGGAGACCTTTAAGGAAGAGGAACCGACCCTCTGAGTCCTCAAGAGAATCAGTATTCGTAAGCGGGAGTCTTAGACATTAAAATGGATACACCTTTTGCTTTCACCTCTGTATTAACTGCATGATATACTGTCGGGTACATTGCATTGGAGAATTTAGGGACACGGTCGGCACAGAAGTGAGTTTCCTGAATGAAAATCACATCTGCTCGTAAGCTTTTCATATAAAAGTCAATAGTTGTGAGTTTTTCAGGCAGATTTAGACCTCTAGCTTTGAGAGATGCCACTGAAAGCATATGAGAAGCATGCAAGGTTGTGGGAGGCATTGTCTCCTATGTACGGAGGGAGCGTCGGTGTGTTTTATCTATCACTGAGGGAAGTGAGTAATAAACAGGGGAAACAAGGTCAGATATTTAGAGTGACACTTCAGAGAGTTGCAGACCAAAAAAAAAAAAAAAAAAAGGGGGAGTGGTGGGATAAGGTAAGAAAAATAGAGGGCGGTAAGGAGAGAAGGTGGAGACAGGAAAGCAGGAGAGGGGCAGAAAAGAGGGCTAATAAGCATCTCTATTCAATCATATAGAGTACGAAAGGGGGTGAACAGGAGAACTGGGCAAAAAATATAATAAAAATCCGGCGACAGGGTAGTCCAGCTACTCCGTCCTTTATTGTTGTCTTATGCGGTTATTGCTTTTGTTGTTGTTTTGTTTTACTGTTTGTGCCCTGGTGCAGACAGGTTCAGTCGGACTCTAGGGAGTTCACTGTGTGGGGTTGTGGGTGAGCCCAGTTGTTGCTTTGGTTTATTTGCCCACCCCTCCTTTGTGGTACTGCCTTGGGATGTCCCTGTTTGGTCAAGAATAGAGAGACTGTATCCATCAATGAATGTAAAAGAAAATCAGATTTTTTGTTACCATAAAATCCCTTTCTCTGAGGTCATTGACTAACTGGCTTGCCTATAGCAGAGAATGGGTTTACTGCCCATAGGAGGTCCCAATTGTTTTTCTGCTTCATGTTCTACTTCTGTAGGTAGCAGTATAAAACTGTTTGGTCAAGAATAAAGAGAGAATGTGTCCGTCAGTGAACTCAGAGAAAGTAATTTTACGGTGAATAGTAAAAAGCCTGTTATATACAAATTTAAACTTGACTGTTATGTGTAGAAAAAGGCAGTTGATACCCAGCAATTGACCACAAGAAACCAATAGGCACATTTGCAGCATGGTATGTTGGTTTCAGTACTGAGAATCCAGCACTGGGTGTGGGGCCTTTTGGTGTCAATTAATTAAGTTCTGCAGTGTGTTCTTTAAATCTGTCAAATAAATATGTGGAATCAGCGCTCAGCAGAAAATATACAGCAGCTCACACTTAAAGGTCAATACGCCAAACCCTTCAAGATGAAATATACTTAATAGTGCAGTGTTTACAAACAGTTCTCTCCTTTTTGCACGTTATACTTTTTAAAGTATAATTAACAAATAAAGAAAGATAAAGGTTAAGTGACAATAATTTAGTCGGGGGGCGTGGCTTGAGCCCGGAGGATGATGGCCGCCTGTTCCCGGAGCTCCGACATATGGAGGACACAGCACCTGTCACAAGCAGGGAGAGCTGACCGTTACATGGGGAAGGCTGATAGGAAAGCCTCCGCCCCACGATCGCGGTCCTCCCGCCCGATGAGTGGTCCCCCAAGCCACAGCATACCGGAGCTATTCCGGTCCCAGGCCCTGGAGCACACTGTGGCCTCCTCCCACTCTGCACACAGAGCATCCCACTCTGCACACAGAGCATCCCACTCTCGTAGCAGGAGCCCAGCTGCAGCTGCCACAACACATCCCCCAGCAGGATCCCCTCTCACTATAGGGGATCTTAAGGCAGTGGCACTAGATATTTGTATATTGACATGCAGGCAGTGGAACAAAGATTAGAAGCAGTGGAAGACAAAATCATCACACAGGATCTTGCCCTACATTGATATGTGCAAACTGGTAGATTGTCAAGGTCCTACCTTTCCTCAGACCTTGTGCTGCTCCATGTCCTGGCATCCATCTTAGGTGTCTGCAAAGCATTGTGGGATCCTTTATGCTTTCAGCCCTCTGCGGCTCCTCCCCCCAGGAGGTGGCGGCTTATCACATATACAGTAAGTCTGCTGTTTGTGGCTGTCCATTGCATTCGTGTCCTGTCTGTTGCACAACAGAAAGCTCCTATTTAGCTACTCATTGCTTTCCTGGATACCAACTCGGCTTTGGCTAAGACTCCTCCTGGCTTCTGACCCCGGCTCTGGCGACCATTCTTCCTGGCTCCTGATCCCGGCTCTGGCGACCATTCTTCCTGGCTCCTGATCCCGGCTCTGGCGACGATTCTTCCTGGCTCCTGATCCCGGCTCTGGCGACGATTCTTCCTGGCTCCTGATCCCGGCTCTGGCGACGATTCTTCCTGGCTCTTGACCCCGGCTTTGGCTACGATTTCCACTGTTGGACTTGCATAGACTCTTGTCTTATTTTTATATTAATAAACCTACCTTTAATTGCACCTCCTTGTGTGCAAACTCGCCAAAACTCCTAACTACCCTGAAGGGGCTCCCGAAAACCTTAAATAGCAGCATGAAAAAACTCTGCGGCAAAAGCTAGCATCCGCAGATGCCAATACATTAACCTTATAAAAATTTGTAAAAGTGTGCACAAATGACCAGGTCACCAACCTTGCAACTGTGAGAAAACAGACGCCTCATGTAGGAACACCCTGGAGGCACTAACCAGGTGGAGGGCTACGTGATGGGAAAGGGAGGCTCCTGCCCCTTAATGGCATGGTCACTTGCAGAATAAAATGGGAAATAGTGACAGAGGAGGCAGTCATGCCTTTCCTTGGACCATCCATTAGCACAAAGAGGCAGTCGGACCTCCAGAAGGTGGCGGTCACAGATAAGTACACACAAACCACTCAGACCATGTCTTAGGAGTGCAAAGCCATGCCCTTGGGGTGTGAGGCAGAGGACACAATGGAGAGACAATGGTCTTTTCAGATGGAAACCCAACACCACCTAAAGAAGGAAAGAAGGGGATGGATGAAGAACCACCTTAGAGATAGATAGAAAGGCTCAAAAGGACAAAGCTGCCAATTCAGACACCTGCTGAGAAGAGGTGATGGCGAGCAGGAAGGCAACATTCTTCTTTCTAGCTACACAACCCCCTGTCCCTCAGAACCTAGCTCTCAAAAGCCTCCTGAAGAGGCAATAGCCAAGGAGTGTTTGTAACCAGCCGCACCACGTTGGCATACCACAGATGAGGCCAGTCCGGAGCCACCAGAATAGCTGGAATTCTTTCATACTCTATCCTGCTCAGTAGATGAGGAATCAGCTTGAGGGGAGGAAAATGGTCAAGAAGAAGGTACTGATCCCATGTCGCCACCAGGGCATCCATTGTATCTGCCAGAGAATCTCTCGTTCTTACAACAAACATCAGAACCTTTCAGTTGAGGAAGAACACTCCAACAGATCCATGTCCAGTGACCACTACTGAAGACAAAGCTGTTGGAAAACCTCAAGCTTCAGGGAGCACTCCCCCGATCAAGCACCTAATCATTGAGGTAATCCGCCTGCCAATTTTCAACACCAGGGTTGTGCACGGCTGACAGAGCTGGAACAAACCATTTCGTCCACCGCAGAAAGTGAGAAGCCTCCAGCACCGCTGCTGCACTTCTCATACAGTCTTGATGTCTGGTGATGGTGGTGTTCAATTGGATCCTTATCAGAAGACCCCTGAGGAGATCTGTCTAGTGCTCCAGAGACAGCCTGATTGCTCCAAGCTTCAGGTACCCCCCTGGGGTAACCCCTGCTCACTGGGGGCTGTCTTCTGCACATAAAAGATACTCACCCACCCAGCGGATGCCGCTGCAGGTGGCACCACTGTACATGGGACCCTGAAGGGAAAGAGGTAGAAAGGACACCCCCAGACCAGACGAGAGGGAGACACAACAGGTAAGACACCACCTGCCTGCCAAGAGGAACGGTATGCTGCCCACATTCTGCTGACCCTATGTCTTTCACAGAGAAGTCCACCAAAGAGTATCACATACTGCACCAGTCAAAGTTTACCAGGGAAAACAAGACGGCTGCTGCCAGCTACACAAAAAAGGTCACCAGCAAAATGGCAGCCTGGCCTGTCTCCAACAAAATTGCCACCAAAATCACCAGGCAAAATGGCTACGGAGGCTCCAAAAACATGGCTCCACGGAGGGAGAACGACATCCACACAACCCTACCAGAGAAGTACACACCTACTCCTCCACTGCCCCAGGGGGACTCAGGCAGTTCTGATGATTGAACTGACAGGTAGGAGGGGAGAAGCGAAGGGTGGGAGGGATACCAGCAGCTAGGGGTGGGGGGGACCCTGCAGGACCGAACACCCCAGTAAATACCTGAACCCCACAGGGAAGGGACATCTACTTATCAGTCCAGCAGAGCATGCGGGTAGGGCTCCCATGACAGACCTTCCTCTCCATCTAAGTGGGGGGGGGGGGGGGGGGCTGTTGGCCAGAGTAACACTGACATGGACTTCAGTGACATTTAGCTCACTGGCCACCCTGGTGAAGGATGGTGCTGTCACAGCTGACCCAATGCGTAACTAAAAGGTGTGGGTGCGATCGTTGGCCAAACTGGGGTGACCACTGGATCTAGATCATCTAGCCTGTCACCCAGACTGGCTGTTGATAGAGCTAAGCAAAAAATAAATAAATAAATAACCCCCCCCCCCCCCCAAAAAAAGAAGAAAAAAAAAAGTGTGTGGAACCACAGGTTCCAGCAGGGAACCAGGTACATACTCCAGAACACTAGACAGAAATAATTGGCTTGCTTATAGCAGAAAGGGTTTTTTTTTTACCTAGAAAGGAGTGCCAATAGGAGGGGCCAAGTTGTGTCTGCATAGTGTCCTACTCATGTAGGTGGCGATTTAAAACCCTGTTTGGTCAAAAAAGGAAGCAGAGAGGCTCTGCCTGTCAAACACAAGAGAAAAAAAAACATATACATACACACATACAGTATATATACATACAGTATATATAAATATATATATTTTTTAATTACACTTATCACACACACATTATACAAAAACAAAAATACACGCACTGTTCACTTACCTGTCATTAGCCCAATGTAGCAATAACTGTACAAAAAAATTTCATTCAGACTGGGAATCTTGGTTATCATGCCAACAGATGAGTGACTTGAAAATGAGGCCACTTCCTGTTTCTTGGCTCGGCTGAATTCTTGCACCTCATTTGCCAAGCTCACAAGCTGAAATACATTAGCAGAGACTGTAGATAACACAACTGAAGGAAAGAGTAACACAATATATCCAGATTGTCATTTTGTTGCACACAGCCTAATGCATGAGGCGACATGAAATAAGTTTTCAGTATTTTAGAAGCGTGTTAAAGTGTTACTAAACCTACAACAGTAAATTCAATCTGTATATGCAGTAAATAATGCTTGTTATACTCACTGTGGAACCTGAGGGGTTAATCCTCTGCATTGTGTAAAAAGGTGCTTAATCCTGTCTTCTCTGATCCTCCCCTTCTTCCACAGTCCTCAATCCATCTGCTGATAGTACAGAGCCCTATGAGACACTCTGCACATACTTAGTTTGGTGTGTATTGCTAGGAGTTTTTTTTTTTTTTGGGAGGGTGCATGTGATCAAGACAGGGTCAAGCAGCACTGTCCAAAAGGGTCAGGGGTCATGAAGCCTCAGAACAGTCAGAGAATGAAAACTCTTCCTATAAGCTTTAACTAGTGCTCGGCCAGACAGAAGTCACAAGACTACTATATACTGCTGATGAGAAAAGGTATTTAGCAGAAAATAATTGCATTTCAATGTTTTGTGCACTGTAAGAGACCAGATATAGTGAATGCAGGGTCACGATGGGTTTAGTAACACTTTAAACCCCCACCTGTACCAATAAATTGCTAGTCCCTGAACAGAGGAATTTTGATATACCTGTAAATTCCATATCTTCAAGCACGGTACAGGACACAGGCAGTGTATTCATACACCATGGGTTACAAGCTCGTACCATCAGGGGATTGTACACTAGCAAGCTTTTGAGGACACATGTTCCCTATAACCCTAGCCCACTCCATGAATCTTCAATTTTATAGCAAGCAATGCAGAGCAACAATGAGAATTTAAGGAGGGTGTCATGTAGCTAATGCTTCACTTTATGATATGAAATCAAGGGGTCAAAATACCTCTTAATCTTACAGTACATGACAAAGGCAGCATATCCATACACCATGGGGCATCTCCAAGCAACGAATACAAGATTAAGCAACAAATGGAACCGTGCCAACAGGCCCAATAAACAGGAGTAAACCCCATGTTCAGATTGCTGCTGCTAGATCCTTGCGGCTGAAAGCTGCATCTGTGAAATACTGCACATCCACCTGGTAAAATTTGAGAGATTATGAACAGAAAAAGAGGTGTGGCCTGTGACGGGCACGGCGTCAGACCCCAGCCCTTCTCACCAAACTCGTGACCGAAGGACTAGCCAATCTAAAACCGTGCTGTCAGGTACATAACAATGCCACGCCCAGCTGCACCCTGCACAAAGATTTTTCCAGCTAATGGACTACAATCTATGTACCTGCAGCCTGGACGCTATTGTTCCTGGGTCGGGTAATTTACTCAATTAACCCTTCACACTGCCACCACCTCCTTTTTGTATAGAGAAAGAGGAAACTCAGCAATACACTAGGATGATTGGTTAACCGTCAGTATTCCGCTATCTCTACAGACCGGTTATACAGAGGGTTAAATACTCATAATATAAATAACTATTAGTAGTGCAGCGCTATAACTTGTAAAATGCTAATACACATATATATATAAACATGCAATATAAGTAATACCCCTATCATGGGGTTTATCTGTGTCCACTCTCAGTGCTGTGAGAAATGCTATACAGTGAAGTCCACACACTATATCGGACTCTTGAATGACTCTTTAGTGCATGTGCTCCACACTAAGTGCAAACAAACGAGGTGTCAATCCTAAGTGACAGGGGTGCCCCCTCACCTTCCTGCCCAGGCCCCTCAGGACCAATGAGCCAAATGATGCTTTATTGTTCCTCCACAGACCGTCAGATCCTCCTCAGCAGTAATGGTGGGACCCTTTCTTTAGTAATGGAATTTAGAACCTCTCCAAATACATTCCCAGCAAGGCAAAGAAATCCAGCATAGTGTAAAACCATTTATTTGCATAAAATGTAATAAACACTTAGAAATTCCTACTCACACTTTAGTAGGTGTAAAACCGCTTTTTCACCACGCTATGGGTGTACTGCATGCATGGATTCTGATAAGGTGTACCAAAATGGCGCCTACGTCGGACGTGACGTCACCGCGTCAGCCGCGTCACCGCTACGACTCCTCCCACGAACATATCTACGCGTTACGTCACGATTGGACCACGTGACTTCATCAGGATATACGCCCATCATGGGCCGGCTTTCTATTTATCTCTCTCCCCGGCCAATTGCATGTCTAGGGGTGGTGGTCTAGCAGCCATTTTCTTGGAGTTCGTCCTCATACCTCAATTTAAAGACAGTTATCCTACAGCCCAAAGATTCTGTATGATCTCTTGCTCCATATTGCTCTCGACACTCCCTATAATACTCTACTACAGGGTGCCATCGTAAGATCCCTCGCTTTTGCATAAAGAAAATAGATTTATTAAAATAGATTTATTAAAAAACATCAATAAAATGAATTATAAATAAAAATATAATTTGTGTATATCAGCTAATAGGTAACCAAAACCCCCATTTATTAGACTACAGAATACCACTATCTGCAGTGTATACCGATAGTGTGATGTCACAACTCAATGCGGATGATAGAAAAATAAAAATAAAAACACATAAAAATCATATAATAAAAAATCATGTAATACAATATGACTTTTGTATAATCTAAACCATTCATAAAGAATATCATTATAACCTTAAACTGAAGTCACATGCTCTACTCAAATATCCATATAGCGGTAATACTTTTGTATCACCCTCACTGCATCATAACCTGATCATACACTGATCCTATATCGTATCTATATCACGTAAATAGGCTCAGAGGCCCTATTCATGCCCATAATGACATTCCAAAACTCTAGACCATATCCTAGAGTGAAAGGAAAGGGGCAGACTAATATGAATACAACCGAAACATCTTCTGTTAATACATCCCCAGAGAAAGAGTGCAAAAAAGAAATACCAGTAGTAGTAAGAAACAATGAACAGCATAAACAATCTTACCAGCAACAAACTTCACAAGTATATCATACTCCAAATAATAATAAGGGGAAACCCAGGAATGGAGGGCCACAAAGTAATAAATATCAGGGGAAGGGATATGGGAACCAGTGGAAACCATATTACCCACAACCCAGAGTACAATATCAACCAAGAATGAACCAAGGACCTCAATATAGACAAGAATACAGACCATCGAATAGAAATCAAGATTATGAATCAAATGATAGGAACTATTATGATACAAGAAGCCCCATATCAATGTATAACCAATATGAACCATTACAATACGATCACCCACAACAAGGTTTTTTAGAGAGGGGTCATATGGGAAGAAGTCCCGGAGGAGAGAGAATGAAAAGCCCCCCAAGAGGAGGAGGGGATGCAGAGCAGGGACAAAAGAACAAAAGAAAAAGAGACCAATAGGGAGGGGAGTGTTCAATCTTAGTGGTGTAGAACTGTCGAGGGAAGAAATAGAAGTTTTAGATAAAAGGACTTAAATATGCCCCCCCTAAGGCTGCTAATAAATTTGACATATATATTGATATGCTCAAATTTACGAGGAAATTGAATATTAAAAAATATTTCCTAGGGCTACCTAGTACCACAAATACCACAAGACAAAATATTAGCACTATTACCCATACAAATTTGAGAAATAAATCCCTTTTCAATCCACAAATCTCCAGAAATAACCAAATTGAAGTTTATAAGAAGATGGTCTATCATGATTTGGAGAAATTGAAGATTTCTCATATATCTAGGAATAAGATGATTCAAACAGGCATTTAGAAATTATCACAAAGAAACAACATAGTAATTAGACCAGCGGATAAGCGAGGGGGAATTGTGGTCTTGTCAAAAGACCACTACCTACAAGAGCTAAACTCCCAACTATCAGACACCACTACTTATAAAACTCTCCAGAAAGATCCAACTACAACATATAAAAAAGAATTAAAGGAACGAATAAAGAAAGGAGTAGAAAGTAAAATTCTGACAAAGAAGGAATCCAGATATTTGATACCGGATACATGCAGGATTCCAGTGATTTATTTAGTCCCCAAGATACATAAGGACCAGCAAAATCCACCAGGGAGGCCGATCGTTAACGGCATATATTCGATCCTAGCCCGATTGGGGCAATACATCGATATACAGTCATGGCCGAAATTGTTGGCACCCTTGATATTTCTCCAGGAAATCATGTATTTCTCACGAAACGTATTGCATTAACACATGTTTTGCTATACACATGTTTATTCCCTTTGTGTGTATTGGGACAAAACAAAAAAAGGGAGGAAAGAAAGCAAATTCGACATAATGTCACACAAACCTCCAAAAATGGGCTGGACAAAAGTATTGGCACCCTTTCACAACTGCGGATAAATAAGAATGTTACAAGCATGTGATGCTCCTGTAAACTCACCTGGGGCAAGTAACAGGTGTGGGCAATATAGAAATCACACCTGAAAGCAGATAAAAAGGAGAGACGTTCACTTAACCTTTGCATTGTGTGTCTGTCTGTGCCACACTAAGCATGGACAACAGAAAGAGGAGACGAGAACTGTCTGAGGACCTGAGAACCAAAATTGTGGCAAAATATCAACAATCTCAAGGTTACAAGTCCATCTCCAGAGAACTAGATTTGCCTTTGTCCACAGTGCGCAACATTATCAAGAAGTTTGCAACCCATGGCACTGTAGCTAATCTCCCTGGTCGTGGACGGATGAGGAAAATTGATGAAAGATTGCAACGCAGAATAGTCCGGATGGTGGATAAGCAGCCCCAAACATGTTCCAAAGACATTCAAGCTGTCCTGCAGGCTCAGGGAGCATCAGTGTCAGCGCGAACTATCCGTCGACATTTAAATGAAATGAAACGCTATGGCAGGAGACCCAGGAGGACCCCACTGCTGACACAGAGACATAAAAAAGCAAGACTACAGTTTGCCAAAATGTACTTGAGTAAGCCAAAAGCCTTCTGGGAAAACGTCTTGTGGACAGATGAGACCAAGATAGAGCTTTTCGGTAAAGCACATCATTCTACTGTTTACCGAAAACGGAATGAGGCCTACAAAGAACAAAACACAGTACCTACGGTAAAATATGGTGGAGGTTCAATGATGTTTTGGGGTTGTTTTGCTGCCTCTGGCACTGGGTGCCTTGACTGTGTGCAAGGCATCATGAAATCTGAGGATTACCAAAGGATTTTGGGTCGCACTGTAGGGCCCAGTGTCAGAAAGCTGGGTTTGCGTCCAAGATCCTGGGTCTTCCAGCAGGACAATGACCCCAAACATACGTCAAAAAGCACTCAGAAATGGATGGCAAAGAAGCGCTGGAGAGTTCTGAAGTGGCCAGCAATGAGCCCAGATCTAAATCCCATTGAACACCTGTGGAGAGATCTTAAAATTGCTGTTGGGAAAAGGTGTCCTTCCAATAAGAGAGACCTGGAGCTGTTTGCAAAGGAAGAGTGGTCCAAAATTCCGGGTGAGAGGTGTCAGAAGCTTATTGATGGTTATAGGAAGCGACTGATTTCAGTTATGTTTTCCAAAGGGTGTGCAACCAAATATTAAGTTAAGGGTGCCAATACTTTTGTCCAGCCCATTTTTGGGGTTTTGTGTGACATTATGTCATATTTGCTTTTCTGCCTCTGTTTTATATTTGTTCCAATACATACAAAGGGAATAAACATGTGTATAGCAAAACATGTGTTAATGCAATACCTTTTTTGTGTGAAATACTTGATTTTCAGGAAAAATATCAAGGGTGCCAACAATTTCGGCCATGACTGTATTTCTACAACCATTAGTCAAAAATACTCCAGCTTACCTTAAAGACACAAAACATCTTATCCAAATATTGGATAATATTCAGGGTAGTGAGGAACTTTGTCTAGCCAGTGCCGATGTCTCATCACTATACACCATCAATCATGAAGAAGCCATAGCCTCCACAAGATGGGGCCTAGGTAAATTTAGTAGCCTGATAGAAAGACAACAAGGTTATATTATTGATGGTCTTGATTTTTGCCTAATGCACAACTACTTTTGGCACGGACATCAATATTACCAACAGATTAGAGGAGTGGCAATGGGGGCTCGGTTTGCCCCCAGCGTTGCCAACCTTCATGGCTCACTGGGAACAGGATGCAGTATATTACCAGACTCCAAAACAATTACTATTATATAAGCTGTTCATTGATGATGCAATTATCCTATGGGAAGGAAATAGGGATTCCCTACAGATATTTCTAAATACCCTTAATAATAACAACAAGAATATTAAGTTCTCTTGGGAAATAGACACAAAAACAATACATTTCTTAGATTTGAGCATTAAAATTTAAGGAAATAAATTGATCACCACCACATATTTCAAGGGAATTGATTGTAACGGATATATTCCGCTAGAAAGCTGCCACTTTCCTTTGTGGCTTTTTAACATACCCAAAGGACAATTTGTGCGACTGAGAAGAAATTGTACTAGGGAAGAGGACTATGACCAACAAGTCCAAATCCTGAGCAAACGGTTTGAGGGAAAAAGGGTATAGAAAGGAATTTATTTCCACTAAAATTGAGGAAGTAAGGAAGACAAAGAGAACCCAACTCCTCACAGATAAAAATAGAACACAGCAAAGTGATGATCAAGTACCTATTATTTTGGACTTCAATGTACAATATAAGAAAATAGAGAAAATCTGTTTGAGACATTGGCCTATACTTAAATCTGACCCAGGTCTGGAAAAATGTATATCTGAGAAACCTAGATTCATATATAGAAAGGCACCATCAGTGAGGACACAATTAGTCAAGAATGTGATTGATCCTCCCAGGGTCAATCAGCGAACCACAGTAATTGATCTTAAAGGATTTTATCCCTGTAAGACATGTTATGCATGCAAGGAGACCAATGGTATCAACATAAGAACTAAGCAGTTTCAGGCTAACAACACAGGAATTACGTACACTATTAGAGATTTTATGCGGTTTGCAATACATAGGGAGGACAAAGCAACCAATGTGGAAAAGGATTAGAGAACATGTGCAAAATATTAAGAAGGGTGTTTCGAAGCACAGTGTATCTAGACACTTTTCCACACCATCAAAATGATCCTTCGTCACTCCGATTTTGGGGCATAGAGAAATATAAGGGTCACTGGAGAGGGAGTAATATGGTTAAAAGCCTTAGTCAGGCGGAGTCCAGATGGATCTTCCTGATGAGGTCACAAGTTCCAAGGGGTCTAAATGTGGACTTCAACCTCAAGTGCTTCATCAGTGACTTCTAAATAGCATCTATATATTTACATGTAATCTGGAGATTTATCCGCAACGACTAGTATGATGTATTTATGGGTAATATGTGGTGGATTAGTGTATTCTACAAGTATGGGATAGAACTTTCCTTTCACTCTAGGATATGGTCTAGAGTTTTGGAATGTCATTATGGGCATGAATAGGGCCTCTGAGCCTATTTACGTGATATAGATACGATATAGGGTCCGTGTATGATCAAGTTATGATGCAGTGAGGGTGATACAAAAGTATTACCGCTATATGGATATTTGAGTAGAGCATCTGACTTCAGTTTAAGGTTATAATGATATTCTTTATGAATGGTTTTAGATTATACAAAAGTCATATTGTATTACATGATTTTTTATTATATGATTTTTATGTGTTTTTATTTTTATTTTTCTATCATCCGCATTGAGTTGTGACATCACACTATCGGTATACACTGCAGATAGTGGTATTCTGTAGTCTAATAAATGGGGGTTTTGGTTACCTATTAGCTGATATACACAAATTATATATTTATTTATAATTCATTTTATTGATGTTTTTTAATAAATCTATTTTAATAAATCTATTTTCTTTATGCAAAAGCGAGGGATCTTACGATGGCACCCTGTAGTAGAGTATTATAGGGAGTGTCAAGAGCAATATGGAGCAAGAGAATATACAGAATCTTTGGGCTGTAGGATAACTGTCTTTAAATTGAGGTATGAGGACAAACTCCAAGAAAATGGCTGCTAGACCACCACCCCTAGACATGCAATTGGTCGGGGAGAGAGATAAATAGAAAGCCGGCCCATGATGGGCGTATATCCTGATGAAGTCACGTGGTCCAATCGTGACGTAACGCGTAGATACGTTCGTTCGAGGAGTCGTAGCTGTGACGCGGCTGACGCGGTGACGTCACGTCTGACGTAGGCGCCATTTTGGTACACCTTATCAGAATCCATGCATGCAGTACACCCATAGCGTGGTGAAAAAGCGGTTTTACACCTACTAAAGTGTGAGTAGGAATTTCTAAGTGTTTATAGCGTTTTATGCAAATAAATGGTTTTACACTATGCTGGATTTCTTGCCTTGCTGGGAACGTATTTGGAGAGGTTCTAAATTCCATTACTAAAGAAAGGGTCCCACCATTACTGCTGAGGAGGATCTGACGGTCTGTGGAGGAACAATAAAGCATCATTTGGCTCATTGGTCCTGAGGGGCCTGGGCAGGAAGGTGAGGGGGCACCCCTGTCACTGTGGATTGACACCTCGTTTGTTTGCACTTAGTGTGGAGCACATGCACTAAAGAGTCATTCAAGAGTTCGATATAGTGTGTGGACTTCACTGTATAGCATTTCTCACAGCACTGAGAGTGGACACAGATAAACCCCATGATAGGGGTATTACTTATATTGCATGTTTATATATATATGTGTATTAGCATTTTACAAGTTATAGCGCTGCACTACTAATAGTGATTTATATTATATTGTATTGTATGACTGGGTTGTGGCATTTCAAGTGCCAGCTGCTTAGCAATAGGGGATTTAATAGCGTAGGAGGTATACTATACATTTTTTTAGTTTACTTACAATCTAAATACTCATAGTAGCGTTCTCTTTAGAGGCAGGGATTCGTAAATTGCAATACAGAGCTATATAAACAGTTCAACGCTTTTAGAAAGTAAGATTTATTACCAAAAGGTTAAAAGGGTGCAGTACGAATATTTACATAAAGATGTAACCAATATATATATATATATAAATATACAAAGCACAACAACACAGCAAACAGATAACAGAAAGAAGTTTAGGTAAATAAGTACTTGCCAAATAAATGTCTGGGGTTAAGCAGTTCCAAGTCTGATGAGCAAAAAGAAAAAGGATTTCTGGTCTCTGATCTGGTTTCATTGTTGCCGCGAGATTCTCCTTTGCGTTGTGTCCGATAAATGTTATATCAAACGGTCCTCACTTGTCTGACTGCTCCTTTTTCCTACACAAAATCAACTAGTATCTTCCTACCACGACAAGCCAATACCTTATTTGACAAGAGGATTGTTAGGCAGAGCTCAGCATCGTACGCTGCTTGCATTCCTGAGGGAGGGGGGAAATCGGAGGAGGGAGACTGATTTGGGAGTTTAAGAGAAATACCAAAATGTAGTTGTTTTGAGCAGAATGGATGACTGCGCCCATCTCTGTGTGCATAATTGTGACACAGCCCAACAGAGTTCATGCTCATGTTGTACACAGATTAGTCTTGTCAATTTAAGAAGGTGCTCAAAAACAACAACTTGGTATGTGTTTAACAAACCTGTCCACAGAATCTCTTTCTTCCGTTTAAATCGCACCACAATGGACAAGATTATAGACTTGCACAAGGCTGGAATGGGCTACAAGACCATCAGCAAGAAGCTTGGTGAGAAGGAGACAACTGTTGGAGTGATTATGCGCAAATGGAAGCAATACAGAATAACCATCAATCGCTCTAGGTCTGGAGCTCCATGCAACATTTTGCCTCACGAGGTAAAGATGATCATGAGAAAAGTGAGGGATCAGCCCAGAACTACATGGGAGGAGCTTGTGATTGAGCTCAAGGAAGTTGAGACGACAGTCACCAAATAAACCATTAGTAACAGAATACGCTGCCATGGATTGAAATCCTGCAAGGTCCCCCTCCTCAAGAAGGCACATGTACAGGCCTGTCTGAAGTTTGCCAATAAACATCTAAATGATTCAGAGATGGATTGAGTGAAAGCGCTGTGGTCAGCGGAAACCAAAATTGTGCTATCTTGCATTATCTTGACTCGTTGTGTTTGGAGGAAGAATAATGCTGACCATGACCCTACATACATCATCCCTACAGTCAAGCACGGGTGGTGGAAACATTATGCTTTGGGGCTGTTTTTTGGGGCATCTTTGCTGCATTGAGGGGCCAATGGACGGGGCCATGTATTGCAAAATCTTGGATGAGAACCTTCTTCCTTCAGCCAGAAGGCTGAAGATGGGTCAAACACCACCAAGGCAACAAAAGAGAGTGTCAAGAAGAAGCACATTAAGGTCATGGAGAGGACTAGTGAGTCTCCAGATCTTAATCCTATAGAAAATTTATGGAGGAAGCTGAAACTTCTAGTTGCCAAGTGACAGGCAAGAAACCTTAAGGATTTAGAGAAGACCTAGAAAGAAGAGTGGATAAAAATTCCTCCTGAGATGTGTGCAAACCTGGTAACCACCTACAAGAAACGTCTTACCTCTGTGCTTGCCAACAAAAGGTGTCAGGAATGGACTCACCACAGGTGCTGCTGGGGCTCACCTGCCTTGTGGGCTGCAGTACCAGTGCTTGCCAACAGGTGCTCTCAGCAGCCAGAATCTCACTACTGCAGTCAAGCCATCACCTGAGGCTGATTGCAGGAGGTGTATTTAAGCAGGACCAGGCCTGCAATCAGTGCCTTGGTGTTTGTTCCCATGAGCCCCTGTACCTGCATCCTGTCTGCTTCCTGCCTGCACCGACCCCGGCTATTCCTGACCACTCTCCTGCCTACTCCTTTGTACCTTGTCTGCCCGATAGTTACCAACCTGGCCTGCCTGACTACGTTTGTGTTCCCGCACATACTGTGATCTGTTGGAGGTTTGGTTTTTGCACTGTGTGTTTGGGTGTACTGCATAGTCTTTAATAAATTATATTGTTTTATACCATACTCGAAGCCTGCGTTTCCCTGTGTCAGTCCACACATCTCTGGTCATACCTGGATCCCTGATATAAGGTTTCTCCACCAAGTAATAAGTCATGCTTTGCTTGGGGATAAAATACTTATTTTACTCACTGAACTGCAACTCAATTTATAACATTTGTATTATACGTTATCAAGCTTTATGTCATAGTTTATCCTATATATAGTCACGTTTTTAGTCCCATATTCATTTTTGTGGCTCTGGAGCTATTTCTACTTGATATTACGATCGAGTTAATAACCTCGGTCCCTGTATCTATTCGGCTGACTTGCCGGTCTTCTGTAAAATGGCACCCATTGCGTGCATGTGGCTATAAATAGCGGGCGATGTCGGCGGCAATGTCATCCCTTTGACAACGTGCTTTCGCACAAAAGGCGTCAGGGAGGAGCCTTGCCGTGCTGACCTCAGGCCGCCGAAGCTGCATGTTGGGCCGGCGGCCATCTTTGAAGCTGTTACCATTACCACTGCTCTGTAAGCTTACTGTTTATCTATACTTACCTGGAAACTGTGCCAATTCATATTAAACTACTACACTATCAAAGTACCTTTGTCTGGTGGCTTGTATCTGAGCCATTTAAGGTGGACTAGTACCAGTTTGGCAACCTGTTTTTCCTGGTGGAGACGCATAGAAGGAGCTGTCCCTGTATGCTGAAAGGGTCCGGTTTGTGAGGTCTGGAGTGCCTTTCCTGTGTGTGTGTACCAGTGGAGCCCCCTGCCCCTGACCAGAACCCTGATGACCACCAGTGTTCTTCCCGGATATAATTACATGCGCATTAATATTGCGCTTCCGATGAGTGCAAGAACACCATTTTTATATCACAAGAAGTCACAAGTATGGAAGTTTGATTCATCGCCTTTATTGGACTACCTATTTATCAGGATATCTTGGACTGTCATCTATTTTACTACGATATCTTTTATAGTGATCACCATATATACAGTTCACTAATGTATATATCTGCCTGATTGACTTATCCATTCACGTTTTTTTCTCATCACTCAGTTGACGACATTTTCGGTTACACTTACCTAGCACATTCATTTGTCACTTTCGCATTTAATTTTAATTTGTAGAGCTGCATTTATATTTCTATTTTGTCTGAGGATATAGGAGTTCATCCTTTATGCTAGCGGTTTATTTGTTTTGAGCGTTCGCTTACTACACCTTTTTAGCTTATGATTTTACCTCTATTAATTGAGCTGCTGTTTTTAAATATTCATTTATAGATTTATTCTTTTATTATTGGTTTCAAATTTAATCTATTTTAACATGGATGTATTTGAGCTAAGATCTAAAAAGGTTCACCGTTACAGAAGAGGTGTTCACATATGAGGAAGAGGTTGATAATTTACATGGACTTTTTATACATTTATATAATCATACCACCTCTGAAATAAGAACACTTTGGGATATTTCATTTTTAGAAAAGTATGTGAAGGATGTGGTGGTTTATGTAAGGATATATTTTATTTATAAAGGGCGTGTCCCTTTCCCTTAGATGAAATATTACAGTGCCTCCAGCCGTTAAAATACGGCAAATATTTAGTAAACCAATAATTTGGACACCTTGATAATTTGATCACCACTTATTACTATACCTTGAATTCTTTTAGCCAATATGATTTCGTACCATACACACAAAATTTGCCTTATAATAGATAAATATAAAAATTTATTTATGTACAAAAATTATATATATATATTAACACAAAACGCAAAAGACTGGTGATAAATGAATATTGGTACACACAATCAAAGATATATCCTACCAATGTAAGACACAATAATAAGGTTTCTAACTAATTAAATCAATATCACAAATTTTTTAAATGATCTGCTTATTAAATTTATTAATAATTAATAATTTTGAGTATCTCAAAGGTTATATTCTCACAAGCCGTGGCCATAGGATTGCAAGAAGCTATCCCTTGATATATTATACTCTGATTATTAATATTCAATAAATTATGAAATATAAAAAAAATTTATAATATGACACCACACAATTTCGAAACAGTAAAACAGGGTCTCTCTACATATATCTCGAACTACCCAATATTGTTGTGATACACTAAGGTAATTCTATGATTCCACACAACAGAGAAAATAGGTAATGCAAAATCAAATAAACAATCTCACCGCACCCGGCATTCAGACTAGGAAACTCTCCCGTGGATTTAGCTGGCAGTGGAACGCCTTTAGAATGACGACCACAGGGGAAATTGAGATAGAGTTCAATAGTGTGGGAGAATGTAGGAAGTTATAAGGACAGAGGTTTAGCAATTTAGTAAAGTTTTAGGAAGTTTGAAAGTATGGAAGAGTGGTTATAGAGAGGTCTCTTCAGATGTCTTCAGAATCAGGTCTTTCTTCAGTCAGGTTTTCTTTTGATGAGGTCTTTTCTTTTGATGAGTTTTTCTTTTGATGATCTTTTTCTTTTGATGAGTTTTTTTTTTTCTTAAAGGTACAAGGGCTTTTATACCAACTAATCCATTGTTCTAAGATACCTTCCCACCAGGCTTCTTGATTGGCTAGTTGAGAAATGTGTGTACATAAGCTATTTCTCACCTGCCCGCCAGGTGGCGGTCATGTATCATAGAACAATTTGAGTATTTGAGATGACTCATACCTCGGGTGGAATCTTAAGGTAATTTCAGGGATCAAATATACGGCTTTTTCCAGATATAGAAGTGATCATACCTATAATATTCATAATAGGGACCATGGAATAGATGTGTATATTCAGTTATTCCTTCTTGAAATACCATCCTGTCTGTTTCCTGATAAGACATATCTAATGCTAGTTTATAATACATCTTTCTTTCTATCATCTCAATACTCAAGTTAGTGATATATAGTTCCCATTGCTGAATATTTGGTGGTGTGTAAAACCTATCCTTCATAACATCTCATTTATAATATGTTTTTGGTATACCTCTGTGGATGGATACATTCAATTCTTAACCTTGTGTCCTGAATTTTGTTTTAGAATCACATTTTCTATGTGTAGGGAAAAACTCTCCGTTTGCCTGGCTCTTGTATTGGAGTCACAGTAAACAACTGTTAATGCTTTCACCCTTGGTGGACAATAGCATATTGTGATAGTTTGAGAGTTCTGTTGGTTTATCACACTCTGCAAGGTTTGGGTAAGCTCTCAGACAATCAGTTTGGTTCCTCTATTGTCATGTCCAGACCTTGTATATGTTTACCTGCTATAGAAGTCTGAATAATGGTGTTTGACCACCTGTAGAACTTCAAATAGTATATTTGTCTCTAGGAGGAAAAAAAAATCCTTCCACCCATCGTTTACATTTCTCTAGCTAGATGGTCATTCGACTTTCCAACCAAGACAAATTAACCCTTAACATCCGGCTATGCTGACTTGATGTTATATAGGATTATGTCTTGATAAATCATGTTTTTGAGACATAATTCAAAAGGTCCACAACAAGGAAGGTATGGTCCCAAGATCTTTGAGGTGTGATATCCCACCTGAAACTGATGACATAAATAGCGATATTGAGTGGTATCAGTTTTTTAACAATATGGGTTTGGATCTCCTCAAATTTCTGATTCTAAAGAAAACAACGTGTGCATCTTGATACAGAGATAAACAAAACAAGAGAGAAACTAGTTCCCTATATGAGTAGAGAGGAGTACAAGATAGAATCGGATAAATTGAAACTCCATATGGAGAATACTGAGAGCAAAAAATCAAGAAGAGAAAGAAATTCTTGGGATCTTAAAGTCTACAAGGATATGTAGTCTTTAAATGGCAAATCGCTAAACAAACCCCCCAACCAATCCCTCCACACAACTACCCTCACCAACCCCCCATAGGAATTAAAAATGGAAATACTGTTCAACAGAATTCACGATATTTGCATAATACTCCCTCAAGAGGCTTCCACACACCCACTAAGCTATATCAGACAACCCCTAGAAATAGGAATATCAAATTCAATATTCCTGTTAACAATAGATTTGAGCCCTCCATGATTTTCATGATCCGATATAGGGGATAGAGATATGAGGATTCATCCTCAAAATCCTGTTTACCAACAGAATGATTACCATAAAGTTAACAGGCAATACACCAGATCAAATGGACAAAGACCCAATCATTTTGTTCACACAGGGCAATCTAGACCACGCATCCCTCATGAAGGGAGCCAAAAAATAATGGTCACCAATATCCCCCTCCACATCAGAATTCTTATAATGGGGTACTAACAGACCTCAATATACTAGTAATAGTGGATCTTATTATTCTCCACGCCCACAGAGAACTAACTCTGGACCACATTACCAGTATCCTATCAATCAAATTTATAAACATAACGATTATGCAAACAATTGAGACAACCATAATGAGAACACTGTACAATATAATCATTACCAGAATCCAACATCACATAACCAGCAAAACCATTTTTTAGGAGGGAGCCAATCAAGAAAACGAAACACACGAGTAGAGGAAAGTGAGGGGGAAAGAGAATTAACAGACCAAGAAAAGGAGGACTTAGATAAGAATGGTATATTCAATCTAAGTCAGACTGTTTTAACCAATAAGGAACTGAGTTTGCTCAATAAGGGCCTAAAGTTTGCTCCTAAATCAAAGCTGAATAAATTTCAGACGTTTATTGATGTGCATAGGTTTACAAGAAAATTAGCTATCAAAAGACATTTTAGTAACAACCAGTTGACTAGAGATGGTTACAATGCTGATATCAAATCCTCGCACCTTAAAAACGCTCCCCTCTTTAATCCTCCCTTGCACTCACATATCAACATTTTTTGGAATATGATGATCAATGATTTAGAAACCCTTAAAATAAAGAAACTGACAAACAACATAACATCAAGAAAGGTATTTGAACACTCCTTGATAACAAAGACCTAGTTATTCGTCCTGCCGATAAAGGAGGTGGGGTTGTTGTATTGGCCTATGTTGAACAAGAACAGAATGTTTTGGATTATGCAAGTACGTAGAAGTTACTATTTAAAAATCCAGTACTCTCCTATAAAAAGGAACTGAAGAATTTAATTAAAAAAAGGTTATGATAAGGGTATTCTTGACAAAAAAGGAAAAGGATTTTTTATGTCCCACAGTCCCCAAACTTCCAGTTCTGTACTGTCTACCTAAAATTCACAAAGACCCCATTCACTCACCTGGAAGGCCAATTGTTAGTGGGATAGGCTCTCTATGTTCCCGGATTGGTGAATACATTGACTTTTTTCTCCAACCCCTAGTTACTAATACTCCAGCCTACCTAAGAGACACCAAACAGGTATTGACAGATTTGAAAAAAGTTAAGACTTATACTTCTACCTATCTGGTCACAGCGGACGTAGTGTCTTTATACAGTAACATCAAGCATGATGACGGGATTTTAGCTGGTGAATTCTATCTAGATAAGGTGAAGGATATTCCCCAATGGCAAAAATCATTTATTTTAGAATTACTGAATTACACCATGAACCATAACTATTTTTGGTTTAATAGTCATTTTTATTTGCACACCAAAAGGAGTTGCTATGGATGCAAAATTTGCACCCAGCTTGGCTAATCTATTCATGTCATGATGGGAAGAGGATATTATTTACTCTACAGGCCCGAATTGACCTTTTATCATCGTTATATTGACAATATTTTCCTCCTATGGAAAGGGAATGATTAACACCCTTAATTTTAATAATTTGAATATTAATCTAACTTATCAATACGACCATGTGGAGATTAACTTTTTGGATCTAACTCTTAATAATGAAGGTACTAGAATTATTACTAAAACGTTTTATAAAAGTACCGACCGCAATAGCTACATACCTATGGACAGCTGTCACCACCCGTCATGGTTGAGAAACATTCCCAAAGGGCAATTCTTACGAACACGAAGAAACTCACAATTTAAATGATTTTTATACACAAGCTAACATTTTAAAGAACAGATTCATTGAGAAAGGATATGAATCAAAATATTCAAGTAGCTAATATAAACAGAACTGACCTTCTCACCTCTAACAATGGTGACAAAACCACACGTTTATGTCAGTTTGTCACCAATTTCTCAGTACAATATAAGGACATAACTAAAAGTCTGAGGAAAAATTGGGGAGTTTTAAAAAATTACCCGGTGCTAGGCAACATCCTTCCTGATAAACCAGAAATTGCCTTCCGTAAGTTAAAAATAATTTGAATTGGAACAGCGCTACCCCAACACTACACTACTCCCTCACTGTCTTATCCCAAATATGGATGAAATAAACCAATGCAGTTCAGTGAATACAACAAGCCATTCTTTCGCAGTTCATAAAGTGAGCCGATCCGCTAAGTGATCCATAGTGGAACAAAAATTGAATAATGTGTAGATAATGAAACGCCAGTGAAAGAAAAAGTTCTGATGGGACTTCAATATTTATGAACTATAATAAATATAAAAGGTGAATCCCTAAATGTGGGATCAATACTCGCACTAAAAGGAATGGTGACTACAAAGGCTGTAAATTAGCCAAAATTAGTGAAAAATAGTGAATCCCTGAATATGGGATCAAATATATCACATCATTGTGACAAGTGCAGTGATAATAATCAACATAAAATGTGAATCCCTAAATGTGGGATTAAAATACATTAATATTAACCACTAGGGGACCGCCCGCAGTACATATACTACTACAAGGCGGCCCCTGTGCGCAGGATCACGTATATAAACATGATCCTGCATTCCGGGGTAGGGGCACACGCGAGGTGCGCGACCGCACTACCCGCGGCACCTATCGCGGCTGCGGGTGTCAATCACTGGGTCCCGGCCGGTGATTACCTGCTGGAGCCCAGCAATTGCCGGCAATAACTGACAGAGGAAGGCTGCATTGTTCTATATGGAGCTTTCCTCCCTGTCATCTTTCAGCACACTGTTCCGGGATCACTGGACACATCCTTCCGGGACCGTGTAACAGAGGTGCACACCCCCGCCCCCTAGTAAAACACTCCCCTCACACAGTTAACCCTTTGTCTCCAAAAGTTAACCCCTTCCTCCATAGTGCCATTAGTACAGTGTCAGTGTTTTTTTTTGCACTGATCACTGTATTGGTGTCACTGGGGATGTCAGTGACCCCAAGTCAGTACCCCCCCCCCCCCCCCGTGTCAGAACGTCTGCTGCAGTCCCGCCATAAGTCGCTGATTGCTGCCATAAAAGTCACTTATCGACACTTTTATTAGTATTAAAAAAATCCAGTATCTATACTGCCATTTGTAGACGCTATAACTTTCACGTAAAACAATTAATTTACACATACTGGAATTTTTTTTTAGCAAAGACATGTTGCAGAATACATTTTGGCCACAATTTATGATGAAATTTGATTTTTAAATTTTTTTACTGGACATGTTTTATAGCAAAAAGTCCAAAATATTGTTTTTTTCCTCAAAATTGTCAGTCTTTTTTTTATAGCGCAGCAAAAAAAAAAAAAAAAAAACGCACAGGCGATCAAATACCACAAAAAAAAAGCCCAATTCGTGGGGAAAAAAGGATGCAAATTAAAATTTTGGTGCAGCGTTGCATGACCGTGCAATTGTCAGTTAAAGTAACACAAACCACTTATGTAACCGCTTCCTGACTGCCCTATAGCAGAAATACTGCGACAGGGCGGCACAGGTGCACAAAATCACATACTGTATATAAACACGATTCACGCTCCCTTGGTTTTCACGCCCCTCCCAGATGTGTTTGAATGGATCAATATCTTTGATCAGATCAGCACTATACCAGCGTTCACATTAGTATAGGGTCCCCAAAAACGCAGCGTTAGTGGGAACAGCCCCGGCACCTGCGTTTAGCCCCTACGCTACCCCCCCTTCTCCCCCAGCAAGTGCAGTGCCAGTAGGTCACTGTCACTTGATACATTGCACACAAAACCGCAGTGTTTGCAGAATCAGGGCTGATCTCTGTTAGCACTTGTTTGTAAATTTTGATGACTCTCATATGCAGCAGAGTGCCAGTAATAGTGCTGCACTACCTTTTGGTGAACTGGCGAGCACCAGTGGTCTAGTACATCCTGGTCTTTCACATACCTCTTAGATTGTAAGCTCCAAGAGGCCCTCCTAACCCTCTTGTATTGAACTGTATTATCTCCCGTTATATTGTAAAGCCCGGAGCAAACTGTTGGCACTATATAAATCCTGTATAATAATAATTCCAGCACTGCAGCACCACTTGACGACGTGGCGAGTCCCATAAGTGCAGTACAAGCTGGTGCGGTGGTGAGCACAAGTATTGTCCCACAACCACAAAGAATTCGCACACAGGCCCGTAGAGCCCCTAGTATCCTGCCAGATGTGCTTGCAAATCCCGATTGGCAGCTCACAAATTCTGCAGCACCCGTAGCATTTAAAAACATTTTATATGCACAACAATGTATCGCCGCCAACCAAAATTCAAACCTTGCCAGACCATTCGCATGGAAACACATTACGGTTTTCAAATTTATATTTTTAGGGCCTAACCCTCAACATAGGCATTACTAAAAAAATGAATTGCGGTTGTATTGGTCCACAGACCCGATTCATCATATGCTGCTGTGGCCAGGCATAGATATGAGAGTATAATGTGTTTTATGCATTTCTACGACAATACATTGTCGTCCTTGAGGTGACCCTGAATTTGACCGGCTACACAAAATTCAGCCCCTCGTAAATCACCTTAACCTAAAGTTTGCAGATGTCTATACTCCCCAGCAAAAAATCTGCGTTGATGAGTCCCTGATTCATTTTACTGGCCGTCTGGCATTCAAACAATTTCTCCTCAGCAAGCATGCCAGATATGGGGGCAAGATGTAGAAGACCTGTGAGAGGACAACAGGCTATACTTATACATTTCGGATTTACGAGGGAAAAGATAGTCACGTGGAGCCCCCTGGATGCCCAGACTACATGGGGAGTAGTGGCAAGATAGTTTGGGACTTGGTGTCATCCTTTTTCCATATGGGTTACCACTTATACAAAAACAATTTTTATTCAAGCGTGCCACTATTTAGACATTTGTACAAATCTCGGAACTGGCGCATGTGGCACCGTGTGACCTAATGTGTGCCCACCATTAGAAGTGGGTGGATGCAGGGTGGTATAATCTAATGGTGGGCATACCACACATTTTTTTGGAAGAGATTTCTTCTCTTTTTCATTCAATCCACAGGCTGCATACAAAAAAAAAAAAATTAGCATATATACCCAACAAAGACCAGCGACGTACTGGTACATCACTGGACTTTGAATGGTTATACCAGGATGATGCCTACAGCTGCAGGCATCAACCTGGTATAATTTTTTTCAGCTGGCGATCAGCTTTCATGTAAAAGCAATCCTAGTGGCTAATTAGCTGCAGGATTGCTTTTACAAGCAGCGGGAGACCATGCCCCCTCTCCCCCGCTGCCTTCCACGGCAGTCGTGTGCCATCGGGGCAACCTGAGAATGCAGCCGGTGTTTCTGCCAGCTGACCATAGAGCTGATTGGAGTCCAGAATGGTGCCAATCATCTCTATAGCCCAAGAAATAAGAAGCTACGAGCATTTCATCACTTCCATTTTTCAGGATATAAACAGCACCATTTGTAAATTGGGAAAGCATGTGATCACTCCGATCTTGGTTTGATTAGATAATGTAAGGGCAGAGGAGATATCTAGAGTCTGATAGAACCCAGATTTCTGAAAGAAAAAAAAAAAAAAAGAATTTATGACAATGCCTATTGAAGATATAGGGGATATTTGCATTCCCTGCGATAGCATTAAAGATGATAAAAAAAAAAAAAAAAAAAAAAAAAAAAAGACAAAAAAAAGGGACATGAAAAAAAAAACAAAAAAAAAACGTACCCTCACCCCCCCCCCCCCTCTGCGTTCGTGACCCTGTGCCAGTATGGAAACTGCAGTTGCACCATGCATGTGAGGTATCGCCACGAACATCAGTTCAAGGGCAGTAATTCTAACACTAAACCTCCTCTGTAAATCTAAAATGGTTGCTTGTAAAGGCTTTTAAAACGTTGCCTATGGATATTAATAACGTATGCAGTTTGTCACCATTGCACGGGGCATGCACAGTTTTAAAGCATGTCATGCTTGGTATCTATTTACTCGGCATATTTATATTTTACCAAATAATTGGCCAATATATTGTGTTTTTGTGCATTAAAAGTAAAAAAAAAAAAAAAAAAAAGTATCTTATTTTAAAAATTGTGTTTGAAAAATTGCTGTGCGAGTACTCTGACAAAAAATTGCAGCACCCACCATTTTATTCACTAGGGTGTTTGCTTTAAAAAAAATATATAATGTTTGGGGTTTAACTTAATTTCCTAGCAAAAAAATACTGATTATTTTCATGTGAAGAAAAAGTGTCAGAAATGGCTTGGTCTTCAGGTGGACTTCGTGATGTGTGGCATAAACTTTTAATGCTGGGCATAAAATGCCCCCACCCCCCAAAACAACCCCTTGTTGGAAAGTAGACACCCCAAACTATTTGCCGAGAGGCATGTTGAATCAATAGAAGAATTTATTTTTTTACCACAAGTTTTTGGAAAAATGACAATTTTTTTTTTCTTATACAAAATTGTCACTTAAATGATTTATTGCTCACACATGCTATGGGTATATGTGGAATTACTCCCCAAAATGCATTCTGCTACTTCTCCCGAGTATGGGGGTACCACATGTGAGTCTATCCAAGTACAGGACCCCAAAATCCCATAAGCACCTTCAGGCTTTTAAAGGGCTTTATTTCCTCATTACACTTCCAGACTACCTATCACAGTTTCAAAGGCCCTGAAATGCCAGGATAGCACCAAACCCCCCCAAATGACCACTTTTTGGAAAGTAGACACCCCAAGGAATTTGATCAGAAGCATGGGGAGTATTTTTCAGATCTTGTTTGTTGCCACAAGTTTTTTGAAAATAAAAAAAAAAAAAAAAAACATTTCTTTTTTACTTTTTTATTTCAAAACCTTGTGAGAAAAAATTAGATCTGCAAAATACTCACCATGCCTCTTTTTAAATTCCTTGGGGTGTACTTTCCAAAAAGGGGTCATTTGGGGGGGTTTGGTGCTATACTGGCATTTCAGGGCCTTCAAAACTGATAGGTAGTGAGGAAGTGAAATGAGGAAGTTACTCACCTTCAGGCTTTCAAAGTGGTCATTGGATTTCAGGCTCCTGTATGTGGTTAGGCTCCCAAAAGGTCTCACACATGTGGTATCCCCATACTTGGTAGACGTAGCAGAATGTATTTTAGGGTGTAATTTCACATATTCCCATGGCTTGTACAAGAAATATATTAAAATGACAACTTTGTGTAAAAAAAAAAAAAAATAAAGTTTATGTCCGTTTCCAGAAACTTGTGGAAAAAAATAAATAAATAAATAAATCTTCCATGGACTCAATATGCCTCAGCAGATAGCTTAGGGTGTCTACTTTCCGAAAAGGGGTCATTTGGGGGTGTTTGTACTGTCCTGGTATTTTAGCACCTCAAGAAATGTGATGAGCAGTCAAAAGGAAAAGCGGTGTAAATTCCATTATCTATACATATCTATATATAGTTTGTAGGCGCTATAACTTTCACACAAAGCAATAAATATACACTTATTGGGTTTTTTTAACAAAAAATATGTAGCGGAATAAATTTTGGCCTAAGTTTATGAATATTTAGTTTTTTGGGATATTTTTTAGGACAGAAATGAGGAAATATTTTTTCAAAACTTTGTTTATAGCGCCAAAAATAAAAAGCGCACAGGTGATCAAATACCATCAAAAAGAAAGCTCTATTTGTGTGAAAAAAGGACAAATTAAATTTACGTACTGTATTGCATGACTGCGCAATTGTCAGTTAAACTAGTGCAGTGCTGCATAGCAAGAAAATGGTGTAAATTGCAGTATCTATACCATAGTTTGTAGACGCTATAACTTTCACACAAAGCAATCAATATACACTTATTGGGATTTTTTTACCAAAAACATGTAGCAGGATACATTTTGGTCTAAATGTATAAGTAACTTTGAGTTTACTATATATTTTTTATAGCCGAAAGTAAAAAATATCATTTTTCTTCAAAATTTCCGGATTTTTTTGTTTATAGTGCGAAAAATAAAAAGGGCACAGGTGATAAAATACCATCAAAAGAAAGCTCTATTTGTGTGAAAAAAAGGACGTAAATGTATAAGGTATTTATAGTGCCGCGCTCCTATTTGTATGCATATATATCTCTATATCCAATCTGTACTGATTCTACTCCGTTGATAACAATAAAAATCAAATATAAATCATAATAAGTGATATTCCATAAACTAATATGATTGAATAATTAACAATATATTGCCAATACACACATTCACAACCTACATTTGTGTGATAAATAATATAGGACCTTGATATAACGTGAATAATAAATAAATAAATAGATAAATAAAATATAAATATAATTCGTGCCACTCTAATTATATGTGATCAATCCAGCAATATTAATGCAAAAATATATTCCAATGTGCACGTGCATTAGTGTAATACATAAATGAATAGATAAAGTCTTTGTAAACAAGTGCCAGAGTGCAGGTGATTCCTTATTCCCTCTCGCCAGGTGCCTTATGGTCTCCCTATGCGCTCACCTTAATGTTTGCCTGAATGAATTCAGGCAAATAGACTTTTTGATCCTTCCTGGATCGGTGGGTTAATGCTCTGTATTTAGATGTGCCAAAGTGTAGATGTAGGTACTCCTGTACTCTCCTCTTTCTCCTTTTACAACTGCTCATACACCGATATTAAGACCAGCTCTATCTCCTTATTCCCCTCCAGGGGTCATCTCCTTCTCATTTCCTCCTCTCACCCATGTGGAATTTAAGGGTCAGATGTAGAGAAAAGAAAAACAAACCATGGTGCCTTATCCTTTTAAAAAGTGGAAATTTATTTCTGCCTGTAGCGATATTGCACAGCGATATACAGTTCCTTGGTAGTCCAGGGCGGCATAAATATCACAGTCAATAGTGGGTGAGCAATCCTGTACCTCTGCTCTCCCTCCCTGCCTGCCTCTGTCTGCGTTGGAATCGCCGAGCCTCGCCGCTGCAACGTCGTGACGTCAGAGCCCCTCCCCTACGCGTTGCGTCACAGGGTCACGTGACTTCATCAGGGGGATAATGATTGGATGCCACGACTTGTCCTTGCCCATATATATATCACTCGGCCGCCATCTTTATGAAGCCCATATGGGCGCGGCCATTTTCTAAGTGATTTTAATTGCCTTAGCTGCAACTCAGTGTCTGTCCATACAAATCCACTTGAGTGCAGGGATAGATCTGTCTGTCAGACGTTGCTACACGGGTCAGCTGTATTCCATCACTCCTATTACTACTGATGTTAGATTTCCTTATATGATGCTGTGTATATCTTTCTGCAGGTTAACATTACAAAAAATAAAGTCTTTATTACATCTCAAATCATAAAAAACCACAATTAATTGTGCTGGTACAGTGAATTAAAATAAAATATATAAATTATATAAATGTATATTGATGCTTTTACAAATAATTACATCAAGACCCCTTACATACCATCCTAATCTGAGAATAATATATAATAAAATAATATATAATAAAATAATATATAATAAAATAATATATAATAAAATAATATATAATAAAATAATATATAATAAATATATATATATATATATATATATATATATATATATATATATATATATATATATATCTCACTTCACTCTCAACCTATTTAATAGTTTTATAAATTATTTTGCACCATATCTTATGCTAGACTTATTGCAGATATTGAATGTATTATACTCACACATATAAAATAAAAAATTATTAAAAAATTTATTTAAAAATATTATAAATTTGGAATATTAGAATAGTGATGATAAAAAATTCCTTAATAAAACTGGAAAATTTTAATGTTTATTTAAATTTTAAATTAAAAACAACCCTCATCCTGTGCTTATTTGATGGGCCTCAAACCAAATAGTGTAACATCTACGTCTTCATGCTTATTTATTGCTAATGAAACATGCCAGATCAAATTTCTTATTCAACCCATTAGGAGCTAGGCACCCCATTTCGTATATCCACTTGGATTCCTTCTTGCTTATTTCTCTTGTTAGATTGTCTCCCCTCCAGTGTTGTACATGTTTTTCTACACCCCAAAACTCTAAAAATCTTGCATCTTTATTATGGTATTTTTTAAAATGCTGTGATAAATGATGGTATTTGTACCCCCTGTTGATGTTGTATACATGTTCTTTTATTCTTTCTCTTAGCATTCTTTTCGTGCGACCAATGTATATCAGGTTACACGGACATTTCAAGGCATAAATAACCCCTCTTGTGTCACATGATATAAATTGCTTAATACTATACTCTTTTCCACTGTTGGGGTTCTGAAATGTGAATCTTCTCCTGGGATTATTTACCAGTCTGGTGCAACTATAACATCTGCCACAGGTATAAAACCCCTTTCCCTGGAAAAAACTAAGTTGGTGTCTTTTAGTAGGTGGTTCTAGTATGTTTTTTACCACATTATCTCTAATACTGGGAGCTTTTTTATATATGAACCTTGGTATTTCCGGAATGTTATTCTTCAAGTGTTTGTCTAGTGTTAAAATCTTCCAGTGTTTCTTTATTATATTCTGCACTGATTTGTACTGTGTATTATATTGTAGTACTACTGATAGAGAATACTGAAAAGGAGGAACTATCAGTAGTACTACAATATAATACACAGTACAAATCAGTGCAGAATATAATAAAGAAACACTGGAAGATTTTAACACTAGACAAACACTTGAAGAATAACATTCCGGAAATACCAAGGTTCATATATAAAAAAGCTCCCAGTATTAGAGATAATGTGGTAAAAAACATACTAGAACCACCTACTAAAAGACACCAACTTAGTTTTTTTCCAGGGAAAGGGGTTTTATACCTGTGGCAGATGTTATAGTTGCACCAGACTGGTAAATAATCCCAGGAGAAGATTCACATTTCAGAACCCCAACAGTGGAAAAGAGTATAGTATTAAGCAATTTATATCGTGACACAAGAGGGGTTATTTATGCCTTGAAATGTCCGTGTAACCTGATATACATTGGTCGCACAAAAAGAATGCTAAGAGAAAGAATAAAAGAACATGTATACAACATCAACAGGGGGTACAAATACCATCATTTATCACTGCATTTTAAAAAATACAATAAAGATGCAAGATTTTTAGAGTTTTGGGGTGTAGAAAAACATGTACAACACTGGAGGGGAGACAATCTAACAAGAGAAATAAGCAAGAAGGAATCCAAGTGGATATACGAAATGGGGTGCCTAGCTCCTAATGGGTTGAATAAGGAATTTGATCTGGCATGTTTCATTAGCAATAAATAAGCATGAAGACGTAGATGTTACACTATTTGGTTTGAGGCCCATCAAATAAGCACAGGATGAGGGTTGTTTTTAATTTAAAATTTAAATAAACATTCAAATTTTCCAGTTTTATTAAGGAATTTTTTATCAT
Organism: Staurois parvus; assembly: GCF_062004578.1. Classification (NCBI taxonomy): domain Eukaryota; kingdom Metazoa; phylum Chordata; class Amphibia; order Anura; family Ranidae; genus Staurois; species Staurois parvus. Next base: position 1,571,053 of record NW_028318100.1, read on the forward strand.
CACTATTCTAATATTCCAAATAATTTATAATATTTTTTAATAAATTTTTAAATAATTTTTTATTTTATATGTGTGAGTATAATACATTCAATATCTGCAATAAGTCTAGCATAAGATACGGTGCAAAATAATTTATAAAACTATTAAATAGGTTGAGAGTGAAGTGAGATATATATATATTATATTATTATATATTATTTTATTATATATTATTCTCAGATTAGGATGGTATGTAAGGGGTCTTGATGTAATTATTTGTAAAAGCATCAATATACATTTATATAATTTATATATTTTATTTTAATTCACTGTACCAGCACAATTAATTGTGGTTTTTTATGATTTGAGATGTAATAAAGACTGTATATTTTGTAATGTTAGCCTGCAGAAAGATATACACAGCATCATATAAGGAAATCTAACATCAGTAGTAATAGGAGTGATGGAATACAGCTGACCCGTGTAGCAACGTCTGACAGACAGATCTATCCCTGCACTCAAGTGGATTTGTATGGACAGACACTGAGTTGCAGCTAAGGCAATTAAAATCACTTAGAAAATGGCCGCGCCCATGTGGGCTTCATAAAGATGGCGGCCGAGTGATATATATATGGGCAAGGACAAGTCGTGGCATCCAATCATTATCCCCCTGATGAAGTCACGTGACCCTGTGACGCAACGCGTAGGGGAGGGGCTCTGACGTCACGACGTTGCAGCGGCGAGGCTCGGCGATTCCAACGCAGACAGAGGCAGGCAGGGAGGGAGAGCAGAGGTACAGGATTGCTCACCCACTATTGACTGTGATATTTATGCCGCCCTGGACTACCAAGGAACTGTATATCGCTGTGCAATATCGCTACAGGCAGAAATAAATTTCCACTTTTTAAAAGGATAAGGCACCATGGTTTGTTTTTCTTTTCTCTACATCTGACCCTTAAATTCCACATGGGTGAGAGGAGGAAATGAGAAGGAGATGACCCCTGGAGGGGAATAAGGAGATAGAGCTGGTCTTAATATCGGTGTATGAGCAGTTGTAAAAGGAGAAAGAGGAGAGTACAGGAGTACCTACATCTACACTTTGGCACATCTAAATACAGAGCATTAACCCACCGATCCAGGAAGGATCAAAAAGTCTATTTGCCTGAATTCATTCAGGCAAACATTAAGGTGAGCGCATAGGGAGACCATAAGGCACCTGGCGAGAGGGAATAAGGAATCACCTGCACTCTGGCACTTGTTTACAAAGACTTTATCTATTCATTTATGTATTACACTAATGCACGTGCACATTGGAATATATTTTTGCATTAATATTGCTGGATTGATCACATATAATTAGAGTGGCACGAATTATATTTATATTTTATTTATCTATTTATTTATTTATTATTCACGTTATATCAAGGTCCTATATTATTTATCACACAAATGTAGGTTGTGAATATGTGTATTGGCAATATATTGTTAATTATTCAATCATATTAGTTTATGGAATATCACTTATTATGATTTATATTTGATTTTTATTGTTATCAACTGAGTAGAATGAGTACAGATTGGATATAGAGATATATATGCATACAAATAGGAGCGCGGCACTATAAATACCTTATATATTGATCTGACACTACCAAGTGAGTTTGTGTAAGTGCCAGCGCACCAAACACAAAAGACTAGCAAAGAATTGTTTAACACCCACTGAATGTCTCATTCTTAATAGCTCACAAGGATTCACACTATATAAAGGACGTAAATGTAGTTTGGGTACAGAATTGCATGACCGTGCAATCAGTTGAATTAGTGCAGCGCCGAGTAGCAAAAAGAGGCCTGGTCATTAAGGGGGGTAAATCCTCTAGAGGACAAGTGGTTAATAGTGACCATAAATTAGCCCAAAAAATATAGTGAAAAAAAAAAATCAGTGAATCCCTGAATGTGGGATTAAATATATCACACTAAAGTGACAAGTGCAGTGATTATAAAACCAACAAAAATTATTAAATAAAATTAACAAATATGTGGTATCACAACAAAATGTGATATTCAAAAACCACTGTTTAACCATTAGCCGCCCGACCAATGGCCGTTTGGCGGCTTCAGATGTGTCTCTTCACTCCGGGTAAACTCCCGCACATGCGCAGTTTGCGCTAATGCAGAGCGGCGCAGCAGTGCGATCTGTCACCGGCCGTGCACCTCGGACACGGCCGATGACAGATCCGAGTACCGGCTCCCGTTGCTGGTACCATGTGACCTGCTGTGACCAATCACAGCAGGTCACATGACAGTTGTATACAATGGATGGCTTCATTCATGATGCCATCCATTGTATACTAGTGCCTAGCTGTGAATGGTCATAGCTAATCACATGACATGTGCATGTGATTAGCTGTGACCAAGTCACAGCTAAGCACAAAAAAAAAAAAAAAAAGCTGAATGAATCGATTTCATTCAGTTAAATGCTTGCTTATAGCAAAGTAATTCTTTGCTATAAGCAAATTGTGTAAAAAAAAAAAAAAAATAATACTGATTACTTCCCCAAAGTAGTACAATGTTACTATGGTAACATTGTACTGCTTTGGTCATAGTAAAATATGAAAAAAAATCTTAAAAAAAATTAAAAAAAATGTAATAAAAAATTAAATAAAAAAATTTAAAAAAATTAAAAAAATATATATATATTTTTTTTTTCATACTGTCACCAGTCAGTGTCCCTGTTAACCGCCATGCCAGTTATATGATGATGCTGTACTGCACTGGTGACAGTATGTAAAAAAAAAAAGTGAAAATAATTTTTTTAATTTTTTCATTTTCCGAAAAATTATGACAAAAAAATTACAACCTCAAAAAACTCGCCATGCCTCTTATGAAGTACGTCGGACTGTCTACTCTGCAAAAAGGGGTCATTTGTGGGATATCTGTACTGTTCTGACATTCTTGGACCTCAAGAAATTAGATTGGCTGTCAGTACTTCAGGATTGATCAATATTCAGATCTATACCATAGTTTGTGAACTCTATAACCTTCCTACAAACTAAAAAATACATCCTAATTTGGGTTATTTTCACCAAAGACATGTAGCAGAATACATCTCGGCCTAAATTTATGAAGAACAATTATTTATTTGTAAACTTTTATAACAGAAACAAAGAAAAATGTGTTTTTTTTCAAAATGTTTGGTCTTTTTTTGTTAATTTGGCAAAAAATAAAAACCCCAGCAGTGATTAAATACCACCAAAAGAAAGCTCTAGTTGTGTGAAGAAAATGATAAAATTTTAGTTTGGGTACAGTGTTGTATGACCGCGCAATTGTCATTCAAAGTGTGAGAGTGCTGAAACCTGAAAAATGGCCTGGGCAGGAAGGTGTAAAATTGCACGGTATTGAAACGGTTAAAGTGTCACATAAAAATTGCCCAGAAAAATAAAGTTCAATGGTACGTAGAAAAACACCAAATAATACGACTCAGAAGGTGCAGGTGATATTGTTATATTCGCACAACAACCAGGAGGAAATAATCCACAAATGGCTGAATTGCCCCCTCACCTCCTTGAAGCAACCCAAAGGGCCAAAATGCTTGTTAGAAAACAAGAATGACCATCCACGGCCTGGTCCACCCTTCTCGGATAGTATCGGTCCACAACAGTGGTATCCCCTTCAGAGGTCAGTAAACGAAGCAGCAGGATCCCCCTCAGGGATGTTATGGTATAAAACAGCCAGCTCACATCAAAAGGTCTTCACCTGAGCGGCCCTGACACCCGCCCACAGCCTCACACTGCACGCGGATTGGCCTCCCACCGCCCCACGCTACACGCTGAATCACCATTCCCTTTAGTGCGAGTATCCCACATTTAGGGATTCATCTTTTATGTTTATTATAGTTCAGGACTTAAAATTGCAAGTACTGAGCTACTAGCTAGGCCTTAAGAGTTACTCGGCACCAGTTGCCCCACCCAACCCCTACCCTGCTACACCCCTAATTCCACCCCTAAACACGCCCTCGTAAATTATTTCATGAAATGACACTGTTAAATGTTACCCACATTACATCAGGGCCTCTAATGTTCCCCTAAACACTCCATCATACTTAGACCATGCACTGCATACAACCATAACCCCCCATAATGTTTCACTCACAAAACCATAACTTTACCAAGCATATCCTACCTACTATCCAACCCGACAGTATCTCAAATGCCCAACTCTACGACCCGCAATAACCACATCATCCTGAACATGGTGGTTTACCCATGCATGTAGGTTTACATACAGACACATGTACGTACGTACACACACACACACACACGTACATAAACAAAAATACATACGCATACACATGTACATACACACAGACACATGTACACACACATACATGTACATACAGACATGTCCAGATACACACATGTACATACACAAAGACACATGTACATGCATACACAGACACACACAAACACAACACAGATACATGTACATACACACACACAACCCTATAAAAAGTTGCAGTACTTCGTTGTTCACTCACAGAGCCGGGTGCTGCACTCTAGGGGAAAGCAGAGAGCACAGCACTCACTCCTTCCTTTGCTTTCACTTTGCTCAACTATTGAGAGTCTGACGGCTCCCAGTACAAGTGACAGATCCGGCCCTGAGTTCCAAGCCTGCTCAGCAAGACGGCCCTGAGGACACACTCGCCCCCACCATAATTTCCATTCGCCAATGCGAGCAGGAGAGTGGAAATTTCAAGGCCTGTTATATTTCATAAATACTGAAGTCCCATAAGAACTTTTTCTTTCACTGGAGTTTCTTTATCTGCACATTATCTGTTCAGTTTTTGTTCAACTATGGATCACTTAGCGGATGAGCTCACTTTAAGAACTGTGAAAGAATGGCTTGTTGTATTCACTTAACTGCACCGGTGGCATTCTTTAGTCACTTATAAGTTTTGTATGAGTCATTTTGTGATTCAAACTGTTTTTATGTGCATTCTGTTCTATTTTACGAAATCTTACAGGGATGAGGAAAAATGTACCTACCTTGGTGTTACCATAGTCTAGAATTCAGACAGATTAGCAGCATTGTGAGCAAATATTTGCCAGTTTTACATAAGGATTCAGTCTGCTCAGATATTTTAAGGGATGGTGTCAGCATTGTGACCAGAACAGCTTGTTCGCTGGGCAACATGCTGTCACTGAGCTGTCTGTTCTAGGTCTAATCAGTCTACTACATGGCTCCACTTAAAGGGAACCTTCAATGCAGTGTTCCCATTTGTAACCAAGTGAAGAATTTTGATCATCTAGCAGTGGCAGAATTTAGCAAATTAACACTTTTTTTAATTGCAATACAAAATACATTTAATTACATTTAAAATCTTCCACATTCAATATGTGGGGCGTACCAGCAGAAAGCTCAAGGATAGATTTTGTGAATATGTCAGCGATATTAGGAACAAATCACTCCACCAACGTAGCTAAACATTTTACATCTTTGCACACAGGAGACTTCTCAGAGGTCAATGTACAGGTGAAAGAGAAGGTCCAGACTACAGCTCATTGAGGTGGTGTGTTCCGGCTGTTGTGCAGGATGGAAGTGTTTTGGATTTTTCGTTTACAGACTTGCATTCCCCAAGGTTTGAATCATGAGTGGGATATCACATTTTTATGATTAATGTTATTTTTGTATTGTTTAGTATTTTTGATTATTTTCATTCTTTGGTTTATGGGATTCTTCCCTTCTGCACAACAGCATCGGACATCCTGTAGGTGTGTATATGTACATGCATGCCTCCTTTGTCTTTCTGTTCTGGATATTTTTCAGGAGGGTTGGGTATTAAAGAAAATAATATATTAGGTTTAAATATTACCTCCTTCTTTCATTTGTGTTTGGACTGACCATTGTAATTATTTACATTGTTAGGTGATGTTTATTGTAATTGTGGATATATGTTTTTTGTGGGTGTTTGTTTGATTTTTGCAAAGTAAATCTGATCATCATCCATGGGGGTCTCCCAATGTTGCAAGGTTTATTAATGAGAGTATTCAAATTACTGATGGAATACAGCTGTGTTTTACAGTGAAGGAAATAAGTATTTGATCCCCTGCTGATTTTGAATGTTTGCCCACTCACAAAGAAATGATCAGTCTAAAAATCGAATGGTAGGTGTATTGTAACACTGAGACAGAATAGTAACAACAAATTCCAAAGAAATGCATGTCTAACAAATGATGCACTGATTTGCATGTTCATGAGGGAAAGAAGTATTTGATCCGCTTCACAAAACATGACTTTGTACTTGGTGGCAAATCCCTTGTTGGCAACCACAGAGGTCAAACGTTTCCTGTAGTTGGCCACCAGGTTTGCACACATCTCAGGAGGGATTTTGGCCCACTCCTCTTGGCAGATCCTCTCCAAGTCATTAAGGTTTGGTGGCTGACATTTGGCAACTTGAACTTTAAGCTCCCTCCACAGATTTTCAATCGGATTAAGGTCTTGAGATTGGCAAGGCCTATCCAGGACATTAATGTGCTTCTTCTTGAGCCACTCCTTTGTTGCCTTGGCTGTGTGTTTTGGGTCATTGTCATGCTGGAACACCCATCCACGACCCATTTTCAATGCCCTGGCTGAGGGAAGAAGGTTCTCACCCAAAATTTGATGGTACATTGCCCCGTCCATCGTTCCTTTGATGCGGTGCAGTTGTCCTGTTCCCATAGCAGAAAAACACCCCCAAAGCAGAATGTTTCCACCACCATGTTTGACAGTTGTGATGGTGTTCTTGGGGTGATAGGCAGCATTCCTCCTCCTCCAAACACGGCGAGTTGAGTTGATGCCGAAGAGCTCGATTTTGGTCTCATCTGACCACAACACTTTCAACCAGTCCTCATCTGCATCATTCAGATGTTCAGTGGCAAGCTTCAGATGGGCCTGGACATGTGCTTTCTTGAGCAGAGGTACCTTGCGGGCACTGCAGGATTTCAATCCTTGTCGGCGTAGTGTGTTACCAATTGTTTTCTTGGCAACTGTGGTCCCAGCTGTCTGGAGGTCATTGACAAGATCCTTATGTGTAGTTCTAGGATGATTCCTCACTGTTCTCATGATCATTGACACTCCACGAGGTGAGATCTTGTATGGCGCACCAGACCTAGAGAGACTGACAGTTGTTTTGTGTTTCTACTATGTGCGAATGATTGCACCAACTGTTATCACCAGCCTTGTGTAGGTCTACAATTTTGTCCCTGACATCCTTGGATAGCTCTTTGGTCTTTGCCATGGTGGAGAGTTTGGAATCTGATTGTTTCATTGCTCCTGTGGACAGGTGTATTTTATACAGGTAACAAAATGAGATTAGCAGCACTCCCTTTAAGAGACTGCTTCTAATCTCAACTTGTTACCTGTATGAAAGACACCTGGTAGCCATAAATCCTGCTGAATGATAGGGGATCAAATACTTCTTTCCCTCATGAACATGCAAATCAGTGCATAATTTGTTAGACATGCATTTCTTTTGAATTATTTGTTGCTATTCTCTCAGTGTTATAATACACATACCATTCGATTTTTAGACTGGTCATTTCTTTGTAAGTGGGCAAACATTCAAAATCAGCACGGGATCAAATACTTATTTCCTTCACTGTAACTATTTAAACTGTTCTCTGATCGGTATATACCAGTTATGAGTAAGCACATGTCTCATTACTTTTAAATGGAATTTCGTTGGGAGTGCAAGTTTCATTTTCTCATACATTTTCTAAGCATAGGACATGTACAATAAAAAAAAAAAAAGTGCTACTGAATTTTTACGCCCCGTAAATCACTATTTTCACAAGAATACACTAAAATTATTAGTGCTCACAAACCACATAAAACTTGCAAAATTCCTGCAGAATTGCTACGAAGGCCCCTGTTTACATGGGGCGTACTACAGTGTTTACATGAATGGGGGTGCACAGGTGTTTCATGCATCCCTAAGCAGGCAGTCCCATTCATGTCAACTGGGATACAATGCCTGCACGGTAATAGCCGCTGCTCCCAATCTGACATAGGTGTGGGCTCAGGGATATGCACCTGGACCCACATGGATTTCAAATTGGGAGCAATAGCTATGCTTGTGGAGTTGCTACATTCCAAATTACATAAATTGGACTGCCTGCACAGGGATACAAGGAACACTTGTGTATCCCTGTGTAGATAAACACGACCTTGCAGAGGCATAAGCTGTAGTATGCCTTGTGTGAGCAAAGCCTTACTAAGGTTTTTTTTTTACTTATTTTTATTTATTTTTTAAAATTTAGTAATTTTATTTTTGAGTTGGCGGGAGGGGGGTTTTGGTGAGATACAGTGGGGCAAAAAAGTATTTAGCCAGCCACCAATTGTGCAAGTTCTCCCACTTAACCATTAGCCGCCTGGCCTATAGCCATTTGGCGGCCGCAAAAATGCTGTAGATTTCCGGGGTATACACCATTTGGCGTCCTCCCGCACATGCGCAGTTCGCGCGGTTGCAGAGCCGCGCAGCGGCGCGATCAGTCACCGGCCGTGTACCTCGGACACGGTGATGACATATCTGAGTACCTGCCCCCGTTGCCGGTACCATGTGACCTGCTGTGACCAATCACAGCAGGTCACATGACAGTTGCATACAATGGATGGCTTCATTCATGCCATCCATTGTATACTAGGGCCTAGCTGTGAATGGTCACAGCAGGTCACATGCACATGTCAGGTGATTAGCTGTGGCCAAATCACAGCTAAGCACAAAAAAAAAAAAAAAACCTGAATGAATCGATGTCATTCAGGTAAATGCTTGCTTATAGCAAAGTAATTCTTTGCTATAAGCAAATTGTGTAAAAAAAAAAAAAAAAAAAAAAAAAAAAAAAATACTGATCACTTCCCCAAAAGTAGTACAATGTTACTATGGTAACATTGTACTACTTTAAATTAAAGGGAAATCCTTCTGCGCTAAATGGACGTAAACCTAATTATTTTAGCTGCTGTCACTCAACTCTTTAACCACCGAGTGTAATCACAATTAAAATGATATAGTGAAGCGCTTAAATCCTATACAAAATTATACTAAAATGCATTAAATTACAAGTGCAAAAAAACTCTAAATCATATCAGCATCATGTGCAATAACATTTCCTCCCAGCAGGGGGAGTAAAAATAAGATTTTAAAATTAACACAAACCTCTATTGTGAAATAACATACACAGTGATATGCCTATAAAATATATGTGTTCAACACGAACTAAAAGTGCATATGTTACAAATGCAAACTGATAGACAAACCACAAATAAGTGATTATCACACTCAATATGATAATTAATATTCTTATATATCCATGTGAAAAAATACTAAAAGCAAGTGAACACCATAATTAAAAATAGAAGTATAAATACTTTCCTTCAAAGTACAACAAAATAAACCTAAGTGCAAAACCAATCCGTGCATCACACTTAAAACGATTGCTCTATTTATTAATAAAACATACAATCACTAGTACAATCTATATTATGCATACTCAAGCCCCATATGGTCTTAATATTGAGTTCGATTTGAACTGTTTTATTAGCGACTTTTAAAAAGGATTGTAGCAACATTTGGTTTACATAGGATTCTTTTATAATTATTTATTGGTTTTATGTATTTATTGACATCTTTAGTTCTTGGCGATCATTTGTAAACCCAAGCTATGGGTAATTGTGCATATTATGATAAAAAGATAGAAGGATTAATTACATGGGAATAGAATGTTATATATAGTATCAAACTTCATATTTAATTTTTTTTTGGGGTATTTTAAGGTTTGTCCCATATATATTAATTTTGATTTTAATATCTGAAATATTCTTTTTTTTTTCGGAAATAAAATTCCTCCTCTGTACAGAAAGGGTTATAGGTTTTTAAGATTAATAATTCTGTAGTAATCATGAGTATATATGATCTTATTTTATTTATTTTATATTTTATTTTTTAATAAAATTTAATTTTTAATTAATTTTTAATTTAATTGATTATTTTTTTTTTTTTTATTATTTAATTTAAATTTTTTATTTATTAAATTTTCTTAGTAATTTTTTAGCACTCCTAATAAATGAACTTTTTGGTTCGAATTGGTTTTAATGGGTATTTATTTATGTGTAAGTGTGGAGAGTAATCCTGGTTGGATTATCCTCCAGACACTAATGCAATGCTTAGGCGAGCATTCATTCCCTCAATTTATAAGGGATTATTGGAGCGGGGAGAATGCCGTTGTGGCCGCAATATCTACACCTGTGGAGATGAATCTGCTTCCCTCTACATGTGTGGCAGCTCCGGACTTCAACAAAATGGCCGCCGTAAGTCCGCCCCTAATGAGGGATGTAATGGCAAGTTTTCCATATAAAGGCAGTATAGTCACCGAGGGGCGTTAACCCTGAGGAAGTCACGAGGTGCGTGACGCAACGCGTCGGTTGGTACGTCACTTCCGGTGACGCGTGTCCGGACGCCACAGCCATCTTGGATTCCCCCTGTAATATACACGATTACCCAGAGGATGTGTTAAAAAGGCCTGTATTAAAATTCTACAATGTGAGTACAATACTTTATCTTTTCATGTTACAATAAAATACTACACTATGGAAAGTTTTTTGTATTCACTATATATCGGGGAGTGGAGATAAGTGAGAAGATATCCGGGAAGGAGGAGATTGCTAAGTGAGGAGATACCACTGAGGTGGAAATTGCTGTTTGGCCCTGTGGGGGTCTAGGAGGGGAGGTGAGCAGGCATTGCTGCCATTTGGAGGATACCATACACACTAGAAGTGGATCAGGTTTTATGAGCTGCACACATAGTTGCACTTGCATGGACTGTTTTGCACTAGTGATTGTATGTTTTATTAATAAATAGAGCAATCGTTTTAAGTGTGATGCATGGATTGGTTTTGCACTTAGAATTATTTTGTTGTACTCTGAAGGAAAGTATTTATACTTCTATTTTTAATTATGGTGTTCACTTGCTTTTAGTATTTTTTCACATGGATATATAAGAATATTAATTATCATATTGAGTGTGATAATCACTTATTTGTGGTTTGTCTAGCAGTTTGCATTTGTAACATATGCACTTTTAGTTTGTGTTGAACACATATATTTTATAGGCATATCACTGTGTATGTTATTTCACAATAGAGGTTTGTGTTAATTTTAACCACTTGAGCTCCAGAGGATTTACCCCCCTTAATGACCAGGCCTCTTTTTGCTACTTGGTGCTGCATTAATTCAATTGATAATTGTGCGGTCATGCAATGCTACACCTAAACAAAATTTACGTCCTTTTTTTCACACAAATAGAGCTTTCTTTCGGTGGTATTTGACCACCTGTGCGCATTTTATTTTTTACACTATAAACAAAAAAAGACCAAATATTTTTAAGAAAAACAATATTTTTTACTTTCAGCTATACAAAATATATAGTAAACTCAAAGTTGGTTATAAATTTAGGCCAAAATGTATTCTGCTACATGTTTTTGGTAAAAAAAATCCCAATAAGTGTATATTGATTGCTTTGTGTGAAAGTTATAGCGTCTACAAACTATGGTATAGATCAGGGGTGGGCAAACTTTTTGACTTGAGGGCCGCAATGGGTTCATATATTGGACCCGGGGGCCGGACCAAGAGTAGATGAATGATGTGTATGTGTCATCCATAGTAAGTATAGTAATATTCCCCCATAGTAAGCATAGTAATTAATCCCCCATATAGTAATTCATCCCCCATAGTAATTCATCCCCCATATAGTAATTCATCCCCCATATAGCAATTCGTCCCCCATATAGCAATTCGTCCCCCATATAGCAATTCGTCCCCCATATAGTAATTCATCCCCCATATAGTAATTCATCCCCCATAGTAATTCATCCCCCACATAGTAATTCATCCCCCATATAGTAATTCATCCCCCATATAGTAATTCATCCCCCATAGTAATTCATCCCCCACATAGTAATTCATCCCCCACATAGTAATTCATCCCCCACATAGTAATTCATCCCCCACATAGTAATTCATCCCCCATATTAATTCATCCCCCATATAGTAATTCATCCCCCATATAGTAAGTCCCCCATATAGTAAGTCCCCCATATAGTAATTCATTCCCCATATAGTAAGTCCCCCATATAGTAATTCATTCCCCATATAGTAAGTCCCCCATATAGTAATTCATTCCCCATAAAGTAAGTCCCCCATATAGTAATTCATTCCCCATAAAGTAAGTCCCCCATATAGTAATTCATTCCCCATAAAGTAAGTCCCCCATATAGTAATTCATTCCCCATAAAGTAAGTCCCCCATATAGTAATTCATTCCCCATATAGTAATTCATTCCCCATATAGTAATTCATTCCCCATATAGTAAGTCCCCCATATAGTAATTCATTCCCCATATAGTAAGTCCCCCATATAGTAATTCATTCCCCATATAGTAAGTCCTCCATATAGTAATTCATTCCCCATATAGTAAGTCCCCCATATAGTAATTCATTCCCCATATAGTAAGTCCCCCATATAGTAATTCATTCCCCATATAGTAAGTCCCCCATATAGTAATTCATTCCCCATATAGTAAGTCCCCCATATAGTAATTCATTCCCCATATAGTAAGACCCCCATATAGTAATTCATCCCCCATATAGTAAGTCCCCCATATAGTAATTCATTCCCCATATAGCAAGTCCTCCATATAGTAATTCATTCCCCATATAGTAAGTCCCCCATATAGTAATTCATTCCCCATATAGTAAGTCCCCCCTGTGTCAATTCACTTACCTTTGCTCCTCCGCGCGTTCCTCTCGTATTCCCGCGCCGTTCTGGTCTTCAGGGAGGACTGTGAGAGAAGAGTTCGTCACGCTGCCCCGCCTACATCCTGGCTGCCCCGCCTACATCCTGACAGCTGCAGAGTCCTGACGCCCGAGAGGAGGGAGGGGGCGGCCATCCTAGAGGGGGGGCGGCCATCCGAGAGGAGGGGAGGGGAGAGGAGGAGAGGAGGTCGCCCGCCCGCCCGAGAGGAGGGAGGGGAGCGGGCGCCCGGCACACAGGAGAGCCGCATCTATTGTAAAGAGCCGCGGCTTGCCGACCACTGGCCTTGCGGGAGCCTAGCTCCGCGGGCCGGATTAAAAGGTCCGCCGGGCCGTATACGGCCCGCGGGCCGTAGTTTGCCCATTGCTGGTATAGATACTGCAATTTACGACATTTTTTGCTATACAGCTCTGCGCTAGTTTAACGGACAATTGCGCGGTCATGCAATATTGTACATAAATGAAATTTATGTCATTCTTTTAACACAAATAGAGCATTCTTTTGGTGGTATTTGATCACCTGTGCACTTTTTATTTTTGGCGCTATAACCAGAAAAAGTTTTGAAGAAAAATTTTTTTTTTGAAAAAAACAATATTTTCTCATTTTGATCATAAAAAATATCTAAAAAAACTAAAATTTCGTCATATATTTAGGCCAAAATGTATTCTGCTACATGTTTTTGGTTAAAAAAATCCCAATAAGTGTATATTGATTGCTTTTTGTGAAAGTTATAGCATCTACAAGCTATGGTATAGATAATGGAATTTACACAGCTTTTACTTTCTGACTGCCCATCACATTTCTTGAGGTGCTAAAATACCAGAATAGTACAAACACCCTCAAATGACCCCTTTTCGGAAATTAGACACCCTAAGCTATCTGCTGAGAGGCATATTGAGTCCATGGAAGATTTATTTTTTTCCACAAGTTTCTGGAAAATGACAAAAACTTTTTTCTTCTTTTTTTTTTTTTTTACATGAAGTTGTCATTTAAATGATTTTTCTCGCACAAGCCATGGGTATATGTGGAATTACACCCCAAAATACATTCTGCTACTTCTACTGAGTATGGGGATACCACGTGTGAGACTTTTTGGGAGCCTAGCCACATACAGGAGCCTGAAATCCAATGACCACTTTGAAAGCCTGAAGGTGCGTAACTTCCTCATTACACTTCCTCACTACCTATCACAGTTTCGAAGGCCCTGACATGCCAGGATAGCCCCAAACCCCCCCAAATGACCCCTTTCTGGAAAGTAGACACCTCAAGGAATTTAAAAAGAGGCATGGTGAGTATTTTGCAGATCTAATTTTTTCTCACAAGGTTTTGAAATATAAAAAAAGAACAGAAAAAATATGTTTTTGTTTTTTTTCTTCATCTTCCAAAAACTTGTGGCAACAAATGAGATCTGCAAAATACTTACCGTGCCTCTTATCAAATTCCTTGGGGTGTCTACTTTCCAAAAAGGGGTAATTTGGGGGGGTTAGGTGCTATCCTGGCATTTCAGGGCCTCCGAAACTGTGATAGGTAGTCTGGAAGTGTAATGAGGAAATAAAGCCCTTTAAAAGCCTGAAGGTGCTTATTGGATTTTGGGGTCCTGTACTTGGCTAGACTGCCAAAACGTCTCTCACATGTGGTACCCCCATACTCAGAAGAAGTAGTAAAATGTATTAAAGTGACAATTTTGTGTAAAAAAAAAAAAATATATTTTTGTCATTTTCCAAAAACTTGTGGTAAAAAAATTAATTCTTCTATTGATTCAACATTCCCCTCAGGAAATAGTTTGGGGTGACTACTTTCCAAAAAGGGGTCATTTTGGGGGGTGGGGGCGTTTTATGCCCAGCATTAGAAGTTTATGCCACACTTCATTCACTCTTCTAACCACCTGAAGACCAAGCCTTTTTGTTCACATGAAAACAATCAGTATTTTTTGCTAGGAAATTAATTTAAACCCCCAAACATTATATATTTTTTTAAAGCAGGCACCCTAGTGAATAAAATGGTGGGTACTACAATTTTTTATGGCACATAGTACTCGCGCAGCGATTTTTCAAATGCAATTTTTAAAAAAAAAAAAATACACTTTTTTTACTTTTAATGCACAAAAACACAATATATTGGCCAATTATTTGTTAAAATATAAAAGATAATGGTATGCCGAGTAAATAGATACCAAACATAACATGCTTTAAAACTGCGCATGCCACGTTCAATGGCGACAAACTGCAAACATTTTTAATATCCATAGGCAGCGCTTTAATAGCCTTTAAAAGCCACCATTTTAGATTTACAGAGGAGGTCTAGTGTTAGAATTACTGCCCTTGATCTGACGTTCACGGCAATACCTCACATGCATGGTTCAACCGCTGTTTACATAACGGCACAGAGTCAAGGCTTGTGCACACAGGTGTGCGCAATTAGTTATTTTGATTTTTTTTTTTATTATTTTTACATTGTACCTTTCATTTATTTTTTTTTTAATCACTTTTAATGCTATAACAGGGAATGTAAATAACCCCTATAACTTCAATGGGCATTGTCATATATTCTTTTTTGAGAAATCTGGGGTCTATCAGACTCTAGATATCTCCTCTGCTCTTACATTATCTAATCAAACCAAAATCGGTGTGATCAGATGCTTTCCCAATTTACAAATGGCGCTGTTTATATCCTGCGAAACTGAAGTGATGAAATGCTTGTAGCTTCCGAATTCTTAGACTATAGAGATGATTGGCATCATTCTGGTGTCCAATCAGCTCTATGGTCAGCTGGCAGAAACACCGGCTGCATTCTCAGGTTCCCCCGATGGCACGAAACTGCCCGAGAAGGCCGTGGAAGGCAGCGGGGGAGGGGGGACATAACTTTCCACTGCTTGTAAAAGCAATCTTGCAGCTAATTAGCCACTAGGATTGCTTTTACATGAAAGCCGATCACCGGTTGAAAAAAACGATACCAGGATGATGCCTGCAGCTGTAGGCATCATCCTGGTATAACCATTCAAATCCAGTGATGTACCAGTACGTCGCTGGTCCTTGTTGGGTATATATGCTATGTTCTTTTTTATTTGTATGCAGCCTGTGGACTGAATGAAAAAATGAGAAGAAATATCTGCCAGAAAAAGTGTGTAGTATGCCCACCATTAGAATATACCGCCCTGCATCCACCCACTTCTAATGGTGGGCACACATTAGGTCACACTTTGCCACAAGTGCCAGTTCCAAGATTGTACAAATGTCTAAATAGTGGCACGCTTGAATAAAAATTGTCCACGTATAAGTGATACCCCGTATGGAGAAATGATGACACCAAGTCCCAAACTGCTCCCCATGTAGTCTGGGCATCCGGGGGGGCTCCACGTGACTATCTTTTCCCTCGTAAATCCAAAACTTATAAGTATAGCCTGTTGTCCTCTCACAGGTCTTCTACATCTTGACCCCATATCTGGCACGCTTGCAGGGGAGAAATTGTTTGAATGCAAGGCGGCCAGAAAAAATAATAAGGGACTCATCAACGCAGATGTTTTGCTGGGGAGTATAGACATCTGCAAACTTTAGGGTAAGGTGATTTGCGAGGGGCTGAATTTTGTGGAGCCGTCAAATTCAGGGTTACCCCGAGGACGACAGAGTGTATT